>NW_024884364.1:9365152-9471717 GCF_019232065.1 Centrocercus urophasianus | reverse complement strand
TTTTTTTTTTTTTTTTTTTTTTTTTTTCTTTTTCTTTCTTCCCCTCTTCCTGTCAGGTTGGAACCGGTTCTTGTGGTGATAGAAGGGAAAGTTGCTAGTTGCCGATTCAGGCAGCTTTCTTAAAGCGTGGGACATAAATGTGGATAGAATGTATGGAATAAAGGCACTTTAACTAATTAAACTTTCCATTTGTGGCCCTGAAAATTTCGAGCACATAATTATTGACGTGTATAGTCCCACTGACTTAAGCTGAATCCCAGAAGAGATGTTAAATACAAAACATTAGCATTCACGAGGTCAGATAACATGGTGTAAAAGAGGTTGAGTTTGTTTGTAATAGGACAGTCACACCAACAGGTTTAAGCTTGTTAACAGGAAAAAAAAAAAAAAGAACAGTTAGGTCCTCCACAGACCAGAGCAATGGTGTTGAGACATGCATGACCGCATCTCTACTTCATCTGAGAAATTTACACACGGTTTTAATTTTACAGCAGAAGAAAAGCAGGCTAAAGATGCTTCACCAACCCCTCAGCTCAGTGTCTGGCAGTTTGCAAGCCCCTCTCTGCCTCCTGAACTGAGAAATCTCCATGGCATTGTGGAGGCTGAGCAAGTCAATAGGCATTTGCTGCGCCGAAGGAAGCGCTCCATTCTGTTTCCCAGTGGAGTTAAGATCTGCCCTGATGAATCTGTTGAACAGGCTATTGCCAACCATCTGAAATACTTCAAGCTCAGAGGTAAGTGGGCACCAACATCATAATCTCATGAGTAACTGATAACATTTAGTTATAAATAAATAATAGATGGAGCTTTTAAACGTAATAATACCATGCAATAGAAAATACACTGTTTCACAAAAAACTTAATTTCTTAGTGATAATCTTCCTTACGAGAGCTGTTCTGAGATTCTGCTTTGATTTAGTGTTCTTGAAATGCTGGTAGAATACGAAGAAGGACCTTTTGGAAGAGTAATGGCAGAGACGTCGGTCAGCCATGTGGCTTTTAGCAGTAGTTGGTTTTTCTCTCACCTAAAACAATTTCTTATGTGTAAATCTGTGGTATAACAGCAATGAGGCCTTTGTATGAAGATAAAGAAGTTGGTGTAAACAAGCTTGCTCTGAAAATCTGAAATATACTCTGTAACAGCTTTGCCTGTATCATGAAATATTACAGCAGTATGATGTATCCGTCAGATACAAGTGTATCTGACGCCACTGGAATGTATTGTTTTCTGCATTTATCCTAAGAATCATGGAAACGTTAAGGTTGGAAAAGACCACCAAGAGTGTCTAGTCCAAACATCAGCCCATTACCACCATATGCTCACTAACCACATCCCTCTGTGCCACATCTACATGGTTCTTGAACACCTCCAGGGACAGTGACTCCACCACCTTCCTGGGCAGCCCGTGCCACTGCCTCACCACTCCTGAGAAGGCATGTTTCCTGACATCCAACCCATATCTTTGTACAGCTGCATTCAAAGATTTTATTGGGTGTTAACATATTCACCCAGAATCCATCAGTGAAACAGGGAAGAGCTGCTATCACTTAAGGAAGAAGGAAATGTCTTCAGAGACATGTGCTTTTGCACTTCTAATTAACATTCATTAAGGAGTAAAGATGTAGCTTAGCTACCAAAAATAAAATTTAAAAAAAAAGGAAGAAGAAAGAAGTCTCTATTGACCTTTGTCTACACTACTGTTATGATTATACTAACGTAATAGGTGAAACTGTTATAAACAGTAGGCTACTAAATCACCTTGGTCAATAATTCTACCCTAAACAATTTTCCTGAGGTCCAGCAAAGCTTGAGACAAGGTGAATTGTTGAGGTTTTAATCTTTGTGTTCCACACTTCAACCATGAGAGTTGGGTCAGCTTTTCTGCTCATGGGGTTAACATCTTCCTCTCAACAGCCAAAAGATGAAGACTACTCTATCCCTTCTGGAGTTGTGCAAGCCCCACTTGCAGTCTTTTGCTCATGCTAATTAAAGAAAGAGTTTCGAGCAAACACGGCTGATTTTTACAGCTCAAGGACATCTGCTGGCTGTTCCAACTGATGATACTGCATTGCTTTGATCATGCAGGGCTCCTTTGATAATTCAGCATATAAAACTACAGCTAAGCTAATGTGACAGAATCAGGTGCCTGTACATTTTGTATTCTTCCTTCAGAGCAGTGAGCAACAGTTACAGTCAGGAGTAGCTGAGTGTCTACGTAAAAGTAAATACAAAGAATGTATTTGGAGAACAAAATAGAATTATGTGGGATCAGATCCTCATCCAAATGTTGACTCGTGCCCAGCTTGAGAAGTGTTGACACTGATCACGTAGCCTGACAGTCTTTGTGAGCTTCTTGTTTATGTCTGCTCGGTAGCACTCAGCTGGTATTTGTTTTGCTCCAAATTAATCCATATTATGTGATTTAACTGCAGCCATTCCTCAATTACACATGATACAGGAGCATAAGCAAACACTGAGTAAGCAAAAGTCTGAGAGTAAAGAAGAGAAACCTGTAAGTTGTTTTGCAAAAGCTTATTTATAACTTGATGATCTTAGGCTGAAACAAAAGCCCACTGAATCCCTCTGCTTTCCTGTTGGACTCCTGGCTTCCACTGTCCTCTATGACTTCTTGAGCAGAGGTACTCTGGCCATCCTTAGCATCTTAAACTTCTGAAAAAAATCTCTGCAAGAAATAGGGATGACTTTAATTAGCGGCAAGTTAAGCAAGGTCTGGTTCAAACCGCCTGTCATCTTCATTCTGTTAGTAGAAATGTGCTGCATCAGAGCTATTTGGTGAGGCCTTGTTAATTATCTCCTGAGTAAATGCACCTGAGGCCACACCTTGAGTGCTGTGTTCAGTTTCAGGCATCTCACTGCATGAAAGATATTGAGGTCCTGGAGTTTGTTCAGAGAAGAGCAGCAAAGATAATGATGGGTCTGGAACACAAGTCTTATGGGAACGGCTGATGGAACTGGGATTGTTTGGTCTGGAGAAGAGGAGACCCAGGGGAGACATTATTGTTCTCTACAATTCTCTGAAAAGAGATAGGTGAGATAGGAGTCAGCCTCTTCTCCTTGTTCTACATAACACAAATTATGCAAATCTTGCTGAACAATGATGACAGCAAGCGGTCAAAATTCATGATAGCTACCTGGCTGAAGCAGTGTGCATTAAATCAAAGTGCCTGTCCAAGTGGGCCTTTTTTCCTTGTTTCCCTCTCATCCCTGTCGCTTATTACACATAGCTCATACTCAGCCAACACATTTCTGAAGTTTGTTTGTAAAAACTCTATTTCTGTTTCCCTCCACATTTGAATTATTATATATCAGCATGCACTTCTCAAAGTCTCAAGTGTTATCTTGAGAGAGACTCCTTTGTAGTTATTGAAATATTACCAGTGAGAATATTTTGTGCTACAGTTCAGTGTGCCAGCATTCATGGCTAATATCCTTTATGTGGATTAGCTAAACAGCTATTTTAATTAAAAATCTTGGACTGTTACATGTGTTATTTAAAGGTTGTCGTGCTATAGCCCATAATCAACAGCACTTCGGCAACAGCTGCGCATGACTTTATTAGTTTGTTTAGCAAGTTCTAATGAAATCTTTGCAGGAAAGATCTCTTAAGAAGTGTCTGTCAATCTCCCTCTTGCAATAGTTCTTATAAAAGCCCACTGCCATTAAATCTTCCAATTATGGAGAAATTGCAAGGGAGGAGAAGGAATTGTCTCAAAATAGAATATTCTGCCTGATTCGATGCTCCTAGCCACTGTACATGATTCAACACTTAAGAAGCACTAATGGGATTTAACTGAGATTAAACTCCAGCGCTCTCCACTTACACAAATGGCCAGAAAGCCACCCTACCCCCCACAGGGTGCTGTCATGTGTTGCCTACCCTATTAACCTCAGAAATCCCTGAGCACAGTCTGAGATGTAATAGGCTAATTGTTTCTCATTTGAGAGATAAATACATCCTAAATTGTAAAGCTAGAGCCAGAGAGGTGCTGTATCCTGCCCGGGTGCACGCAAGGTAGCCATTACAGGATAGTGTCAGACAGAGATGTCATCTCATCGCAGATCTTACCTGGAGATTTTGAGAAGAGCAATAAAGTCTTAAGAAAGTAAACTTCAATCACACTTCTTTTTTTTCACCCCTTTCACGAGTTTATAGGACTGAAAAAAGCTTATGCCTACCTATTCGTGGGTTTTTTTGGGTTTTTTTTTGGTTTATTTTTTTTGCTGAATTTTGTACATATTGTGTGTAAACACTAGATTTGAAGCAGATAAGCTCCAAGGGTTAGGCTTTCCGGCTTTGAGAGGAGAGAGAGATGCTGAGATTCAAATGGCCTTGGTATGTGTCCAGCTTTCTGAGGGGCCTTTGGGATCCATCGTGGCCCTTAAAAATCAAGACTGTGCCTATGACACGTTGTTCAAGTGGAAGTTTGCACATGTGCACTGGCCAAATATGCTGTTGCTCCATTTTTCCTGCCTTGGCAAGAAAATCTTTTACCTTGAAGATGAATATATTTCAGGGATGAGTTAAGTGAATTTCTGAAGACTTGTGTTATGCACATGCAAAGTGCACGCTGGGGAAAAAAAACAACTGAAGATCAAGCCATCTGGTTTTCATTCTTACTTTGAATTCTGATTCATCATGTCAGTCACACATAATCTGTGTACTTACTTTTCTGAGGGCAGTTGGAATGATCACATCTCTATAGCAGGGAGCTGTTATCTCATAAACGTCCTTTATTTTTTAGCAGATGAATTCTTCAGGTGAAAATTGCAAAGCAGCTGAGTACTTAACACTAAAATACAAGTTATTTATTGCCAAGGCCATGGGATGAAGGAAGTTATTTTCTAGAGGAGCTTACCTTACCTTCCCACCCACGTGTAACTTCAAAGCTCTTAGCTCACTGCCTTAAAAGATTGATCTCGATTTTATGATGCTTTTAATCGGTATTGTTTACCAGGATTAGAGGCCGGATGGCAAATCCTGTCTTGTCCAGGGCCTGATGCTGCTAATGCTGTCCCACATACTCCGTGATTGTGGCTACTCCTGCAGCAAGGCCAGTGAAAGTTCTGAGTGAGATGTCGCTGTAAGGATGGCTCTCCTGTGCCCCGAGGGCTGCCCTGAAGTGACAGCACCACTAGGTCTGCTCAGCAGTTCCTTCATCGTCCTGGAAGTGTTGCCTGCTTGGCTGCTTTGTTTGTAGGGTTCTGCAGCTAGTCTTAAAAACTCTGGCAAGATTGTAATGTAAGGCCTGAACACAAGATTTCTTTCACTTAGCAGTTGGCAAGACAGAAAACATACAGGTAAATGTGTGTTTTGACTAGATGCTTATTATTTTCTTTTGTTTTGGCTCAAAGAAGTTGCTATTTCACAGAATCACAGAACTGTAGAGGTTGGAAGGGACCTCTGGAGAGCACTGAGTCCAACCCTCTGCTATAGCTGGTTCCCTATTCCCTACAGTTGATTGCAGTAGGTTTATGAGATTTCAAATATTAGTTAAATGTTGCTTAATTTATGTCAGAATATGTAGATAGTACACATCACAGGTAACGGCAAGTAGCCAGAAGGTCAGAAAAGAAGAATTATGAATTATTTCTATACATTAAAATATAGCTATTTGCTGAAGATTCCACTCAAGTTAAACTTTGTTTCCTTATGATTTATGACCTCATGTTTTGCCTACATAGTCTCAGCATGCTTATAATCTACTTACGAAAAACAAGATTTTTCTTCTATGGGAGTTCTCAAAAATTTGTTGATAAGAACTTTGAACAACCTCCCTGTTGTTGAACATCTGACACAGCGATGGGCTCCACCTTAAACCGAAAGAAGGATATAAACACTTATTATGGAACTGAATGCAACATGAGGGTGGTGTCTCTTCACTTTCTTGGGTGGCCACATCAATTATGCTGTGGTAAGAACTCACTCTTTGACATACTTGAAAGAATGTTGGGAGATAGAATCATATTTGTTTCCTTCTTTATATGATCTGAGTCACGTTGAAGAAACTGTGCCATTCTTTTTCAGTGCTTGGAATGGCAACTCTCATCTAACTACTTAAACGTTGGAAAGGTACACGAGGAAGAAAGACTAAAAGACTAAAACAAAATTGGTCCTTTTCATAGCCAGGCAGCAGGTTTTCTCTTGAACACCGTTTAGGTGAACACTCTTGGGGACAGTTCTTGGGTTATGCCCCATGCAGTCTGGATTCATTGTCCTGCCAAGCAATCCCCTGCTTCACAAATTGGCCAGTGGAATAAACAGGACAATGACAAGATGAACTGCGTGTCAGAAAGGCTGTAACATGACTTAGTATCAGTTTGTACCATGCTGTCTCATGTTTTACTGCTTTCCACAGTGGAAATGACAAAACAGGATAGAGGCCAGAGAGGACTCCCTAACTGCATCTCCCTTTCATCCTTCTCTTGTAAATATGACCCTGTTCTGACAGCTTAGGTCTGATTAATGGGCTTGAAGCCCACAGATGGCACAAAGACTTTGGGACTAGAATTCAGTGGAGTGTCTAATTCCAAATGAAAGGACACACAATAAATCTTTAATCTACTGGGAGCTGACTGGGGCAACTCTTCATACAGCAGCAGCTTGTATTCAGACCAGACACACTCTCATCATGTTCATTTAAAAAAAAAAAAAAAAAAAAGAGTGATTAAACTATTTAAGATTAAGAGCAGTAAGGAAAACTGCCTATATTTATCACTGCTAATTATTACTTGCAGCTGTAAAGCCAGTCCTTTGCTTGTTGCCATTGAAAATTGGGATTAGACAGTGTCACAGCAGTGTATTTGCAAGCTCTAGCCATGGCTTCATCTCTCACTGACAGTGTCCTGCAGGCTTGTCCCAATTACAGGGAATAATCACATTTCAGGGCTGTTGCTGTACATTATTGCAGCTGGAGTAAAAGGTCCAGTAGTCAGAATTCAGGACATAAATTCCACCCGAAGAAATTAGTGAAACTGATGTTTCCTAGTATGAGCTTCTGGATCTGAAACTAGACGTAGGTCTCTATGAACACACAGCTCTTAGGAGTGGGATGGTTGAGTGGATACTACAGATGTCCTTCTGCTTCAGGAAGCTTATTAGTACTCCAGCAGGATCCAGAAATCCTTGAGAAGGATTATGGGTTCATTGCCTGAGGTCGTGCAAAGTAGTATGGAAATGCAGCCTTTGCTTCCTCAGTCACTGAGGCAGCCAGTATAACTTGAAGTGGGATGTGAGAGGACCAATTACTGTGCTTTACAGATAAAGATGTACAGATTACACCTGGAAGCTGGAGGGATGCTAGAGCATTAGTGTATTACAGAAAGTTAATTATGCAGAGTCTGAAGACCATATTCCTCTCCATTCTTACCTGTTAAATGAGCAAGGCCATCTCCATGCAGAAAAGCCGACAGGAATGTGGTGCAGAAATAAGAAATACCTGCATATCTGTAGACAATTCTACAAAGAGAAATTATATCAGCTGCTATGATAAAATGGAGTAAAGAACTTTTTTTGCCTGATGCCATCCAGCACCAAAATCAGCTAAGGTTTTAGGTGTGATGGGGGACAGTCTCTTCAAGTTATTACTTATAAAGCTGTTGCATTTAAGAGAAATGCCGACCCCTTGGTTAGAGGAAGCAATAATATTTCAGCGTGATTTAGGTGTTAAATTTTACACACGCACATTTAATCAATTTTGGAATTCAGAATATAGGGTACTAAGAAGAAGCAGTACTTAAAAAGATACCAATTTTGGCAGCCTAGATTGTAATTTTAAGCTGATTGGCAAAAATGAGTCTCCAAAGATAGATTCACAGGCAATCTCCTGTAGGATTTTGCTTATGATGTCAAGACTTTCCCTGAATGCAAAATGCTCCTCTGCCAAACTGTACATATATATTTAACAAGTGAAATCAGATTAAAGCTGAAAAGCAGGCTTGTTTGCATGGTGCTATCTCAGGCTGGCACCTGCTGCAGCTGATTTTTAAAGCTGTTCTCCTTTTAATGTTGTTCTCTTACAGAACACATAGAAAATTCTATATATCTTCATCTCCTCCATTTATTCTGGGTCACAGAGAGATTCTTGCTTGAGCAAATGGTATGACCAACTGCTCTGACTGGCAAAGAGCACATTCAAGAGAGGGAGACTAACGCAGCTGGCACACAAGATAGTTCAACATTTAATTTGCAGGCTGTCTATTCTGTTAATGATCTTTCTCAGTGCATATACTCTTCTCAGGAGGGTTAAGGACAGCCTTATTGCTTAACATATTACATTGTTATGTCACTGTCATCCTGCCTTATTTTTCAATGATTAATGCAATTACAATTTCTGAAATTTATTCTAAATTCTTCACAATGTTGAAACTAAGGGACCTGTTGCTGACTGAGCTTCTTGTTCAGTGGAACTACCATTCTTACACACACACACAGACTTATGTTCTATCTCTGCAGTCCATGATGATGTTCATTTTACTATTTTGGCTTACGGAATTTTCTAAAAAAACTGACCAATTTTTGGTCAGAGGCTATTCTTGATGGTTGTCAGAAGATCAGTGATCTCTCTTGGTCTTTACTTCTTATTTAATGAAATAATTACTTCAGTAAAAATGCAGGAAGGGAAGTAGTATGAGTGTGTAGTATCTATCAGATCTTCATTGTTGGTGCATTTCATGTCTTACACATTCACACATAGAATTAGAAGTATCATGGAATTGAAATATCATAGAAATATCATTCATAGAAATATCATGGAATTGTTAGGGTTGGAAAAGACCACAAAATAATTTAGTCCCACTGTCAACACCATGTGCACTAACCACATCCCTCAGTGCCGGATCTACACAACTGTTGAACAGCACTGGGGATAGTGACTCCAGCATCTCCCTGGGTAGCCTCTTCCAATGCCTCACCACTTTTGCTGAGAAGAAATTTTTCCTAGTACCCAACCTGGCCCCCCTCCCCCAGCACAACTTGAGACCATTCCCTCTCATTTCTGTTGCTAATATTGATTATGATATTGTCATAATCAATATATCAATGTACTGAAAAATATACAGCGTTTGAGCAATATTGTGTTGATCACCTTTCCACAGAAGCACTTCTGTTGTACTAACAGCAGACCTCTCTTGTGCCATCAGTGTGTCAGGAAACAGTCTGGGAGGTCTTCAAGACATTCTGGGATAGACTGCCAGAGCGTGAAGAGTATCGCACCTGGATGAGCCTGTGTGAGGAAGGAACAATGAGCATTTTTGAAATAGGCATGAACTTCAGTCAATCCGAGGAGCACCGAAGTCTGATTGTGAAGGTGAGTGCAGCACCAGGTCAGTGTTTTCTCCTAAGCAAGGTTATAATATTCCACCACTAAAACCTGCTTAGCGTATGACAGGTGATAATAAGTGTGGGCAGCTAAAATTTACAGGAATGAATATTCCCAGCTTTTGGATCCGTCATTCAGAGATCAGGCCATCTTAAAGCATATAGTGGTTTATAGATCTTTCTTTAAAAATTATAACTTCTCCTATCTTTGCAAGCTAGATGAAACATAAGAGAAATCTTAAAAGTCTGATCAGAATCAGTAATGTTAGGTTAGTCTGGACATGCTGTTGTTTTTACTTTCTGTTTTTTTGTGGACTTCTGTGCTGGGAATGTGCACTGAGGATGTGAGCGTGGAAATTACTGTGGTTAATGGGGGGAGAATTTTTCTGAGCCTGCATGCTACTCTTCACTGGATACTAGCCAAAGTTTGCTTCTGTGATGTCTTGTGGTACTGTTTCCTTAGAAGACTTCACAAAAAGATGTGGACACTTAAACACAACTAACAATTGGTTGACGTGTCGGGCTCAAAGTATCAAATTAAATGCTGCTACATCAAGCTGGTGGCCAGTTACTATGTGGGGCTCCCCAGGGCTCAATTTTGAAGAGAACTGGCCCTGATCTTTTTATCAATGACTTGGATACATAGATTGAGTAAATTTGTGGATTAGGAGGAGCTGTTGACTGCCTCAAATGTAGAGAGACCTTGCAGAGATCTTGACAAATCAGAGGGCTGGCCAATCACCAGCTGCATGAAGTTTAACAAGAGCAAGTACCGGATTCTGCATCTGGCTAGGGCAACCCTGGCTATATGTAGAGATTGAGGGGTGAGAGGCTGGAGAGGGACTGTCTCGCTTTGCTCTGCACAGTGCAACCTCACTTTGAGCACCGTGTGCAGTTGTGGGTGCCACCGTGTAAGAAGAACATAAAACTATTACAGAGTGTCCAAAGGCTGTAAAGATGGGGAAGGGTCTGGAAGGGGATGAACTGAGCTGATGGAACACCAACATGTGCTAATATGTTTTATACAGAATATCACAAATCTATCAGATAACTTGAATACAAGAAACAAACAAACAAACAAAAACCATCAGCACCTCAATTTATATTTCAGACAAACTGAAGGTGAGAGCACTCTGTCTCATCCTTCACCAGCCAGCTTCAAAAGGTCTCATGATGTATTTTTTAATACACATAGCTCAGTGTGGATTTAATTGCTATTTCTAGTACTGAGCCACTCTTTCTCATACGTGCTTATGCACAACTTGCTTGTCAGAGGGTGAAACCTCTTCAAAGCAGCTCTGAGAATATTAAGTCCAGAGGCAGTGGTATCACTCTGCTTTTAAGAACGTCCTTCCTCCTGCCAGTTGCTTGCTCCAGGTTAATGTGGTGGTAGCAGGTGGTGCCCAGCTCAGCCTGTGATACCAGATGCATGTTTTAAAGCACTGTCCTGTTTTTTTGCCACATTCACCAGCTAAGTTGACCAAGCTGCATAGGAAAGCTTTTCCCTTACTCATGGGAATTTTGCTTCTCTCATTACAGCATATTCATTGATTTATTTAGTAAGCTGTGACCATATTTATTTATATTTATTCCTTATGTTATATTCTATAAAACATGTAGCACTTCTTACCTTAGGACTGCTATCATTTCACAGCATTGCCCTATAGCATTAAATGTGTGAACAGTCCACACACTCAGTCGCTTGAATGGAAGAATCACTCATGCATTGAGATGCAGAAAAGCAAAGTATGTGGTCAGTGTGAATACAACCTGCAAATTCTTTGTCTGGCCATTACACACCTCATTAAATAATACTGGCTTTTAATCTTCCTTGTGTTTGTGAATCATCTGTAGTCAGCAATTTAGCCTAGACCCTGGCCAAATATTTCTGCTTTTTTATTTTAGGTGTTATGCATTACTATGGCTATTACTGTCATAGTGCTTAGATATTCTTTGAAAAATCTCAAAAGGAAGAAATGTCAACAAAAGTTAACTATACATTTTCTGACAGCCACGTACCTTTTGCTGTGAGAGTTACACACAGCAGCCAAACCAACGATTTATGCCATTCAGAGCAACAGCTACCGCAGGATATGATATCTCTTCTTGAGGTACCCACCTCAAAAATGGGCACATTTTTTTACTTTATAAACCATGGAAATAATACAACAGTTCTGGTGTGGCTAGTGGAAGTGTTTTGTCACCTTATTTCCTACTTTTCTGTTCTTTCTTAATCTGAAGATCTGTTAGGGCTCCTGTCAAGTTTTTGGATATTCACAAACCTTCCATAGAGGCATCTGCTGCTGACAGTGATTAGAAAGAAAAAGTCAAGCTAGGTGTACTGAAAGTCTTCAAATGACAAGTTTTTGTTTCTTTTTTCTCCATCAATCTCTAGCATGTACAGAAAAATAAGTACAAGGAATTTGCACAGATTATATCACAGGATGCTGCACTGAATCTGTAAGTGTGAAGCATCAAAATTAAAGGAGCTGAAGGTGTGAGAAGGGAAGGAGAGGAGGAAAAATGGTATTTTCAAGATGTTAAGAAAGACGTGAAGTCAAGCCCATCCCTGTGTCATTGACAGTTCTTTTTAAAAGCAAAAACAAAATCACAACATTCAGAATACACTGCAAACATTCAGCTTCTGTTGAATGATACTGGTTTGTACTTCTTACCTTATTGCTACCTTGCAAATACTTTGATTGCTTATATTTTTAATGGAGCCTCAAGTGATTTCACATTGGGAATTTGATGCATGACTAATAGTATATATGGTACTTCAGCAAGAAACAATGACAAATCTTGTTATGAATATCCACGAATCCATAAATGTACTGCAAATGTACTGTGGAAGAAAACTACACATTCTGGGGAAGAAAAAAAATCTTTACCAACTGATTTCTATAAATGGATTAGGTCATGAATCTTTTCCAAAGGAAAGGACGTGACGTTTGGATGCTGAAGAGAGAAGGATTTGGGCTGTGCTCTCTTTGGTGGGGCTAAGAACAAAAAGTCTAGCCATAGAAAGGGGTTTGTAAGACAGCTTTGTCTGAGAACCAACAGGCAGATAGGAAAGCAAGGAATCTCCAAGCTAGTGACAGGAGACACCCACCAAAATTCAGTTCAGAAAGCTCTGGGCCAAGAAACAAAAGCTGTAGCTATGTTGACTCAGAAGCACACACATTTAGTATTGACCTTTCGCAGTCTGTCAGCAGCTCTATTTCTTCTGGAGCATGGGCTAAACGCTTCTGGACACCACAGCAAAATGCCTCCTTAGCACGCTGAAATGGGCACTGATCAATGTCATCTGAGCTTGCCTGAATTCTGAGTTTCTTAAAGTAGTGAGTCAGCACCCCATTGCCACTGTTTAAACACTGTTTCCTATTTTAAGCCTCTGGTCATCTCATGCAGTAAGTGATTTTGTCTTCCTGTAATACAGAAAGGCCTTTTCTCCTGTTCATCTTCAGCCTATCCTGTATTCTTCCTTGCCAACATGTCTTTCTCTGTTTAATCCGATGTCTTCATTACAGCTTTCAGTATATTTTGATAGCTGGCTAAGATAACTTTATATTTTTTCCTTGATATAAAGTATAAGTTCTCTTGCAGATCTCTTCTGCACTTTCAGCACCTTCACTTTCTCTCTCTTTGCCTGCTTAAGGATACAAAAAACTTTCTTCCATTGCCCTCCGTTGAGCCATTATTTTAGATATTCTTTATTTTCTTTCTTATCCCCACACTTACTGTTTTCCTGTCCTTCTATTGACTTTGGCTCTTTTTGTCCTGCAAGTCTTACACTTCTCTAATTTCAAAACAAAACAAAGAAACTGAAACATTCAGAAAACGTCACCAGATGTTCAAATCAATTAACTCCAGTTGCTTCTCCAAGTCTTACTTCATCTCCCTTTCATCTCTTCAGCTCCTTCTGTGTGGATTCTCGCTCTGGTCATTCTCCTCCAGTTCCAGCCTGAATCTTCCTTTTTAATCTCCCTTGACTGCAGACAGAGGACAGAACTTGTCAGCCATGAGACCTCTGCTTACATCTTCCAGGCAGAGCTCAGAGTCAGTACTTCATCCTCATTGTCCTTATCTGATCAGCTCCTTTACCTGGCAAATCTGCAGTTGTTCTTTGTCTTCTGTGTTTTGCATCTCATTTCTAGACAGCGCTGCCTAAGACACACCGAGGAATCATTTCTGTCATGAATGTTCACCTCAGCTTTGGAGTTGATTCCTCCTGGGCAGACTGGACCTTCAGCTAATTTCTAACATTGCACCGTGGATCTCTAGCTTTTGCTTCAAGTTGGATATGGCTGAAACATTTTCTGTTCCACCATATTTCTCTGCTATCTCTCCTTTTGCTCAGTGTAGACCATTTTGCATGTCAGCTGTCAGAACATTGCTAACCATCGTGGCCTTTCCCACCAGCTTCCATTCTAGATTTTGTCATCCTTCCTCTCGAATTCTCTCAGTGCCTCAGCCTTGCCCCTGTGATAGGATGGTTCTGTAACACACTGTGGTGGGTGAGAGGACAGGCAAAGAAAGTGTTTTCTTGGTATGGCTTCCCTGTGTCAATGAAGTGCGCAGGTGAGTTGAATCAAAATGGGATTAAACTAACATGAGATTACTGAAGATCTTTTTGATGTTCCCTCCACCTTTTTCTCCTGCCTGGAATTATCTCAGAAAAGATATTTTGTCTTCTGTGCATCAGGATTGTCTCTTAGGATCAGGCAAAGGCATCCCATAGAACTGCTTTTCAGCAGTTCATGAGTTGAGAGAAGCTCATCCATCTGGTCAGTACTATGTGTGATTTAGAGTTGGTGGTAGCCTGTGTTTAACACCATGGACTCATAGCAATTTTTGATGGTTTTGGATTATATAAAACTAACTGCAGGCTCTTGAGAAGGGTAAGCACCAGTGCAACTGACAAAAATTGTAATTCCTAGCTTTGGAAGAGCTGGTATGATAATGTTAGGAGATGCCAGAGGCAGCTCCACTGAGTGAAGCCTTTCCCTGGAGTTACGGTGTGGCTACTGCTGCTGTGTGTAACTATTTGTAGATAACTTCAAGTTTTCAGTGGGTAAAGATATTAATCCCTGCAGGTTCCTTTGCGGTAGATGGGAACATGTTTATAACTCCCATCTTGCATGTAATGGAACTGAGTCAGATAGGAGAGGTGATTTGGCCTGGGCTATTCTGTATTGAGAAACTAAGCCAGAAGTAGAACTTTAGAGCTCCGTACTTCTCATTAGAGGGAAAAGGTTTCTGTTTGCCATGAAATCCAAGTATATGTCCTCACCCCAGACTGGAATGTAAATTTCTCATATAAAGGAGCAGAAAGCAATCACTACAAAGTGTTGCAGGTTGTGCCAGCTTAGCCATAGGGAGATGCTTCATTTCCACATTCCCAGTTGGAAAATCAGAAAAACAACAAAAAACCCAACCCAAACATTTAATATTACTCAAAAACAAGTCTTGTATTTCAGAATGAATATTGAGATCATCCTTTCTTTTTGAATTTAGTGTAAAATGTCAGATTTTAAGTGTGACATAAAGCTGCAAGATGCCAATAATCTCTCTGCAAACTTTGCATTGGCATATGGTTTTTGAGGGATGCTTGATATTTTATTGGGCAATCCATTTATAATTTACGTTTAAAGCATGCACTTCTTCAAAACTTACTTAATTGCACAAAAAATGTGGTCTATCATGAAGAGAGAATATTCTGTTCTGAAGTGGTTGAATTGAGGAATAATCCAGCTACCCCATGAAGAGGCCATCATTCCATACATGTAGTATTAGGCTTCGCTAGTTTACTACAAAACTGCACGAAGACTGAGCGATTTGATACCTTTTTAAAATGGAGATATGGAGACAAGGTCTGTCATGTTTGTTATGTTTGTCACAGAATCATAGAACTGCGGGGGTTGGAATGGTCCTCTAGAGGTCACTGAGTCCAACCCCATTGCTAAAGGAGGTTGCCTACATCCTGTGCATCCTACAGGCTGTACCTGTGCAGGATGCACAGCAAAGTGTCCGGACAGGGCTAGAATATCTCCAGAGGAGACTCCGCCATCTCTCTGGCAGCCTGTGCCACTGCTCCGTCACCTTCACAGTACAGAAGTCCTTCCCAGTGTTTGCATGGAACTCCCCGAGTTCCAAATGCACTGTTGCTCCTTGTCCTGCCACTGAGCACCAATGAAAAAAGCCTGGCCCCATTCTAGGTGTTGGCCGTCAGAATAGTAATTAGGCCTTTCATGCTTCATCAGTCCTTTTTGTGGTTTATCAAACAGAAGATTTTGCAATAGCAAGACATATTAGGTAGAACTTGTGACTTGAGTGTAGGAAAGCATGATGCCACCAGTTCTTTGGGGCACAGAGTGGGCCCAGAGAACCTCTTGCGGAGAGCGGGAAGTGCTCAGCAAAATGATCAGAGTTATACTGACCTCTGCTGCCAAAGGCCTTTGTGGCTGGGCAAGCAAAGCTGTAGGGCACATACCATTCAGAGGCAGGCATTGCCACTGTGCTTAGGACAATGTGGTTTTAAATTAATAGACAAGTCGCCAAAATAATGCATTTCTTAAGACGTCTTGCTGGTAAATATCTAATTCCTAGTTTCCAGAGCAGCGAGAGATCATTGCTCCTGCAGGAAAAGGCAGAAAAGCAGAGCATCTTTTTATACACATGGTGCTCTTACAGTCTCTGCTGCTGAGTTTCAGTTGTATTTTAGAAATATACTATGCATTTTATTTTCAGTGAAGGCTTTGTTAATAAATTCTGTACTTAACAAATGAACATGAAATAAATGAAAGATAATTGTTTTTGTATTGGAAAGATACATGAAGTGCATTTGAGCTTCTTCCCCCCTTATGATTCAAATATAAATGGGGTTTGTTTGTTTATTTTCCAGAAACTGTCCTATACAAGGGAAGCAATGGCTGGGTGAGTACATTTACTTTGCATTTCAGTCTGTCTGGAGGTAAGAGCAGGGTTGAGTTGTGACATTTTGTGATGTTTTCTCTTTTATCTTTTTCTTGTCAGCTCCTGCACTGACTGGTCATGTGGGTAAGTCATTTTCCCTTTTTAAATAGCCTCTTGCTTAGTCCTTTCTCCTGTTCTTGCTGCTGGAGTTGATGACTGGAAGATGTACAGAGTTCGCCTCTGTGCAAAAAGGCTTATAGAAAAGTATGCCATGTGGTGGAGAAATCCTGTGCTTCTTGCATGTAGCCTCTCACAGGCTGTCCTAGCATGCTTGGTGTGCTGAAAATATCCCAGCCAATCTGGGGCTTGCACTTTTGCTTAAGTATGTCATCACCTCATTGCCAGTCAGACACGCAGGCAGGCTGTTGACCTGGAGAGGTTTAGTGGGGGAAATCTATTTTGGGAAAGTTGTATCCCCAGTTGCTTGTGTCAGTGTTCTGGCAGTCTTGTGAACCTTTTTCAAAACTAGACCTGGTCATCAGTATTAAGAAAAAAAAAAGAAAGAAAGAAAAAAGAATACTTCTGAAATGCTTTTCCAGAAAATGTTAGAAACGTGTTACGGGCTCCTCACACTTTTAAAAAGGAAATCAAAATGAAAACTTGTCTGAATTCTGACTTCTTTTTTACCAAAGCAAACCTAAACTTGAGCTATTATTTTCGTATCATTTTTTTTGAAATGGAAGGAAAAACAGTTCAAATTATTACTACCCCATTCTCATAAAATGTAATCTAAAACTGTTATTTTTAGAACAATTCAAACCCAAACAACCTTGTGCTGAACTCCTCTGAAAACTTAGCAGATTCAATCCCCAGCCATGTTACAGCTATGATAAATGAGTAATTCATTTACAGGAGAGTGTTCACTTAACAGATTAATATGAACAAACAGCACACCAAAAAACCCTCCCAACACTTAATGCAGTATTCCTACATTTCATAACCACAGTATTACATATTAAAATTAATAAAGTGAAATGCTAAGGGCAAAGGTGATGCCTAAGAGATTGGTTTTATTTTCTCTTTCCTTCTGAACTTTCCTCTGACATGAGCACTCTTCTTAGCTCCTAGGTCAACTGAGTAGTATAAATCCATACAAAATGTAACATTGACCAAACTTTTTTTGTGCTTTTCTTTTCAAAGAGAAAATAACAAAAATCAGGTGGATTTGCTCTGGATAATGAAGCATCAGAAAGAAATAAACGTAATTTAGTTTGACAATATTAGAAAAGTATCTCATTCTAAGAGCATTCTGGGTACCTCTACACTAGAAGGTTTAAGATGCAAAGTTTAAGCCAAGATCACACGAAAACAAAGCCACAATTGGCGTGCCATAGGTGGATGATGTCTCATCTAAATTCAAACATCCTCCATCAAGAGGAATGAGGGAGATACTTCAGTATTGCCACCAGACAATGTTCTTTCCTGCAAGAACATGCTAGACTTTCCAGTAGACATCAGAATAAATGAAAGACCCTTTTTAAAATTTTCTTTAAGAAGTCAGAGTACACAACTCAGGATCACCCAGTCCTTAGGGGATGGTATGAGAAATCCAGCATCAAGTCCCTCCTGCACAGGAAGAAATGTGAGTACAGTTCTGCCATTTCCTGGGCAGTGCTGTACTCACCCATGAGCTTTTCTGCAGCAGGTTTCACTGGGGCTGACCTACATGTTCAGGACCTAGTGATCCCGTAGATACGTGTTTAGTGTGGGGCAATACAGTGAATTGAATGTAGCTGTTTTACCACTTGGCTGTGATATCTCTGTTGGAACAGGGAATTGACCTGGCCTCATGTCTCAAGAGATGGAGGGAGTATTCTAAAGCACCAGCTGTAGATATCTAAAAGAGATGTTTAGATGTGGCTCCTCTATTGCCAGAAGACAAGGTTCTCCCCAAGATGTTTGAAGCAGGAGTGTGCTTTCATCTATCCCCTGGTGAACTTCATTTTCTTTGGTTACTGCACAGAAGCAATTATTTTAATTCAGAGGCCAGGCATTAGGTGTATTTCTCAGTCTATTTTTCCCATCAGTAAGAGCATAGGAATTATCAGTAGGTTTGTTTTCTTTTCTAGAGCATAGGCCATGCACAAGAAACTGGAAAGTGTTTCTTTTTTGTTTGTTTTAGTGAGCTTTGAGGTTTTTTTCCCTGTGAGACAATTGCAGCTTCATTTCCCCAATTCAGAGCTGATCTGGGGGTGAAGACAGATCCTTGATATCTGGTATTTTAACTGCATTGCCTTTCTAAATTAAAATATGACTGTGATGAAATCTATAGGTAACTGAAGAATTGAAGCTGTGATTTAGAACATTTAATATGCTCAATACACTCCTACTTATTTATCAATACTGTGTTTTTATCTAGTTCAAAAATGCTCGTTTCAGCTAGTTAAATGCTAAAATAGTTTTGATGTAGCCTACAGAAGGGTGGCTTGCACTTGTGATTTGTTGCCCAGAATAACTCACAATCCAGCATTACTGGCAATTACATAACAGCAGGATGAAAGTTGTTCCAGTAAGACTCACTCATTCACGTAGGTTAAACACCGCGCTAGCCTAGCTTTTTAAGAAGTTGAGGGATTAAACTAAGTACTATGGAAGAGAAAACCTCAAAGGAAAAGCAATATAGGAGAAACAATCTAGATTTTTATAATGTACATTGGAGCTTTTCTTAGGCTGGAAGTGTGGGAAACATCAGCTACAGGCTTTTAATGACTTCTTTATTCATTAGGCCATTGTGACTTTGCATAATGAATTTTGCTCTTTTCATATTGGAGGATACCACATGAAAATAGGACAGTTGTCCTGTCTAGTTCCTGGTGGGTCAAAAACCAGATTTTGAGAACCAACTGAAGGTAAAGAAATAGCACAAAAATTCTGTGGTAGGAAGCCATTGCTTGTATGTCATAACCTTTCTCAAATGCTATATGCGTTATAGCGTCCTGAAGGAAACATAAGGAGTACAGAATAGTTGGGAAGGATGAACATAACAACGTGCTATTCTTTACTTTTTCTCAACCACCTATTAATGTCAAATATAGTGAAATAAGTAGAAATATTTGTTTCTTGCTGATTGTGGACTCACTGAAATTAGGCACAATGAATCATGTCCAGATCTCCTCTGTTCTGTCTACGTACTCTGATGTAAATACATTGGCAAATTTAGGATCCATACTTCATTGATGCTAGCAGCAATGGTTGATGGTGTATCAACTCAAATTTTGTACCTTTACTGTAATCATGCCTAATGAAAGAAAAGAGGTTGTCTTCTATTCTGGGATCATTTCAACAGTACATGAAGTCTGCCTGCAGTGGTGTAGAAACATACCTGAACTCCTTTTCTGCCTCCATTTGAAGCATCGATTTTGCTTGTTTCAGAAGTTATTGAGCATCTGCTCGGCTTTACCCCACGTAAAGAGTTCCAGGCTGTTCCTCGTTAGTTGTGTATTATCTTTTGTTCTCTCTACTGTCAGATAACACATATGAAAGATTTTTCCTGCTTTAATTAAAAATAAAAGAGTTCAAAATTCAAAATCTTCCTACATAAACAGTAAGATGAATGGAAGTAGAATTATAAAAAAAAAATCTAAATGCAAGGCTCAGTCTTGAATTCTGTACTTGGACAAAATATTTCAGAAATTGCGAGCTTATTTAACTCCATTAGTTACACCTTTGCTTAAAAGGTTTTAAAAGAAGAAAATCAGCCCATAAACATATTTTTTTTCTTCCCTTTGAGAAAGGCTTTTAAATATGAGCACTGACACAATCATGTTTAAGAAATGCTTGACAGAACAAATTAGACTTTGATACATTCAAATTGGTACATGAGCTGATGAATATCAAAAACTTGTAGTAGAGATCTGGAAGCAAAGTTGTGCAGAAAGTGATCACAGCACTGTTTCTTAAAGCAGCATTTTTATCCTCCTAAGATGAAATTGATAACTGTTAATGCGACCAAATTCATTTCTTGACTGGTCTTTCTTGATTAGATTAATTAGGGCTACGTAAGGCTTTATTTAAACCTTGGCTTTTAATTTTCAGCCTAGTGTGAGGTAAAATTTTGTCAGAAAACCAGCTGTGCTTCAGCAACCTGTATTTAAAAAGTTGAAGGAGGAAGACTAATGCTTCATGTGGGGCAGGGGTTCCCTCAAGCTCGTGGAGGATTCAAATGGGAGGAGGTGGATGTGTCCTCAGGAGCTGCACCCCTGGAGAGCCAGTAGAAGAGTGAGGAAAGAGGAGTCCCCTGGAGTCTCCTGCAGCCCCTGGAGAGCCAAGTAGAGGAGTCAGGAAAGGAGGAGTGAAATTGGGCCTGGGAAGGGATGGGGGGAACAGTGGTGTTTTAATGTTTATCTGTTCCTCGCTACACAAATCTATTTTCATGAGCAATAAACTAACTTAATCTCAGTCTGTTTTGCTTGTGATGGCAATTGGTAAGCATTCTTCCTGTCTTTATCTCAAATCACCAACTTTCTCATCTTATTGTCTCCTCTGGCCTTGGTGAGGAGGGAGAGGGGGGTCAGAAATCAGAAATGCATCTGACCCTTAGTCAGGCCTAACACTGCACTTAGGTGTTGGGTTGGTTCAGTAGCCATTTGGGTTTTTGTGAGATGTCCCAAGCTACAGCACACACCTGCAGAGAGCTGGCAGGTATGGTGTAGGTGAAATCTGTGGGCGATTTGACCAGAAAAGCCATAAGGACCTTGTATGAAGTACAGATGTGTGGGCAGTGAAAGAGAATACTGGAGGTCTCAGGTTGAACTTTGAACCTGGTTAGTCAGCAAGCCACAGTTCTGTCTGACCTCTTCTGAGTAAAACGGGTTGATATGAGATTTAGCTGATGTGTTCGTATGAGTTTGAACACTTCAGCACAGCAGAATATTACAAGTCCTGTAGCAGAGTTGTTTCACTACACATCACTGAATTTTTTGGTTTGGAAGGAACCTTAAAAATCATCCTATTTGACCTCTTGGTGAAGGGCAAGGGCATCTTTCACTAGTAAGATTTGTCTTTCCGCTCTTGGGAATCATTCCAATATATACTGAGGTTGCCAAAGAGCAGGAAGAGAGTTACCTTGTTCTGAGCTGGCTGAAAGCAGGTAGCAGTGTCCACGAGATGGAAGCAGACACAAATTCTTGTGTGCATTTCAAAGCTTGTGTAGAACTTATAGGCTTTAGTTGTTCAAGAAGATGAAGCTACAGTTTCTATTCTTGAATCTGTGTTTTCTGCTTTGCTCATCTGAAGGTTATTCTGTTTATTGTTCATATTTTCTGATTGTTAAGTAGGTTTCATTTTGGCAGCTTAATTAATTTCCTGAACTTACTGTAGTGTGGCATTTAGTCGTTATGCACAAGATTAAGGCTATGCCTCTCAGGAGAGGATGGGTGAAAATGTTATTGGTCTAAATAGAAAATTCACCAGATTAATCTTACAGTCTGTTTATTGGTAAGTGTTGAATGTTTGAGAGAAGTAAGGGAAGAAGCAATGTTTGAGATTTTAGTTAATGGAAACATTAACTAAAACTAGTGGTCACATTTTAACTAATGGTCACATTTTATCATATGCCTGTGCCCAGGCATCTCAGTATGCAACTCTGGATAATGTTTGGCTGGTACTGGAATTGTTTTTTGGGAGAGAGATACAGAGACTGGTTATAAATCCTGAAGAAGGCAAAATATCCATCAACCATGGTTTGAGTTTTGTTTGAGTAAAGCCTGCAGGATCAATAATCTAGTATGTGAATCAAAAATCAGACCTAGCAAGGCTAGAAAAGCATGGCTCAGTAGTAAAATAAGCACTTGTGTATGGTACAGTGAAGACTCATTGCCTCAGTATTTACTTTATGGCACGAAAATGTCCACCAATAAAAATGAGTTCCTTTGGAAATGGGACAAATATCTTAATACAACGAACTTCACTGATCTTTAGAGCTCTTACTTTAGTGTTCAAATGCTCTGCAGCACTTAAGTTTCCAGTCTTACAAATTTGTAAGTCTGTATTAAAATATGTGACAAACTTAAAGAATCAATTTCTCTTCATTCAGGAAACACTTGTTTCTATCAATCTCTCACTTTTGGTAACTTGACAATTGCTCAGGCTCACTGAATTGGCTCCAAGGAATTTGGATTTACTCTTAGAGCAGTGTTAAAGCTGTTGTTTTTTTTCTCAGACAGACTGTCTTCGCAGTCTTCATCTGATTTTTATTTGAAATACTTTCCTTCTTCATATTTTGCCCTTGAACTGGGAGTTGGTGGGTGTTTTTTGGAGGTTTTTTTTTTTTGTGTGTGTGTGTGTAAACGTAGTAACTGAATTTGGAAGCTGGTACTTTTGAATGATGAGTATCTGCAGATGAGTAAAATTTATGATCAGATGGCCCCATCTTCTTGCAGTTATCTCAGTACAGCTAGGATGCTTTGGTGCACTGCAGATCATTTTTAAAATTGAAGTTTTTATAGGACATTACAGATATCTTTGTGTGGTCTTCACTTTTACTTCATAATAGGAAGCACTAGAGGGCCAAATGCATTTTTTTTGTGGTGGATTTCAGTTGAAACAAAGGAATTTTGCAACCCCAGAGATGCAAATGATGCATTGTGTGTTGCAAGATAATATCTTACACAAGTGACCTGATATCTAAGTTGCAGAAGATAAAAATTAAGCTTTGCAATATTCCAGTTATGAAGTTACCAGCAAAACACCACCATGAGAAGTTTCTTTTGCAAACACGCTTTTTGGTGCTGAAGCAGAATTACAGAGAGAACAAAAACTGGTTGATCTGTCTCACTACTCCCAACTTCAACTTCCGGTCTTGTTTTTATTTAACAGTGGAACTCCAACTCCAGCTTCAGATGCTGATGTTACCACACTGAGAGGTCAGTTTTCATCTAAATCTTGTCACAGCTGTTTCTGAATTACTTGAAAATGGAGCAATGTCTTGTGGATTTGTGAAAAAGTTGTGAATTTTTCCACCTCCAAATGATGCTGGTTCTGTTCTAGTGTTCAGGGTGTTTGCTGACATTATTTTGTTACTAAATGAATTGAGAAAAATCCGACTTGAGAGATCAGTCCTGGGCAGTTTTTACTGCACTTACATTGTGTTCTTAAAAATACTGTGCTGCTTAGATAGCACATTAGCATTTAATTCTGATTAGCATATTTGATACTTTTCCTGAGGCTCTTCAGGTGTTTCCTGTGTTGTTTTTCTCATGATGATGGAAATAGGAATCAAGTGTTACTACTTATGATTGCTGAGCTCATGGGTGTATCTACACGTACATGAGCAAAAATAACAATACTGCTCTTTCAAATTCAGATGCAGCTGCCAATGTTCCTCCTCCTCATGAGGTCTCAATTGAGAGTCCTCCAGGTGGTACCAGCCAAGAGATGGAAGATGCAGACACTACTGTGAGTATTCTTCTTTCTTCTTCTTTTTTTTTTTTTTTTTTTTTTTTTTTCATTTGGTTTAGCATTCTCTTGCCTTTGCTGAAGACCGCAGTGACCATTTCTATTTTCTAGTACATGAAGATGTTTTAAGCATAAATAAAGAATTCATAAAAACCGGGAATGAACCTTAGAAACTTTTACATAACTTTCTGTGAAGGTATTATTCCATCTGCAGTGGTTTTGCAGTGTGCCTTCTCCATCTGTGTGAGAGAACAGATGAGCTATCAAGTGAAGATTTTGCTGGTGACTAAACAGGGCTAGTTAATGAATGCTTATGGACTTTGAAAGCTCTGAGAAGGATTGTTGTTATTCCTATGGGAACATGATACACATTAAATTGCTGTCCTAGTGTTTGAAATGTCCAAGTAGTACAGTAACTTAGGACAGCAGAGATAGCCTGGGTAGTCTTGAATATGCCTTCTAATTCTCCATTCCTTTTCCTCTTCTGCCAAAGTGAATTTTTATTTATTGTTTTAGAGTCACGCTCACCTTGGTGTCTAAAACACGACTCCCAACACAGGGAAGCCTACAGCAAGTACATTAAATGTCTCTGTAGAAGTAAGCTGGCTTTCACAAGTGCTGATCACCAGACAGGTCCTGGGGAAGTGTTTGCTTCCAGAAAACAGATCCTCTGGATTAAAATCTAAGCCCAAACTCTAGATTCTAAATGCACTGTGCTTGAGCTTACCTGACCACCAAAGAAAATTTTGCAAACCAGCCATATGAATCAGCTGGCACTTGTTTTCATATAAATGTGAAACTCTCACTGGATTTACTGAGAAGCATACCAAGTTACACGTGCTGCATATAATTGGAAGCTGATTTATGGTACTGGGCTTTAACTGTGCACCATTCAGTAACCTAGTATGGCTGAGAAACAATGCTGGGCCAAATTCCAGACTTTCTCTAGAGCTTTCACATGTGTCTGCTGAGCTCTGATATTGTGATTCCAGGAATAAACACTGAGTATGAAATAGACAGACAGCTTCTGACTCTGGTCCAGGTTCTGATTTTATATTTATATACCATGGGACACACTTGTGGTTTAGTCCCATGTACACCATTATTTTTTTCTGAAACAGAACTACCTGAGCAGAGTGTAAGACCACTCAGTAAATCAGAAAGAAATCAGAATTGGATTGCTGCTGCTACAGTGTTTGCACTCTCTACAGTTACCTCTCACCTCATCATTGCTCTGAGCAGCCAAAATGCATTGCAGATTACAAGACCAAGAGTGAGCAAAGCTCATCTTCATGAGCGTGCTTTTGTTTTTGGGGGACTGATAAATTACTCAGATTACATGGAGTTTCAAACAGTCATGTAGCAGCAGAACATGTGCAAACTAAGTGTTTATTTGTGAAATAATAGCTGGCTTTAAGCAGTGTACCAATCATTCTGGTTCTTAACGAAGTTATTTAGTCAAAAAGGTGTGAAGGGGTGGGTGGGGGAAGAGAATTTAAGTAAAAAATCTGAGAGGGCCCTAAACAATATACAAGTGCTCACTGGTGGCAGCCATGCTTTCTGGAACTGTTCCATTCCCTGCACCATACATGGCTGCAGTTTTGCTGAAAATGTCAGCTTTGCTGGCTCATTTTTAACTTTTTAATAGGGAAAAGGCAACTGCCACATGTAAATAGCAAAATACATTTTAGCCAATTTAAGCCAGCCTCCCCCTCAATCCCCCAAATTCCAGACTTTTGTTCTAGAATAGAACCATGAAGCAAGATCTGTTTTCCTTGACATTCAATATACCACAGGAAATAGTATGCTGGTTGTAAAATAGCGGGGAATGAAATAGAAATGGCTCTTCCCATGTTCCTCATTGATTCAAGCTAGATGAAAATTTGACTGGAATTCACTGCTGCCCACAGCAGCTGTTAGTTCCTGAAGCCAAATTATTGCACAGGGTATCTGTACACACTGTGCATGTAAAATGTAGAACTTGGCAAAGGTAAATTGTCTTCTAAGTGAAAAAGTAAACAGGAACCTTGTGATAAATGGGTAAATCAGCCCATTGCTGATTAGGCTCAGGTGACCCCTTGGTGCATCCACAGTTGCACTTCAGACTGGCTCTGCTGGGCTTCTGTTTGTAACTCAGGTCAATGACACAACCTTGCACTAGAGCAAAGATGTGAAAATGGAAAATAGAAGTAATGGCAATACACAGTACTAAAAGCGTTCTGGCTAATTAGATTGTCTTATTACCTTTCACTTTGTCCCTGAGACTTTCTTGCACTCCTTTGTACCATATGACATAAGGTGTGCTGATGGCTCAAGTCAGCATACTGTTCTTTGTCCTGCAGCTTCCATATCATTAAGTACATTCATCATGCCATCTGTTTGGCCCACCAGTATCGCCCTGATATGTTCCTGTCCTTACAGCATTTATGAAGAGGTCTTATTTTTTTGCTACATCAAGGGCCAGAGAACCCTTCAGGTCTGTAGAATTTTCTGGCCCTCACAAAAAAAAAAAAAAGACGTTTGGACCCAGGCTGAGCAATGCAGTGTGCTGACAGCTGGCAGGGCCACACGTACGTGCTGCCATATCTAGGGATGCTTTCCATGTGGAGTGAATCCAGGATAAGTAGGAATCTGGTCTGCAGCGGGTAAAGGGGATTTATTTCTTGGGAAAAAAGCCACAGTCAAATGGGAAAATAAAAAGCACTATATCACCTTTTGCTTTCTCCCTTTTCTCCTTTCCTTCCAGATCAATAATGAGATAAAGAAGGAGGATGAGACTCCAGTGAGACCTGTAACTGAGCAGATGATTGAGTTCAGCATTGTGATTGCTGGAGAGAAGTACAGCGAGGAGTTGAGCGACCCAGACACTGCAAAGTATCAGCTACTCTCTGAACAATTTGTTTCTCAGGTGATTTACTTTCCCCGAGTTCTTTTTCTTCTTGCTGACTCTTGCAGAGCAGTAGTAGCACATAGCATCTGTATTAGGATTGCTCTGCAGAACCAGCTTAGGGCTTTTGTTGCCTGAGGCAAGCTGGAGGATATTCACTGTGAGAATGCCCTGCTTTGTCTGACAGCTGCCTTTTTGAGATTGTAGGTCAGACATCACAGGTAGCACATCAGTTGCATAACACAGGTAGCACATCAGTTGCATAACAGTTTTCTTACCTGTGTTTCTTATGAAATAACATGCTTTCATTTTTCCAAGCAAAAGAGGCAAAAGTAAGCTTCTGGGGAGATCATGCTGGACCCCTGTTACTCCAAACAGGAAGCTTTCTGAGGCACTTCTTCCAACACACTCTTTGTTAGCAAAAAAACCTAAGCCAAGTGTTACTGAGAAATGAAAGACAACTTGCACTCTAATTCTTTTAAAGTCCTGTTTCTAACTTTGTCCTTGCCATCCTCAGAATTTTTAAGCAACTCTTCCTGTCAGTGTTACAATAGTAGAGCTTTTGAAGTCACACAGAAGTGACAAGATTCTATTTTGCCTCTTGACGCACCTTTGTTACTTCTTTAAGTAACTAACTTTTAAAGATATATTTAGATCATAGAATCATAGAATTTAACTAAATCTCTCTAGTGACCAGTCTCTCTGTAGAGAATTTATTTCAGATCTTGTTCAGGTTTGAATTCTTCCATCACATAGTTGATTTGAAACTAGGGAGTAAAAACACAGTTTGAGAGCGTTGGCAAACCAGACTGCCCGTGCTCTCCAAATGACAGGACGTGAATTGTTTGCTGCTCGGAGCCATCAGCCTGTGCTGGGGCAGTGCTGGAAAGCAGCTCTAGTAATTCTGATACAACACTGCAGCAGTATGAAGTGCAGGCAGAAGACAGACAGGTCCATCTGCATCTGCTCATGTGGGCATGTTCTGGGTGCCCTACAAAAGCTGAACCCATAAATGGGATTTAGAAATTCTTAATGATTGCAGTGTCCAGATTTTTGATTGCAGAAGTGAGGTAGTAAGTGATGAACTAACGAACAACAGAATTCGTGTTATTTCCACGTAGGAGCAGCAATGAGATGCTGTTTGAAATCTAGGCTGTTGAAAAATTTCTTGTTCTTCATTAATGTCCATAATCAGCAGTGCATATGGACACATATTTAAACCTTCCAACTTCAGAAATCTTCTTAAGCACATGCTTAAATCCCGCTGGAGTCGCTGGAAATGAACTGTAGTTTAGACTCTTCAGCACAAACTTCAAAGAAAAATACATATGTGCTTTTATATATACATGTATATATACACACACATATAAAAATGCAAATAACCATATATCTGTGTACATATATGAATGATTTATTGAACATTAACTTCAAGTTAATTTAATTTTGATTAAATTGAATGCTTTAATTTGTATACTACGTATAAAGTTACTGGCCCACCGACATGCAAAAAGGTACTTAAAATACAATCTGCTACTGTCTCCTGAGTTACTTCTCCCTGCTGTTTTCATTATTTTATTTATTTACTGTACTTTTTGTTTATAATGATGGCAATCTTCTTACCAACATTTTCTTGGGGCAGAGAGCTTGTCTTTCCTTTCTCCTGGGCGAAGCATCCAGGGTACTAAATGGTGGGATCATCTTTATTCTAGCTTTGTTTCCTTCTTAGTTTCATTTAGTGGGGGTTCACTGTTGAATTCCTTTTACTGGGGAATTACTGGGCCAGATCCTGGGCCAGATGGGAAAGAGATGTACTCTTCAACTGCAGCCAGAAAGCATCACCACAACTGTCACAAGTTGCTAGCCTAGGCTAGACATCTTAATTTTCCTAGTTGTGTGGCCAAATAGCAATGCCATGGAGTGTGTGTGTGGAAGAAATGTCAGATGGGACAGAGTCCACCTGGCACATGGATGTTCCACTCCTTTGATCCCTCGCCTGGTTTTCTCTGTGCTTGGATGAAGAAGCTGTTTAAAAAACAAAAAGAAAAGAAAGTCAGCAGCACTTGGATTGTTTAAATCTCACCAGAGACTGTTTAAAAATAGGGAGACTAGGGAGGGGAAGAAGAATTTGAGGAGTAGAAAATAATTCTCAACTGGGAGGGATCTTTCGGGAGGAAAAATACCAAAACCGGCATGAACCTGTAGTATTCTGTTTCTTGTTTTTGTCAACACAATTAACTATTGAATTGGGCCTGGACATGCTACCATTCTTCTGCTTTTGGTCTTCCTTCTTGAGTAGCACCACTAGTCACTCCTGAGCCCTCTGTATGTTTAGAGCAGCAGAGATGAGCCATGTGTTGCACTATGTTTTGCACTTGGGCATCTTTGGAATCTGAGATACCTGCAGCAGCTGTCATTGCTTCCCTTGTTCTGGTTGCCAAGGTCTGAAGCATTTTTCCTGAATTTATCTAAATCTGAGGAGATTTAGGAGGTAATGGAATTTTTGGGAGCAAAAAAGGGTTTGTGGTGCATAAATAAGGCCATGAATGTCATCTTTGCAGATGTTGTGCAGGTCTCTGCAGGGTCTGTTTGAATTTTCTCCTCTTTTACTGTTTGTATACAATTCTTGGGGGATGCTAGATGGCGTGCTTTATACTTTTGCTTTCCCTTTTGTAATAATAAAACAGCGACACCAAAACTCTCCTGTAAAGAGCATATTTAACAATTTTTTATTTTATTATTATATTTTATTATTATTCTATTAGAAATAGAATCTCAGATGCTTTTTTAGGATTTTTGAAAATGTTGAAAATACTTTCTGATTTTTCGCTACAAGGAGTAGATGGAGGAAACTTGTGTTAATATTTTTTTCCCTTCAAAATAGATCCAAAATGTATTTGAAGGACTACCTGGATACAAAAACATCCATGTCATGGAATTCAGGTAAAAAGATACTGATGTGAATGTTCTGGTTGAGGCTCATCATGTCTGATGGTGCAATGCCCTAGCACCACACTTGGAAGAACATCAGTGAGAGGGAATTTGTTGGATGGGTTAATCAAAGGAAGAGTGCTTCCATAATGGTATATGTGTGCAGAAGTCAAAATAGACATACAGAATTGTGTATAAATGCCTTTGTCTTTTTTCTGCTCCTCACCCACTAGAGAACCCCATGATATGTTTGCCTTCATTTTAAGGAAGATATTAGGGAATCATACCTAAAATTAAAAGAATGTTTTCTTATTTCAAATCAATATCTGATACTGTTGACATGTCCTAGTATTAAACAAGGAAGAACATGGAAATCTTTTTAGAAAATACACTGTGTTTACTTTTCAACTTACTGATGTTAACTTGAGACGACTACAAAGGTTGGTGTTTGAAGTATGTAAAGGCTTTCTCCCTTTGATCAAAGCAAAGGCAGGTGAATGCTTTAACTCTCTTCAGTCTCATAAATACTTTTTAAAGGACTAGTTTTGTCAAGTTGATTTATGATTCAGAATTATACTTTAGGTTACTTTGGGGGAAAAAAAAGGGGGATCCTGTGTATTATGTATCAAACATCTGATTTATGATTTTTGGTATATATGGATCACAAATTATGACTGAAGTTGTAATTGACTGGATATGACTTTCAGAATCCAGTGAGGCTTTTTGCGAGTCAATCTAATTTGTGTTTTCTATGTGAAACTCTGTAAGCTGTATTCCTTAAAGTATTTCAGCCAAAGAATTCTAACCAGAATACTTCCAGATAACAAAACAGCTATAGTGAGGAAGTTTCTATGGTTGGAACCATATGGTTGGACAGTGTTCCAATAATACTGTCAAAAAAGGATGGCATAGCAATCAAATTATGAAATGCTTGAAGCAACAAGGCAGGAATGTTCCCTGTGGATTGATGAACTCCACTTTGTTGTGGCTGTGAGACAATAATTACCTGACTTGATGAGATTGATTCATAGATATGTAGTAATTATCCCTGCATCTGCAAGGAAAACAGAATGACAGAATGCCTTCAGCCCTCACAGGAGCCCAAAGGCAGGTTTGTCTTTTCTTCCTTTCACTTCTGGCTACACTCACAACAAGCTGGGGCAATGACATGGGAAAACCCTGCTTTAGCTCTGCCTGGGAGGTTAAGTCTTCCATCTCAGTTTTTGCAGTCTAATACATCTGCAAGCTCTCTCTTCATTTCAGAAGAAAAATAAAAGGTTGGTATTTCTGGCAGGGTACCAAAGCTGCTTTCTGTGCTCTGCTGTGCATGACAAGCAACGTGTTTGTGAACTACCTTTAGTTAGAGTTGGGGAGCCTTGTTTCTTGTTTTACTGGCAGGAATTTAACAGTGTTATTTGCACTACAGAGCAATGGTTCTGCTTTGATACCTTGTGATCAATAGGAAGCATCTCAATTCAGGAAAAGCAGAGGAGTTTATTGTGCAACTTTAAATCATTTTGCTGTATGGATTTTCAAATTTGTGTGCCCTGTAGAATACAAAAGCGTATTAGGTGAAGTTAGACTTTAAGGAAATAATAATACAGATTTAACAGGTTTTGCTATTGTTTTTTATTTCTCTATTCAGCTCTCCTGAGGAGGACAGGTAAAGAACACTTTTATACATATTTTTATTATACAGATGAGAAAGCAGATGTTAGCTGGAGGACAATGTCTTGGGGATTCGCGGTTTTGGCTCCACCAAAATCACAAATTGAGCAAAAATACTGTGTGAGGGACTTCTACCAGAAACTACAAGTAACCAATCTGCTTTGATTACAAAAAAACATATTGCATAATATTGCTTATTTAAAGGCTGCTATAAAAAACTGCTTGAGGAGAACCTTTTTAAACAACGTCAGCTATTGGGCTGACTACAAAAGGGGCCTCTTGGGAAGAAAATGGTATTACTTAATGACTATTCAAGGTCTTTCTAATTATCAGTAATTAGTCAGATATAATATAGGATGATTATTATAAGAGAAATTAAAATTGGTAAGAAAATCATAGTTATCCAACAAAGGCAGTTGACTTAGCATCTTCAAGGCCATAGTTGCTGCACGTCTTAGCAGTAATCTTGCACTCATTTCTTAGTAGAATATGAGAACAGCATGGACTTGTTTTTTGGTAGACATATACAAGTTGAGCATCCTAAATTTTCCTCTGATATTATTTGAGGAATTTCACAGACAGAGAAACAAACCACAACCTTTAAATTACTGGTAGTATTATTTACTTTTGTGTATTTCTCAGCAAAGTCGTAGCCAGTTTTCACAAATTGTTCTACAGAGAATGAACATTTTAATTTTAGAAGAAAGGTACTGAGCAAATCTGTTCACAGTCAATAGTGAGTGACAGCTATCCTCTGTTACTCTGCATTTCTGCAGAATAAGATGCATGCAACAATTCAGAAAGATTGTGTTCCAAATACCAAACATGGCCTTTTCTAGACAGATGATGGTGTTATTAGTTAGCAATTATTAAATGCAGCAGGCAATTAATACAAGAGCAGAGTTGCATTAAAACTAAATGTTCTTTTTTTGCTAAAACACTGTATTCCATCTTCGCTTTGCCTTTTCACTACTGCAGTCCTTTTTCATTTCCTCTACTGATAGTCAGTACCCAGGGTGAGTCTACAGTGGGCTCATTTCAGTAACAGCTCCAGCAGCAAAACTTCATCAGGCTCCTGGTTTTAGTCAGCGTTTGCTGATTATGTCTTTGTTGTGCCTGGCACTGGGGCTTTAGAGACATCCCTGAACAGAGCTGTTACTTTAGCAATACAGTCCAGCTCTGTGGAATGAGGGAAACCTGTCTTTGGAGCACGTTTTCCTAGCACTTCATAGATTACTTCACTCTTTTGCTGCGGTCTCTGCATGGCCAAAGTATGCTCTATTTTCTAAGGCTCTCTTGCACTTATGCTCAGTGTATGGTAAATCTGAACTCTATCTATCTCTGAATATCTATCTATCTGAATATCTATCTGAACTCTGTCATGTGGAAGAGGACATCCAGGTGTATTTGGGAGAGCACCAACAAGAAAATAGAAGAGAGTCAGTAATAAAGTGCTAAGATGTTCACAGATATGAAACTTTCATAAATGGCTTCAGTCAGATGGGACCTTAAAGACCTTACCCATTTCCAGTCCCCTCGGTAGGGTTGCCATTCACTAGATCAGGCTGTCCAGGGTCCCATCTTTGTTAAAGAACAATAATAAATGAGTTTAGAAAAGCTTTTCCAATTACAAAGTGCCATTAAATACCATCTAAGAGTGGCTAAAGGCATTATTATAATGCAGATTGACACTACTCAGTGACAGTGATCAGGGCTCTTTTCTTACTTCAGAGCCATTCTCATCATGACCTTAAAAACATCTTTCGCACCATTGCTGTGCTGCTGGGTCTACTGATATGCTGGCAGAGAGCCAATATTTTGTTCTCTTGATGGTCCCTCTAACATTCAGAAATAAAAACACAGGGCTGGGACCAGACCAGATGTCACGCTCTGGTAACCTTTTCCTTCAGAATTTATCAGTTGTAGAAAACATACAGGCAGATACAAATGTGAAACCAATGAAGTTTGTTTTAACTAGAATGCTTAAAAGCAGTATAATTTAATTTTTTTTTCAAAGGCTGCTGACACAGGTTCTTTGAAAAAAAGTATTGCATTTGCTATACTTGAAAAACCTTGCAGTTCTCATCAGTGTTCTTTCTTTTTGTAAAACCAAAGTGGGGTGGAAGTTCACTATGCTGTTACATTTGATGGAGAAGCCATCAGCAATGCCACTTGGGACCTGATTAACCTTCATTCCAACAAGGTGGAGGACAACTCCTTTATGGGGATAGAAGATAATCCAACAGTTGTTTACACCATCAGCGATTTCCAAGATTATATTGCTGAAATTCTCCAGAAAAATGCCTTGCTTGAAAACACTTCTTTGACGTTAGACCCTAACTCTCTCCAGCTTATTAATGGTGAGTACTGTTTATGATTCAGCAGCCCTCTGATGAATCAAAAAGGAGCCACAAACACAAAGGTTTGTTTTGCTAATCTGGTCAAGTCATTAGGAGTGATATCCCATGCTCAGTCCATTAGATTTGCCTTTTCCAATTTTTCTTTGACACCATTTGTAGAATGCAATTCCAATAATTCTTCAACAATTAACACGAACAGAAAGGAGATGTAGTTCATGTGATGCATATTGCCTTCAGCATAAAGATTCAGCATAGTCATTTTGTATTTGCCTTGAGCAGCACAAAGGAAATACCTGGTTTATCACTGAATATGGAAAATGATCCTGCCATAGCTGGTGGAGGATCAAGAGTGTTCCATCCCTCGGTTCTTTTTTTTTTTTTCTGTACTTCCTGTGAGTGATCTGGGGATATTTCCAGAAAAAAAATCTCTGTGGCCAACTTTCTGAACACGTCTCACAAATCTGTGATGAAAAATGGTTTTTCAGTCTAAACCAATTGTTCTAAACCAATTTCTTTACACTGCTACTGCAGGTTTTATTGTCTAAGTATTTATATTTTCCTAGTGAAAGAAATATTACACCCTACTCAAGAAGATCCATCCTGGATTACTGAGCATCCAACTGTACTGGAGCATGTGGAGTTTGATGTGAGTATGGTTCTGAGCAGTGTCCTTTTTAGTTTGTCATCTGTCCTTTTCATACATTCAAACAGCTTAATTAAGCAAGATGGAATTAAAACCAGCACTCAGAACTTCTCTATCTTATTGTTTATGTACAGAGGAGCAAAACCTCTGGTGAAATCTCTCATCTGATAACTTTCTGTTGAACAAGTTTTCCATGATCATCTTATATTACATAGCTGTCTAGCCATGACTTGCTCTTCAGGCTTCTTTTCTTCCTTTGTCTGTTTTTGGCATAATGTTTAAGCTGTAAATCGCTTTAAAAAAAAAAAAAAGAAAAAGAAAAAGAAAAAAAGATTAGACCCACAGCACTACCTTTCTATGGAAGTTGAGAAATAGTTGTAAGGACTAAAGCAGGCTGCTAGAAGAGGTAAAAGGGTAAGTTTTATATGCTACTTCTGTTATTGTTTCATTTTACGTGCAAGTTCTTTGTTAGGGTTTTAAAAGGTGTCCACATCCTTGATGCCAGTAAAGTGTCTTAGTTTCAGTTGGAACGGAATTGTTTTCTTCAGCAAGTCTAGTATGACGCTATGTTTTGTTCCAGGAGAAAAGTAATGTTGATAACACACCAATGCTTACAGTTGCTGCTAAGTAGTGTTGTACAGAGCCAAGGCCGCTCTGAAGGTCTGAAGTGAAGAGCCAAAGGAGCTGGGAGGGAACAGGATAGGGACAGCTACTTAAACTGGCCAAAGGGATATTCTATACCATATGACATCATACAGAAGGAGTTTTGAAGGGTGTGGGAGTTCTTCTGGCTCTCTTCTGCTGCTTGGGGGCTAGCTGGGCATTGGGCATAGGGTGGTGAGCAATTGCTTGTGCATCACTTGTCATATACATCTATATATGTAAATAGTTATAACTATTTTCCTTTTCTCTATCCTAGCAAATAGTTTTATCTCAACCCACAAGTTCTACTTCATTATTTTTTTTATTTTCTCCTCCATCCCACTGAAAAGGGGGACAGACAACTGAGTGATGCTGAGCCACCAGCCAACCACAACGCAAACGACACAGAAAATTAGTAGGCACTGGTTTCTGGTTCTTTTTTTGAAAATGTATCGTTATCTCTTCTGAACACTTCTGAAACAATTCAGGATATAGATGAATGTTCCCTGTTGGACAGGAGAGTTAGTACCCCGAACATGTCTGTACAATGTAGTGGGGCTTCAAGCAGAGATAGCAAGTGAGGTGCCAGTGATGAAGAGATTGGATTAATTAATTCTACTGACAGCTGAATGTTGGGGCTTTGTCTGGGCCTAAGGATTTACCCAGTAGCTTTTTACTCTGTTGTGTAACACAAACATGCTTTCCAAAATTAAATGAGCACAGTTCATGCCACAAAAACCAGATTCATCTGTATTTGATGATAGATTTTCACTATGCTCTCTATGGGATGCTGTAATGAGCACAAGCATGCCTTATGTCAGACCAACTTCGGAAACCTTCATAGAAGCAAAATTCTTAGTGACTTCACAGAAGCTGATGGTGTCTGTTCTATTGGTCACAGGTAGAATATCCTTAACTTCGTTACCAGTTTCCCCTGTTTTTCTATAACTATTAGTATTGAAAATGCAAATTTGTATGAGTTTGCTGTATGTGGCTTAAACATGGTCAGATTTAACTTTCAGGAAAGACTGTCTATTTACTACAACTATCTAACTATATTAAAACGTTATATATCTTTAATTTAACAGGACAATTTTCAGCCATTTTTATACTGACACTTACATGCAAGATTTTGTAGTAGAGGTAGCTTTGTGATGTTACTTAGTTTTAAACAAATTTTAGGGAATGGTACATATAAGAAATATTACTGGATGTGCACAGATAATCTGGGAAATAATTTCATATAAATTTAAGAGACTCATAAACTGCTTAAACAGTAAACAAGGCTGAATTGATTAGTCAAATATTTGCACAGATATCAAACCGTTGAGTTTCAAGTAGATAATATTACGTAGAACTGTTACCTATGAAAAAGAATTCAGCCATTATTTTTTGTGGCCGATTTGGGAATGAGTTGGATTTGTGTAATCGTACTGTGTCATGACATAATGTGGGACTATCATTACTTCATCTTATTGCTAGCAGATGGCACCAACTAATCATTAATTCCTTTATTTGACCTTTTACAAATCTCTTTAAAAATGAAGAAAAAAACAAGTCTAGCTTTTGAAACCTGTATTTTCTTGTTATTTCAGTTCAGTTACAACAGGTAGAATGCACTGGCTTATTGAGCACAATGTCTTTCTGGCAGCAGAAAACGGAAAATCAGGGAGGGTGTTCTATGTTTGCAGTCATCTGTCATATTTGTAAGCCTTTCAAGACATTAGCAAAAAAAAGAACTTGCCAATATGATATTAAACTTGTTAATATAATATATAGCACTGTAACAAGAATCTTTGAATAATGTTCGTTGTCATAGGAACATCTATCCACATTAAAATAAATGATGAAGTGCAATTTCTGGCAACGAAATACTCAACATAAAAATGTATTGAGCAGCTATTGCTGGTAGTCCTTTTTCATTCTTTATGGAATTTATATGTGTAATTTGTTTCTAATCTTGCACAGTAACTTTTTATTTTTTTTTTTCTCATAGGTTTATTTATAATAGTCAATTTTGCCAAATAAGATAATTGCTGGAGCACATGTCTCTCTGGTGTATATACTTTTCAACTGATAGTTACCATATACGTTCAAAAATATGAGAAGGCTGGGTGGCACAACAAGTGCATATAAAAACCATGGTCAATTCTGGTAGGCAAATAATTAGATAAAAATACATTCACTGCTTTATTTCTAAAGTGTTCAAATATAGTTTGAAGGAAGATGAAAATTTAATTCACCTGCATCTCAACCAGGAGTATAATTCCAAGACTGAGAAGTATTTAGACTTCATTCATGCCAGAAGGAGATTAGAAGACAGAAATGTTTAAATAGATAGTTTTTGTTTTGTTTTGTTTTTTTGAACTGTCATATTTATTACCAAAACCCTTGTATGCTGTCCACTCAACTTTACTAATCACTATCAGTAATTAACTGTAAGTTCTACTTTCTTCATTTGGCAGTTTTTCGTACCTCAAGATGTTTTTTTTTTTGGTCAATTTCTGACTTATTGCACAGCATTCATACTGGGACAGGTATCCGTGCAAAGCAGTAACTCCTGAGTTTAGGCAGGGAGCTTACTTTTGTAGCCTTGATTAAATTATTTAATTTTCCTTTTTTTTTTTTTTCTTTTTTTTTTTTTCCAATATGATTTCCTCATGAGACACTGTGGGAGTGGATTAATCTTCAAAGATAAAATGTGCTCAGTATTCTAAGTGTATTGTTAGTTATAGTTATGTCTAACTAACCAAATAATAACTGGGGTGTGGTCTTACAAGTAAATTGTGTGCAAATTGGAGGCTTAAAAACAAATTCTTTTCCCACAGTTCATGTAATTGGCAAATTCATTTTGTGTATTCCTTGTTCATCATTACTGTTGATAGTTTTCTTTCCACATTGGCATCTCAGCTTTGTGAGTGATGTTATTCAGAGTTCTAAGTGCTCTTGGTTGCATTATGATCACATTTCCCTCCCAAGTTCTCAGAGCCACAAATCAAAAGATAGTAATAAACAACTGTAGGGCACATGTACAGTTAAATTCAGTTTCTAAACTGGTTTTATACTAGCAACTATAATATTATAATTAATGTAATAATTATGGAGCTGATGAATAATAGCTGCTTGGACCTCTTCATTTCTTAGAAAGGATAACAATATTGTGTGTATTTATCTTTGATTTAAATAGAAATGGACAGTTCATTTTTTTCAGTAGGGAAAAGGAAAGGACACAGAGTGGGTATAGACTGTAAATACCATTGAATAACATTGCCTGAAGCTGCTCCTGAAGAATTGAAATGACTTATTTCCCTTTTTAGTGGACGTGACTGGACACAAAATATGTGTCATGAGGATATGCATTTTACATGTACATTGGAAGTTATTAGCAAAAATTATGTTTGCAAATCCTTCTCCTGCTGTTTTGCACTACTTCCTCACAAAGACAGAAGTACCAGATTTTGCTCCTGGTTAACACCCCTTCATATATTCAGCCAGTATGGGCAGCCAATACTACCCCTGTAATAGAGGTTATGGTTTTGTTTCAGGATAACACTTTTTCAGCTGAACAGCCTTCAGCAGATGAATCAACTGTCAGCAATACCTTGCCTTTTGACTTCACCAAGCCAGATTCCACTTTAGATAGCGAAGAGTCCAATGACAATGAAATCCGACCAAGACCAGAAATCTTGGACTCTGAGGTCAGTTTGATACCTGAAGCTCCACTTTCTTCAGAGGCTGACATCACATCTTTGCCAGATGGGCTGAATTTAGGGGATGGGAATCAGACTCCTGCTTTGGTCACTGCACCAGGGATAGAGCATGATTCTCTGGACTCTCTGGAATGGCTTTCAGCCCCTGATTCTTCAGATGGTAAGTTCATTGACTGAAGTTTAAGTTTCTATATCAGTGTTTCTGAATACTCACTAAACATATAGTTTACCAAAATGACTTTTCAGAAAGGTCTATACATTGGATATATTCCTCTGATTGTTTTTACCTTTACTGTGTACGTGTATCCAAGAACAAGACACTCTGATAACTTGCCTGTAACAGCTGATAATGCCTGTTTATCCCTCCAGCAAATTGTGTGTGCAAGATACTTCTTTAACTGAGTAGAACTATTTTCATACGGAGCGTGTTTGGGTGATTCTATGCAAAGATAATTGATCTCGGAAACAGAGATAGTTATCAGATAGTCTACTAAGGACATGCTACACAGTAACTGCTTTATTGAGTATTCTACAGTCTTGATTTGACTCATGGAATATCAGAATGAAAAGTGGAGAGGTCAAGAGGCCTTTAGACTTCAGCATGTCAAGATCAGTATATATCACAGGAAACATAATGAATGCTTATCTACAGGCAACAAAATGAACCATATTTTACTTTTTTTTTTTTTTAATGTATAAACAAAAACTAATTGGAAGCTCATTTTTATTTTTAGAGTTTGAAGATACTGGACTATCTAATGACTTTCTTCTGCCTTCAAGTCCCCCTTCTCACCTTACGCCTAAAGAACCTCCATCTACAGATGATTATATAGCTCCCTTACTTTCTGCACCAACAGTGGCCTCCTCATCAGTCCTGGAGACCGATACAAAAAGAACAGTGACTGCTGAGAAGAAAGAAGTAACTCAGGGTAGTTCTGCAGACAGTAGCAGTGCAGATTCTTTGTTGCACGAGTCTGTGGAAGAAAGTCCTTTTCCTTTAGAACGTGAAAATGATATTTATCTTGGAGATAGAATTATGTTTGATGATGGATCTGGTTCAGCTTTTGATGGTTCAGGAAAAGGAATGGAACCAAGTATTTGGCCTTGGGATGTGGCAACACTGGAACCAGTTTTCTACCCTGGTCCTGATAGCTGGCTTGATGGTGATAATGATTCTTTGTTAATTAGAACTGAAGATATTCCTGAAGGTCTGATCTTAGATTATATTCTTAACTCTAGGAATAAATTAGATGATGATCCTTCCAAAGATGAGAATGAAGGTGTGGCCAATATAAAAGAAAATTTCCTTGACGAGTCTGAAATATTGGTCTTTCCAGAAACTACAACTCAGCAGGTACCTCTGCTACAGACAGGAGAGCCATCATCTGTGGAGCCATCTACACAGACGGAAACGCTGAGCATGGATGATTCTTCTTTTGTTAAACCGCCCTTTGTTTTGGAGCCATCAGAGGACTATTCCTTTGCAGACCTGCCAACTGGAGAAGATCCTTTCTTACCACACAGTACAAGTTTGTCTGAAGATAGTCTCCTTACATCTACAGTAACTCTTGGTGTGGAGGATAGTCTCCTTACGTCTACTGTAGCCCTTAGTGTAGAACAACCAGAAGAGTACAGTGTAGATCAGGAGATCATTTCTGAGGCAGTTGAAGATCAAATCGAAGGCAGGCCAACAGCAGAAGAATTATTCACAGCAGGGCAGTCAAATGTAGCTGAAGCTGCTACAATAGGTTACTTGGACAAAAGCTCTTTAGAAACTGTTCTGACTGCGAAACCCTTTGAGGTAAGCACTGATAGTTCCATGGAAGAGCATCAAACCCTAGATTCATCATCGGCAGACAGAGACACTGGATTAGCAATAAAGAAGCCAGTGGATGTTTGGCCTACTGACAGAGTACTAGAGAAGACATTAGATCAAACAGTGCAATCAGCAATTCCGACTGCAGCTCAAGTTTCAACTGCAGTTCCTTCTTTAATAGATCAAGCCACTGCTCTAGATGGCTTTGCTGGGCAGGATGGAACAGAACATGACACACGTGTTTCCATGAGTATCAGCACCATTCTGAAGTCCTATGTAACTGTAACAGCAGGCACTGTTGAGCTTCCATCTCATCTCCCTCCCATGGCATCCACAGTATCATCATCTGTGGTTACCTCAGCAAAGTTGGGAGATGAAACAACAAGAGTCCTGGATGTTTCAGTGGACCTGGATCATGTGAGCATGGTCAGCTTTTCTCCAGAGCCAAGTGAGGAGGCACAGAGCATGACTGACAGTCACATGGAGCCAACTACCCATGCCCATTCCACAGAGATGGCCGGTGTGGCTTGGCCCACGCATGAAAATCACAATAGCACTCCTGTTCCATCACGAGCTTTAGTTGTGTTTTTCAGTCTTCGGGTTACCAATATGATGTTTTCAGAAGACCTGTTCAATAAGAATTCCCCTGAATATAAAGCATTAGAGCAGCGATTCTTGGAACTGGTAAGTGTAATTTCTGTGCTAAATATCCATTTCCATAGATAGAAATTGTTGGTAAGAGTTGGTCTGCTCTCCTTTGCAGAGAGTAACTCAAGACTGGTGTTTCCAGATGTTATATGTGTCCCTCTCCAGGAAAATGCTATCTGGAAATATGGAGGGGGGAAATGGGGGGTGAAGGTGGGAGGGGGAGGGCGGGGCATTTTCAGTTTTGTTTTGTTTTCACTTTTTAGTCAGTCAGCAGTCTCTCTAAATCTAATGATCTCATTATCTTAATTTTCTAGTGATACTGGCCAGATGCTCTGCTGGTGTCAGTAGATGCAGCACATGTAGCTTAATTCAGTAAAACGTTTCCTTAAATTGCTTGTGGTATGCTCTGGATTTAGTCTAGGGGGAGGGAAGAAGTAAATGCATTGGCACTGTTGATAGCCTTTCTGCAACTCATTCAATCCATCCCAAGTAAGAGGTAGTTTAGGGAAATGTGATGTTTGTAAATGGGCTGTTCTCCTAAATAGTCAGTGGCTAGCAAAGCCTCATAGAAGAAATACAGGAACAATTATCAAATTTTAACCTGGAAATTCTCTTCCCCTGAGTATAATGAATATTTTTCTATGGGAGATGGAGGGAGTAAAGGAGAGAGATAGAAAAGGATAACATGCTTGAGGGAAATACCCTTTGAAATGACATGTATATGTGTTGGGCAAGAGAGAGCTCCACGTATATCCATACAAGTGTGTATCTAAACTGTATATTAGGAATTGCCTACAAATTGATATTGGGTGTGAAGAACTCAGGATCTTGGCAAGATCCCAGTATGGGCCTCAGTCAGGAAGAGTTTTAATACCCTTGCCATGGGATTTGGATAAACTAATTCAAACTCCCACTGCCTGATGTGATACCAACTGACTTGAGTATAGATTCAAGGATTCAGCTTTTCTGTCACTGTCTCTTATGTCGCAGCTGGTGCCATACCTTCAGTCAAATCTAACAGGCTTCCAGAATCTGGAAATCCTGAACTTCAGAAATGGCAGCATTGTGGTGAACAGTCGAATGAAGTTTGCCAAACCTGTGCCTCGAAACGTCACCAATGCTGTGTATATGATCCTGGAAGACTTCTGCAACACTGCATATCACACCATGAACCTGGCCATTGATAAATACTCTCTGGATGTGGAATCAGGTAAAAATGGCAGGGAAGTAAGTTTTGAAGCAAGGGATTCTGCTTTAACAACCTATTTAGGATCCTAACAGCTCAGAGATTTCCCAGTGCTTTTCACAAGCTGGGCTTTTCTAAAGCTCAGGTCACACTTTCACAGAATTTAAATAAACAAAAGTCTGTTACGGGAGTAAAGAGAGGAACAACAAAATGGGACCCAGATTGAACAAACAATATGGGGTCCATATAGAAATATGGGATTCAAAGTGGCTTGCATAATTGTCATTGCGCTTTCATTGAGGAGTTAGAGGAGGACTGGTCAGCAGGAACGGTGGTGCCCATCTCTATTGTGCTGACATTCACAATAGTTGCTGACTTACTCTTATACTCAGAGTTTGATTGCAGTATAGTGTCTGGCCCTTAGTCCATTTGTGATATAGGGAACTTTCTTTCTGTCCAAGTTAGCCAGTAGTGTATCATAAAAGCAACCTGGAAATAGTTCCTGTGTTAAACAACACTGCTGACAAATGGCAGCTGTGCTTCTGAAGAAGTTCTGCTATAAAGGCAGTCTATTTAGCATGAAAAATCTTTGATTTTGATATTGATATTAAATTTAATGCCAGCCCTCTGAAGCTTGATATGCAACACATCAGATATACAACAGGCTTGCGTTCCTTGCAGACAAAGGCACTTCACAGGTAGGGACTGGGTGCCTGAAGTCTCCTTTCCCTTCTCTGTGTGCTGCCTATATTCTCTGTGACAAGAAGTACTGGAGATTAGCTGTGTTTTACTCATTTGCAAAATATAGTTCCAGCAGAGAGAGAACATCTGAGGTCGTGTTCCAGTAAGAAAAAGAACGCTTCTTATACTTGCCTTTTCAGTTGGCTTGCTGGGTGGTCTTAGCCATACCACTTATGTGCACTGTGCAGAGGAATACTTCCTTGTGTTTGTTCACCTTAGCAGAGCCCTTTGAAACTCAGGAAAGATGCTTGCTGCATTTTGGCAGATTATTTTAACTAAGAAGTCATTTGAGAAAATGGCAACAGTGCTCTGCTTTAGGTAATGTTCTCTTCTATTACTAATATTTTCTGCTTTTGGTGTTCCCAGGAGAGCAAGCAGATCCCTGCAAGTTCCAGGCCTGCAATGAGTTCTCTGAATGCTTAGTGAATCGCTGGAGTGGGGAAGCTGAGTGTGTCTGCAATCCTGGCTACCTGAGCATCGACGGGCTGCCCTGCAATAGCATTTGTGATCTGCAACCCAACTTCTGCCTGAATGATGGCAAGTGCGACATCAGCCCTGGGCAAGGGGCGATATGTAGGTAGGTCATCTTCTGTTTGATGCACGTGCATTCCTCTGTCCTTGGGATTCCATGAAATGCATGCAAAATCTCCTAAGATAATGTGCAACACGTAAGATGCTAGTGATCATCAATCGTAACACTGTTGAGTGGAGGTCCCAGTTTTAATGTTACTTTTCAAAAATGAGACAGTAACGAATTTCTTTAATAGAACAGAAATGCCAGGAAGTAAAGCTATCTACAAAAAATAGTAGCAGTGGTGTATATTGAGTTGTTCACTTCACTTTCTTTGAATTTGAGGGCAGAATTTATCTCCAGAAGTTTCTCTAGTAGCAAAGTGTTAGATGTGTCATAAAACATTTTAGTTGACTCCAGTACAAAAATCCAGATTTGAAAGGCATCCTCGTTTAGCATAGATACATTAAATACAGTGCTCTTTCTTAAGAAAAAGGTCCCATAAGTAAAGAAAGCATTGCTAATTTGGGAAAAATAATGTGTACTTCATATGACACATCAAGACATATGCCTCAGATCATTTTTTTTGCTTTTTAAGGTTCAGATGTGTTTAAACAGATGTTTATGTTTCACAGGTAACTGAAATAGTGCAAGATACTGATAAATGTGCCCTCTGATACTGCACTACTTTTTTCCCTGTTTATCAATGTAATAATCTGTTTTTAATAACTAATTAATTATACCTATCAACAAAAGGTAGAATTAATTAAAACAATGCAATAGCTATAACTACTTACATTAGTTATTATTTGTTATATAGTTACTTACATTAGTATAACTACTCATATTAGTTCACGTGATTTTATTTTAATAAGGCTTGCTTAGAACATTAAGAAAATTAATTAATCTTAGGGGCTTAGCAGCTAACAAGAGAAACAATAATTTTTATTTATTTATTTATTTATTTATTTATTTATTTTTTTACGATATGAAAATAGTTACTTTCACAGATGTGTATAGTGGTATAAATTTTATCATATTTGTATAATAGTGCTAACAGGAACCACATGTGCTCAGGTATGCTTTGGCCAGTACTTAGGAAGATGTTTTCAAAAAAGTTGAAGTATCAGTTACTGCTTTTAGAAACTATTTCAGATATTTAGGTCAAAAGACTTAATTTACTGATGTTTTCTATTAATGAGGCTCACTGCTGTGAGTGGTTGTAATTCCTTGAGATTTTAGAACAAAATGTCCCAAAAACATGCAATGTAATGTATTTTGTTTTTACTGGTAGATTTTAAGTAAGTGTGTATATTTTAGAAGTCTGTATTACCTAAAGATTTCATATTCCAAAGCACAGCAAAGCAGAAATTATGAATGCTGATTAAGGAAGCAATTCCAAAGATTCATTCTTGGGAGCAAGCTTCTTTCTAGTCATTTCTTTTATGTATTTACCTAACTGTTGTAGTTTACACACTATGAGCATTTTTCTCGTTTAACACACATTCATGTGTATTTGCATTGCAATAGCATTAAAAGATTGTTTTCTACCTTTGTAGTGTTTGATACATTACCTGCAAGGCTCTATCAGTGCATGAGTTTTTATTTAATCTAGATACTTCATAGAATCATAGAATCACAAGGTTGGAAACGACCTATAAGATCATCCAGTCCAACCATCTCCTCATCACCGTTGCCACCACAAGCACTAAACCACATCACGCAGCACGTCATCCAGACACCTCTTGAACACTGCCAGGGACGGCGACTCCACCACCTCCCTGGGCAGCCATTCCAGTGCCTGACCACTCTCTGAGAGAAATAGTTCTTCCTTATGTCCAACCTAAACCTCCTCTCATACAACTTGCGGCCATTACCCCGTGTCCTGCTCATTGCCTGGGAGAAGAGGCCAAATCCCTCCTCATCACAACCTCCCTTCAGGAAGTTGTAGAGTGCAATGAGGTCTCCCCTGAGCCTCCTCTTCTCCAGACTGAACAATCCCAGCTCCCTCAGCCGCTCCTCATAAGGTTTGTGCTCCAGACCCCTCACCAGTTTTGTTACCATTCTCTGGACACGCTCCAGGACCTCAACATCTTTCCTGTAGTGAGGAGCCCAAAACTGAACACAGTGCTCAAGGTGCAGCCTCACCAGTGCTGAGTACAGGGGGCTGATCACCTCCCTGCTCCTGCTGGCCACACTATTTCTAATGCAGGCCAGGATGCCGTTGGCCCTCTTGGCCACTTCAGTTGTACCACACCACAGGATGCTCTAAATAGCAAGCTTGCCACCACAAATGCATTATCCTTTTCTTGTTCTACCTATCTTTACTCAATTCAGCGATACCAAATGGCTGTTGCCATTTAAAAAAGTTGGTGCTCAAACTTGCGAAGGCATTTACTGTTGAGGTAAATTAACTGAGGATACATCACAAGAAGAAATTAAATACATTTATATTAATCAAAGTTGCAGCTTTTGTTGGTGTTTAATTTCCCAGCATTTCTTTTTTGCAGGTGTCGTGTAGGAGAGAACTGGTGGTACAGAGGGGAGCACTGTGAAGAATATGTGTCTGAGCCACTGGTCGTGGGTATTGCCATTGCTTCTGTGGCAGGATTCCTTCTGGTGGCATCTGCTGTTATCTTCTTCTTGGCAAGGACCCTTCGAGACCAGTACACAAAGAGCGACACCGAGGACTCGCAGGGGTATGTGGCACCATCTAATGTTACAAAGCTCATCTGCCACAGTAAGGATAATTCCATCATAAGTCTTGTGTCATGCAGCTGACCAGCAGCAGGGTTTATGCGCACCTCCAAGTGCCAGGCTTCCTTAGTCTGTCTGCTGCCATTCTGGGCTGCAGAGAAGCTCACTGTTTGTTCATTGCTCCCCCAGGCAGGGTGACAGCCTCTCGTCCATTGAGAACGCAGTTAAATACAACCCCATGTATGAAAGTGATACGACTGGCTACAGCCATTATTATCGCAGATACCCTCAGCTAACGTCCTACAGTTCTACCAGTGCAGAGACATCCACCGACTACAGCAGTGAAGAGATAAGGCACATTTATGAAAACAGTGAGCTTACTAAGGAGGTAAATGACCTTGTTTTCATAATGCCATCAAAAGATCTTGTGAAAAAGAAGCTTATTGAACAATTGCAATTTGAGGCCTCAGTCTTTCTCAAGAATCTGTGCTCTAGATAGACAAGTCACAACTCTGACTGCTGCAACTATTAAAGAGGAGAGAGCAAGCAGGGAAAGAAATCCTTCCTATCAGGTATACAGACAGGAATGTATGTGTTCTGACTTGTAATGAATTTCACATGATAAAAGAGCTGAATGCTTAAGTAACTGCACAAGGGCTGCAGTGGTTTGCTTTATTGCTAGACATGGCCTTTAGCTTTTGATGCCAACTGACATGCAGGAATCATTGCTGTAAAAATCTGGAACTGCCTGGCCTTTAATATAGGATTCTTAAAGCTTAGTTCTTAGTATAACCTGCAAGTTAGATTATACTGTCCTACCTTGTTGTATAGATGGTATCCAGGATTCACTGAAGAGCAGACAGGATTTACACCCAGGAGCAAGCCACAGATTCTTAAGCAATTGTGAGAGGTGTGAATCCAGCCTGTAGCCAGGGTTGTGGGGAAAGTATCCATGAGAAAGAAATGGTTCTGTTCAAGCCAGTTGAAATGTCACATTCTATCCAAACCCTGGTTTTAACAGTAAAATATGACTAGATTCCAAAACTGAAGTGCTCCACTTTTAAAAATAGCACGAAGAAGAATTTTAGCCCTGGACTGTCCAATTTCAAGGTCTCCTCATTGAAACAGCAAAGGATATGAGTTTTATTTTCCAAGAAAAAGAAATAGATTGTTTCAGTAGTACTTTAATTTCTGTTATGTACCTAAAATTTCTTTTTTGTATTCTAGGAAATTCAGGACAGAATTCGAATTATAGAGCTCTACGCTAAGGACCGTCAGTTTGCAGAGTTTGTTAGGCAGCATCAAATGTGAGTGAAATATCTTGCCTGCATAATTCCTTTGATGTTTTTTCATGTAACCTTTACTACATTACTATATTTTTCATAAGATGGGCCTGAAAATACTGGACTTAACTAGATACTAAACTACTAAACTAACTAACTACTTAACTAGAAGTTAAGATATCAGTACTTTCTGAAGAAGCTCAATGCTTTTTAAGTACTTAATTTAATCACTGTCACAAGTAGGCAGTTAGGTTAAAAAGTGCTGTAGAGGAATCCTGCAGATAATGGGTGTCAGAGAAGCACTGACATCAACTTGATCCTGAAAGCACAAATAGAACCTTCCTGACTCTTTTAGTGTAGATACTGCTGCTACACATATTTAGCATATTTAGAAGAGAAATTTTTAAAAGCATGTTAGTTCATCTCAATTTTGCAAGACTTGACTTGGCAGCTAACCCAGCAGGTCACTAGTGCAGTACTATCATCTGATATTGTGGGCATGTTATCAGAATAGAAGGTATACAGTTCTGAACAGTTAACCAAGCTGAGTTGCGTGCTTTGATGAAAGTCAAGCTTAGGAAAGACTACTAAGGAATTAAGTGTCGGCATTCAGTCTCCTACAAACTGTATTATCACTATAGCAATAAGAAAATCACAGATATCTCTGTTCACTTAAAAGATTCTGAAGTGCGGTTCCTTGGGATCGGGTTAAAAACAGCTACAGTAGCACAACCCCTGTATTCCAAAGACCTCAACTACAGTTTTGTTTTGTTTCTTAATTGAAAATAACTGCAGTTCACATTTTTCCATGTCACTTGTTCATATTTTCATCTTGAGACAGATCAGCTTCTAAATTTTCCACAGCTGGAAAGTAGAAAGGGCTGTCTCAAATAAGCCTTGAATCCAAAGCTTGAAAGAGAAAGAGACTAACTTAATCATTGCTTCTCTGTTTTTCATTTCAGGAAGCTGCTTTAAGAAAAAAAAAAAAAAGAAATCAGTAGAGAGCACGTGGGAGATAAAGACTACCTTGTTGCCATAGCAATGGGCTCAGATGTAACTGCAAAGTTACTTATAGTCTTAACATTGCATGGATGGATACAGATGTTTTCTAAATGAATGGCTGAAATGTACAGATGTCTGTTTATCTCAATTACCTCTGGCTTCTCTGCATAAAGTGACATTTTTAAGAAGTGATCAGAAGTGGCAGAGGTTATGAAAGTTCATTTTTCATTAACTCTGAAATGGACAGTGGTAATTTGTATACCAAGGCAAAAAAAAAATCTCCTCAGAAAAGAGAAGATACGTTCACAAACTAAAAATAAAAGGCACCTTTAAAATCCTGTCTGGCATTTATCCCCTCACTGGAATCTACTGTAGTGAATTCACAAGTGCAAGGTGCTAGTGGAAAGAATGTGGTTTGCACGTGAATGGTTTGTAGGAGAGAAGCACAGTGATAGAAGGGTGTTAGCATTATTCTAAAGCATTCCCAGCATAAACACAAAAGTAACCTCATCGGAAAAGATGTTATTTTACACAACTGCCTGATTAAACTTTTGCCACCTGGCATTAGCAAAACATCACAGTGCTGAGGCTGCAGCCCTCTGAAACGCTCTCTCCACACAGTAAGTGTCACTGCTGGCTTGCAGTGGTCACACCTGGTACCAGAGCACAACAGGGCACTTCTGCAATACAGTGTTATAATGTCATGATGGGTGGCACTCCAGCTGTTCCTGAAAGACACACAAGCAGGGACACAGAAGGTCTTCTATAATACAAATGTTGTGTAAAAGTTAAGTGACCAACATTGACTTTTTTGTATGTCGACAATTTGTTGTTAAGATGCGTTGTTTATTTGTTGTGTATTTCCTTACCAGCTTATTTTCAGAATGGATTTGATTGCTGAAATAGAAAGATGAGTAGGTTAATGACAAAATTCTACAGTGATGTTTGTGCCCATCTTTTTTAGAACCATAGTTAGTATTTACTCAGTGTTGAATTCAGCCAAATATTGGTTACATTTTCTTTTCTGAACAGAGCAATACTGGCCCATCATGAGCTGTGTTTCAAAATCAAGCTGTGGTATTTATATGCATACATATTTGCTGAATGGCAATAGTTTCTTAGGGGGAAGGGAAAAAGCCAGACTCGTCTCAGCCAGGGCAGTCTTTCTCCAGCAGAAGCAGCTCTCCTGAAGCATTTTAGAGCAACTGAATATATATGGGACCTTACAAGGTACAGAAACTGCATTTTATCTTGAAATTCTAAAGAGAGCTTTGACCACCTGTTAAGGCATGTGGGAGCTCTGGTTAGACGTAACATTTGTGTTGCTAAGGCACTAACACTGCAGTCAGGGCTAGGGCACTAACAGTCTACGGTAGCTTCTACCTGCAAACAAGTCCAAGATGCTTGTTGTCTTTACAAAGGTAATTGTAGCTTTCTGTCCACATGTGCCAACAGCCACACGATACTTTTGCAAGTTCAGTGTTAGTGAGAATTACTTACTTGACTATAGGCTGATTTATCTAAGCAAGTAAAGATTTCAGTACAATTTCTCTATGTGTTCTGGAGAACCTTGCTGGATCACTTCCATGGTATCTTTTTTGCCTTGAGGGGCAGCAAATAGCAGAGCCAAAAATCTGTCAAAGAAAGGTTTACAGAAATCACTGTAAGCCCGAATAATACAAAGCAGTGGAATACGGTACAGATTAATACTGTTGTGACCAGGTGTTAGAAGACAGAGGTAACACAGTGTGACCCAGTGCTCTCAGGGCAGCTGGGATCAGGTACGTCTTAATGATACTCAACTACCTGCTGGACAACTCTTGGTATTTCAGTGTATATACTGTGTTTCTTTCCTGTTTGTGTGTGTGTGTACCTATAAGCATAATGATATTTTCACTACAATAAAATACAATTTCCAAAATGCTTTTTCTAGAAAATTGATATGGAGACTGTGAGTTTGACATAAAGAAATGGCGTATCTTAGCCATGAGGCGTTGTGCACACAGTGGCAGGAAGTTTGGTGTTTGACTTCTTTTAAGACTGAATTGGTTAAGCTGTTGAGCTCATTGCTAGCACAAGTGCTGACATCATTCTTTATCACTTGCAGGGTTATATTCTCAAAATTCATGCTGCAAAACGTGTAATGAAGGGCTTTGCTCTCAAACAGTAGCCACACATTTCAGACTTGCAAAAAGCACTGGGGGTAAGCTTAGCCTTTACATCAACCCTGTCACTCACATCCCTGATCAGACTTGCAGGAATGGGTCCTTGATGGGAGAGGCAGAGCAAGGAGCAGGAGAGAACTCCAAACTCTCCCCAACCCTGCATCTGTGAGCAGCAGAGATGCGAAGGTGTTACAGCTGCACAGCAGGGACAGGCATCTCCTCCTGGTAAAGCAAAAACTCAATGCCAGTGTATCTGTAAGCACTCTAGGACAGACACAGACTGACTTTGCACAGCATGTGGAATCCAACAGAGTGTTGTCATTCTTTAAGTATTGGTAGTTATGCACAGCAATTTCCTGGTGCTTTCTGTTTACTCAAAGTGTGTTACTGCACCAGCAGCAGTTCTGCCTTATCTTTCCACTGCTTGATTTGGTTTGGGATCAGCAGGCTGATGTTCTACATAATATGCATCCGCCTGCTTTTGTTTCTCAAATGAAAAAAAATGAAATAAAAAAAAAAAAATCCAAAGCTGTTTCTGAGACAGGAAAGGCATTTTTTATATCCATCATTCTAAGCTGGGAAATTTTGTTTTTGCCACATTCAACGCTAGCTGGCTCTCCTGCTCCAGTTTATGAATGACTCCAGGAATTTCAGCTCACTTCCCGTCCTTTCGGGCTCTCCCTTGCTGCTTGTCACGCTCCCTCCCTGCTGCTTCACCTCTGCACTTTGCAGTGGGAAATACTCCTGCAGCAGGCAGCTCTGGTTGGGGGATGACAGTAGGTTGTAGGACAGAAAGTGACAGCTTGCCTGAGGTGTTGCTGCTGTTCAGGAACAGCTGAACACCATTTCCAAATCTGTGTGTTTAGTTTTCCTGCGTTTTCAATTCAACATGAAGACAGATTTCAAACCTTTCTCTTTCAGGATGAAAAATGCCCCCCAGTGCTGGAATTTTCTGAAAAGAAGGCCAATTTATTTTTTGAAAAATCAAATTTGCTGTCAGCACGTCTAATGATTATGTTAATGTATTTATTAAATATGTAGGTCACAGTCATCTACAATTGAAGACTGCCCTTTTCTTAAGGAGATCCCCTCACCAGGTGGTGTCATTTATACAACCCAAACAACAACGACCACTACAGTCTGTCTTGAATCAGAGGAGGTGGAAATGTTAGCCAAAAGTCTCCTATTAAATACAAATCAAGAGTTAGTGTTAACTGGAGTTGTGATTGCATCTCCACAGCTGATTACCAGATGGGGAAACTATGCCTTTCTGGAAAGGCTGACCTAGTTTGAACAGAAATAAAAGCAGTAACAATAAGGAGTACGGCCATACGTCAAGGCTTTATGCAGTAATGCAGGCAAGCAACTGGATGAAAGAGGGCAAGAGCAAGGGCAGTCCCAGCAGTGTGCACACACAAGTGGTCCTAAGAGGATTACACAGCAACTGAATGACCTCTCATCCCAGGGAGGAGGAGGATGCAAAAGTGCTTCCAGTAGTGGCATGGAGCTCAAGCGTCCTTAGCATGACCTACAGGTAATCACTGGCTGTGGTCCTTTCTTACAGCCTTGTCACCTGCTCAGTAAGAGCGTGCCTGTGGTTCCCTTCCCTATCTCCAGATGGTGTATTAGTGAGTTTTGATCCACAGAAATGCTGTATATGGTTCCTCAGTAAACCACAGATTGCTGCATAGCATTTTTCTTGCTTCCACACAGACTCACTTTGCTTTGTGTTGATTCTTAAAGTTCTGATTAAAATCAGCAACAACGTCAACAAAAAGACATCTTCCCACAACTACATTTTTAGGGCTCACTTTCTGTCTGCTCCTCTACGCATAGTTGAAAGCTTACATCCAGCCTCGGTGGGAACACAGCGTGATTCAGGACAGCTACTCCAAGAGGTCCCACTGTGCCCACCTCCCTTCCACACCATGTACAATGACAGCTCCTGCTTGCCTTGCCTGCTTGCATTACAGACATCAAACCAGCCAACACACCCCCTGAGAAACATCCTCCCAAGGCTTGAAGTGAGCAGACATGCAAAGGCTGACTTTTCAGAATAGTCCAGCCTCTTGTATTATGTATACAGGTCTGAATGGGAGCTGTCATGTCAACACTGAATACACTGAGCTAACAGAAAGCAGAATTAGTGGGCAGATGACAGAGTAGACTGACTTTGGGACCATCTCTTAAGACACAACATGATTCCTTTGATATTTAAAAGAGTAAACCACAGAAGGCTTTGCACTTACCTACCAAAAAAAGGAAAAATGAAGCTGCTGGTAAGGAATTTGAAGCAGAAAACCAGGCCACAGCCTGCAGGCGGCATAAACCAGTCTCCAGAAAGGGATCACTCAGCTGGAAAAGATGGAAGAAAGAAGGGTAGGAGCTCTGCAGTAAATTAAGAGGTTATTCTCGTTACTTCCACTTAAAAAGAGGAGAAATTTCCCAGAATCATTGTAGTTTGGTATGTGTTCAAGTCAATAAGCAGCTCCTGGTGAAGTATCCCTAATACTTGTTAGTGAAGGAGAGGAGAGAACTCTGACCACAACTGAGTCAGGCACTCTGCAACCTACAGCAATCGTGTGCAGAGACAAACAGGAAGAGGAACTACCAAATGCTTATCCAGCAAAAGTGATTAATTGCACAAGGCCAATTTTATTTATGAAATATGAGTGAGGGATGTGCACAACTGAGTACAGCAGAGGTTCTGCAGTCCCACTGCTCAGCACCTACTGGTGAATGGTCTCGCATCAGGTGCCCTCATCAGCCTACAAACTTGTAAGCCACCAGCTGTTCCTCTCCCAGATGCAGCGTTGCGAAGAGCGTTCCACATCATGATATAAAAACCTGATTATCTGTGCTGACTGGTATGTTCCATAAACATTTAACAAAACTTCCCACTGTTGAATTACTTGTGTGCAAAAACCAGATGATTTTATAAAATGAAAAGCTTGAGCTGGCAGATTATGGGGGAAATAAAACCACCCACAAGAAACCCCAGTAAAAATAGCAGAGGTATTCATTCCTGTAATACAGAAAACCAAACATACAAATTCTTCAACCCCATCTAGCCTCCATGTGAATCTGTCACGAACATTTCTGAAAACTAGTCTAGCTAAATAAGCCTCTTGCAGAACATTGTCCAAAAGGTTGTGTGCAGCTCCCAGTCCACTCTGAGAAATGGGAAAGCTCAAATCCAGCCAAGATCAGTTAGCAAATAGAGGACACATTTGTGGACCAAATTTGAAAACCAAGAGTATTTATCTAATTTTAAATGTCAGGCTATAATAAAGTATGGTTACAGACTGGGTCGGCAACTACAAATCAGAAGCAAAAGTCTAAGCAAATCAGTTTTGAATGATCCCCTGCCCACAAAATCCACTTAATCCACTTCTGCTTTCTTTTAAAGACAATTTCTAAAGGTAGAACAAGTGACAGACGTGTCTTCACAACAGCAGTGATGGGAAAACAATTCCTCAAACTCTGGAGGAAGCCTGGATGGCCATTTGTACTGGAGGACATGAGGAGCTCTAGGAAATACTTTTTTCTGCTTTGTCTGTATGGTATGTGCACTCAAACATCTGCTCTGCTTTTCCACACACAGAGCATGGTAAAACCAGGGTTAAAAATCTAACCCCTGAAATGAACCATGGAAGGGAACTTGAGGCAAGCCAAAGCATACCTTCAGACTGAGGGAGGGAGGTCTGAGCGGAGAGCTCTGAAGTTTCTTGCTACTGCCAAAAGTGAATGTGAAATCTCTCTACCTTTCCATACTTTTTCCACTAAGATATAAAGAAAAAGTAAACGTTGTTTCAGGTTTTCATAATGTAGGCTGTCCTCCTTTAAATTCTATAACAAATGTTTTACTGTTTATTTCTTATTATTTTTATTACTCCTTATCCATAATTATGGCATATTCAGACCCCTAGTGCCAGCCTCCCACCTTGCATGACACTATGGAAAAGTTCTATCAGTGGCAGCTGCCACCTACTGCTCTGAACTCAAGCTTCCTTCATTTTGAGGCTGAGAACAGAATATTTCGGGTGGTGCTGTGTGGAGCCAAGAGTTGGACTTGATGATCCTTATGGGTCACTTCCAACTTAGGATATTCTGTAAGTCTATGATTTGATGATCTTCCTATCAATCCAGTCGTGTCTCCATATTCTACTTTTTAAAATAAATTATTATAAGAACTTTTTCCAAAGCAAAACAGCAAAAGATCTCACTAAGATACAAGACAGACTTATTCACTGCTATTATTTGAAATGCTGAATGTACAAAGCCTTTCTTGTATTCATCCCAGTCCAAGGGCAAAGCTGACAGCCTGCATCCCTATAGCTGTTGATGTGGGGCAGAGAAACTGCACTCTCTCCATGTTTATGGCACCAGATCAGCTATGTCCATAGTCTTATACTCCATCCCAAGAAGCAAGAAGAGATGTAGCAATTCAAGATACAAGGTTTTCAGTTTTCTCCAACTGAACAAATCTTATCTTCAGCTACTGCCAAAATGCTTTACTGACATTGCTGTTCTCTTCAATACCAGCAGAAAGGCCTGAAGCAATCACAACCTGCCAAGCAACCGTCAGCTCGGCAAGTTTGCCATGTTATGTGCAGACCACAGTCAACACTATAATACAATATGCATTTAGTTGGGATTCAGACCAGTGGTCTACAGATAGAGGTCCTGTGAAAGGGATCACAGAGTGCTCCACAAGTGATGGCTCCCATGCCTTGGCCAGTGACAGAGCTCTGGAAAACCAGGACGGCTGCAACTGTAGCAGAGGCTGGCTGTTCCTGTCCTGGGAAGGATGGTCATCCCACCAGAGTAGGTAGCGTCTCACTCCTCTGCACCCCCAATGACAGGGTACTTCTCTCAGCAGGACCCCATGTGCTCCTTCCTGTGACAAGGAGGCTTTTTCAGCATTGCCAGAGCAAATAGAACCTCACAGACTGTTTCATCCTTTTGTGCCAGGAATCTGCCAAGAGATTTGTGCACTCGCTGTGCAAACTGGTTCCATGAGTGGCCACTCTACAGAAGACACTAGTGGCTATCACAGTCCTTTCTGCATAAAAACTGAAGAAATGCAGTCTTATTCAAAATATCAGCAAAAGTTTTAAATCTTTTCTTGCCTTTTAATTTGTTTCTCTAAATCAGCCTGGAATGCTTAAATCTATTCTTTTAAATAATCAATATTATTTATTGGCACATTTCTGAAAAAACTGCAGCAAGTTGTTTCAGAAGATGAAAAACTTCTGGATCTGCTTCTTTACATATAAATGGTGTTTACTGCTATGCTATTATAGTATAAAACATTCTGTAGAAGATGCAACTGTTCAGCCAAACAGCCTAAATTCAGGCACCAGTATTTGCACATACCTATGCAATATCTATACTAAACAGAAGTTGTTTTATTATAATGCAGTCATGTTATATGTTTCCTCATTGCAGTCATACTAAACATGCTTCAGCCCGATTCTAGAGGCACTGTGTTGCCACCAGGATGCCAACCCCTCTGGACATCTACCAGCCTGCAGAACATCCAGCCCTTAAACCCAAAACACATCCTGTGGATCCAGAGCTGTTCATGGGCTAGTCTCCAACTCTAAAACTGCTGGCCACCCAAGGTCCAATCTTTAATATCCGCATTATATCACAAATCAGCCCTACTCCCAGAGCCTCAAAGAAGTCTAAGCCTAGTCAGGTAGTTTCTTGCCAGCAGTGAAAACAAGCAATGACCATCATTCACAGTAAAGCAGGGTTTTGTACTAATAGGCAGTATCCATTAGAACACACACTACTTCTCAAATTGTCAAACTTATTTGCAGTCTGCCTCTTTGCTAAGACTGCCAGTGACAGACCCTACCCACTGCAGACTGCGATGACACAACCACCTCATTTTACACATGCCCCCAACTGACTGTCCAAGGGCAATTAATTTTCCAGTTGGCACTGAACCTCAGAAACTCATATAAAATAACCCAAACCAAATACTTTAAGTTAAGCTTCATCTGAACATTAACCATATAAATAAGTACAGACAGTAACGAAAGGGAGATGTCAACACTGAAAGGTGTTGAAAATTACATTAGGAATAATGAATGCTTCAGGGATTAACAGTACCATATGGTACCTTTCATGTCCAACTTACTGGTACAAATCCAGATAGAGCAGCTCGGATAAAAACCTTTACCATCTGGTGACTTATTAGTTCACGGAAAATAAACAGGTGCTGGAGTCTCACACACACAGAATCCACCATCATACCTGGAAGTCTTGTTGCCTTTCTCAGTAGAGAGATCAAAGAGGGCCAGAATACCCTTCTGTCTCCCCAAATACAATGTGGGAAATGAAGACAGCTGAATGCAGTGCACAGCTACCACCCACTGCAGAACTAAAACATGATCACATAGATTTCCAATAATGATCCTTTTCAGGGAACAGGAGGATTTATTATTTATGATTTTCAAGATGAAATCTTGTCTGCCCACACACTTCTTTCCCCTCCTACGGAAGCAACAAGATACTCTCTCCCAGAAAACTTCATTTTGCTTGTGTTCTTAGACTATCATTAGTATGAGAGTACTACTGCAAAATATTTCACATTTAGCAGCCCTCACATCAGCCTCAGCACAGAAGCCTGAAGTAACCAGCACCCACAGCTCACTGAGCCCATCTGAACATTCATCCTTTCTTATTCAAGAGTATTGTTTGAGTTTCCTGGTTGGTTTATAAATTTTCTCTCTAATGCTTCAATTTCTCCCTATTACTTTGGAGAATTTTTGTTTTATTATGTGAAAACTGCAGACAGTTACTACTGGATTTAAGTGTAATAGCGGATAACAAAATACCCTCTGAGTTTCCTCTTTGCAATTTATTGGGGAATCACTCTTTGTACAGCAAAATGTACTGTCTGATTGATACAAACTATTTTTGCTAGTGGCATATGGGAACTTCTGTGAATAACTTGAGACTGCAGTGGTCAGAAGATAATTTGTCTTCTTTGATGCTCTGTTTCTATTCTGAAATGCAGCATTTTTTTTTTTGGCCTAGGCTGAATGTAGATACTCACACGTCATGTGATGATCAGGAGCACATGTCACATCAGAGAAATCTCTTAAGTTTCATTGGTAAATCTGCACCTGCTGTTTTGTAGCTTAATGGAGCAAAACAACCAAGATCAAATGAACAAAACACCCAACACCAGAAAACCAAAATCAACAAACAAAACCACAAAAGAAACCCCAAGCCCCACAACAATAGGTATTCTTAATTTCATCACCCCATGTGCACTTCGAACACTACAGATCAAAGGCATGGCAATCCAAGCCAAAGTCTATTATTCCTCCTTTGTTTTATGAGTATGATCAACATAAATTAAATAAGAGAAAGCTAGGAATAGCTTAACAGTGATTTGTTACACCAAAGATCCACCAGAATCATCATCCTTCAGATGATCTTTTTTCTCATTGTACACCAGTCACCCAACCTCCCTGGTCTGACAACATAGCCTACCTCCCAGGGAAATTCTTCATCCATCTTCTAGACATTCCTAGGCATGGCTGAGCTCTTGTCCTTGTTCTTCTAAATACAGACATGCTAAAATAAAATATCAGTGCTTTGTTTCAGTCATTAAATATTCAGGGTCAAAACTGGCCCTGCACAAGGGAGATCAGTTTGCATTATTATTATCGCAGTTTACTGTAGTGAGACCTCACCTGGAGTACTGCATCTGGATGTGGAGTCCTCAGTACAGGAGAGATGTGGACCTATGGGAGTGTGTCCAGAAGATGGCCACAAAAATGATCCAAGGGATGGAACACCTCTCCTGTGTGGACAGGTTGAGGGAGCTCAGGCTGTTCAGCCTGGAAAAGAGAAGGGGAGTCCTGATAGCAGACTTTCAGTGTGTAAAGGGGAGCTGTAAGAAAGAAGAGGACAAACTGTTCAGCAGAAACTATTCTGATAGGACAAGGGAAAATGTTTTTAGACTAAATGAGAGTAGATTTAGACTGGATATAAGGAAAAAGTCTTTTAGAGTGAGGATGGTGAGGCACTGGCACAGGTTGCCTAGAGATATGGTGGATGCCCCATCCCTAGAAGCACTCAAGGTCAGACTGGAAGGGCTCTGAGCAACCTGATCTAGCTTTAGGTGTTCCTGTTCATTGCAAGGAGTTGGACTAGGTAATCTTTAAGGGCCCCTTTCAACTCTAACTATTCTATGATTCTATGGCAAGTTATATGTGAATGTGCAAGATTTCAAGAGGTGTTTGTCCCAAAATTCAGTGCAATATATAAACTTTTACTCAATAATTTCAAAAGGGACGAAAGTGTGCTGATACTGTCATTGTCAGGCTCAGTCTGTTAAAAAGGCTTAGCTCATTTTAGGATTTGCTTGGCACTTATCCATTTAAGATTTTAATCTACAGCTTTTGTCCTTTAAATTCTTCTACAGTTTTTGACACAGACAGAAGACTGCTTCATTGGAGCCTTGCTTTCAGACATCTTCCCCATCATTCCTGACAACTTCTTCATCTCTTGTCAAAATGCATGGCTTTTCTTCATCAGCTGTGTGCTAATCCAGACTTCTTTCCCAGAAATTTTAAAAAAAATGAACAAAAAATTGCTGGCCACTTGACACTCGATAAAACACAATTACAAACTGGCTGAAACTCAACTGATGCCTGAAAAAGAGATTAAGGGACAAATTCTGCTTTGAAGAAGAGCATAAAGCATCACCACAAGCATACACTGCTTTAATAAAAGGCAGATTGGGATTGTAGAACTCCTGGAGGTGCCTGGGCACCCAAACAGCTCATATTAGAGGGTGGTGGTATTTGCAAGGCAGTCTAGTGGCTTATCTGGGACTGTGTAAGAGCAGAGCACAGACCCCCGCAGTATGGTAAACTCTCCATTTCACAGGGAAGCCATGGGAACTCATCAGTGGTTCCACCATGCAATTCAAAGTCCCCTTCAGTGAGCTCTAGAAGCCTCATAGTCCATCCAAGGATGTACATCAACAACTATGGGTGTAGTTATATTCTTCTGGGCAATCTGAAAGCCAGATTTCAGAACCAGATCCAGATTTCTTGATTTACTTGTAGTAACATATAAGGAAAACTGCCTTTAAGTTTGTAATCAGGTGCTAGCTTTTTAAAGACTCTCAGTCTGTGGAACTGCCTACACAAAGAAGAGCTTTCATCAAAGCTGTGATGGGGCCTATAGACAGGGCAGAACACTCAAGCATTCAGCATTTACATCCATGGAAGCTTTGAGTAACAAAGGTGCAATCTCACAGGCTGCTAAACAACTTACAAGAACTACTTTGCATTTTCTCCTACACTGGGCACTTCTGCTGCTTGTGTGTCATGGCTGGATATTACTTGCCAATACCTTGAACTTTCAGAATATCTGAGGAAATCAGAGGAAAGACTACTGAATGCAGTGTGCTCTTTTCAGCAGAGAAAAGAGAAAACAATAGTGAGGGGAATATTTTTGCACACCCATTTGCAAGAACTTGAGGCTGGAACATCCTCTTTCTCAATGAAAACAAAGCCTGAAGGACTGCAGAACCCTTTCATTAATAACTGAAGAATATGGATGTAAGCATGCCTAGTCTCTAGGTGTACAGTTAATTCTTTTAACTCACTCTTCATGTGTGGGGAAGGGAACAAAATAAATTAATAAATAAAATCAAAACTCAAAAGCAGATTTTATTTTCTGTGGGACTGTGCAACTGCCAGGTACCTAGCTGCAGGATCCACTGCAGTCATATGTATAAGGAAACCTTCACAGAAAAAGGGAGGGGAAAGCTAGTAGAATGTCCTACATTCCTTCACTATCATTTTCCTTTTTCCAGTTTCTTTTTTAGCTTATCTGTTCTCTCCTTTAATTTCCTCCAGTTCTTCCACACTGTATCCATTTTTTTTGTATTAAGAATGTAATCTTCCCTTCATGAAATGGGCTTGGATACATCCTGTACACTGAATAGCATCTGATGTAATTTTCTCATATCCCAACTCAGGTGTCTCAACTTTAAATTCTCCTCTGTGACCCCTCACCTCTAGTTGTCTGTCCTTGATTGCATTATTACAGTCTAAGTTCAACAGCCTGAGCTAATTACAGATGAGGAGGGCTGAAAGATGGCCAGCTTGCTGTGTATCTGTAATAAGAGAAGCTGTCTGAAAGCGGGGGTGTCTTCATCTTGTATACAAAGGCATTTAACAAGATCCAGTGACCAGATGGTGAACTTACTTAGAAACACTGAACAACAAATGAGAAGCAGTTTTCCTGCATTTCATCACGCAGTGGTACTGGAGGGATTGCTCAGATCCCAGATTCACTCCCACTTGGAACGCTCAAATTCTGATACCCACACGCTCCCTCCCTTTCTAAAAAGGGGCACCTGAACTTAACTTCTAAGGGAACAACGCAATGGCCACATGCGTAGGCATTTGGCAGTTGAGCCTTTTGATGTGAGCATGCGTGCTTCATTCTTGTCCCCATTTGCACCTCCAATGCAGCTGACTGCACAGAACTAATATATTCCTTTAGCCTTTCTCATCTGTCCTCACCTGCATTTGGCAATTCTGGCTGCTATTCTTTACACATCTATGCAAACGCAATATAGATGAGTCTTTGCGTACAGAAACACTTTTATAAAATTGGCTTCACCAACCATAAAACTCAGGATCTCTCTGTAATAACTTCATGTAAACACTAGAGCTGTTCCAGCTAGCAACTTCACACCATTATGTTTCTGTGAAAGAGAAGGAAAAGATATTTCCAAATATTCTGCATGGGTTTAAAATACAACATAGCCAAAAATAAGCTTGGATTCTTCTGTAGCAATATTGCAAAAACTGACCATAACATCTTTCTCTCTTCTCAAGGCTGTGCCTGCTGTTTCTTCCTACAGGCATTTTTAATTTGGTCTCCTTTCATCAATCTGGTCTTTTTTGCTTACAGCCCTACAGTATTCTTGACTATGACAGCCCAAGTCACTTCTAGCCTTTTATACTCACTTCATCCCGTTGGGGCTATTCATTGCAGTAATTAATTAAGGTAATTAATTACTCCAGGTCATAACATCAGTTTCACTACCTTCACTGACATGTCACCCTTTTAGGCTTTGTGGCTCTATCCATGCTCATCCTTTGTCTCCAAGACCTGCTTTTCCATTTTCCATGGTTGTGGAATCCTTACTGTGATGCCACCAGCCTTTGGTGTCCTGTTGTCTGCACTGCTTTGGTGGAAGGCTCTTGGCCACCTGACTGTGGCAATATTCCATTCCCCTCCCAATCAGCTTTTCAAATATCTCTTAATCATGTTTCCTTACTCCAACCCTGCAAACAGACATAAATGGCATTTCCAGCTATGCACTCTAATGGAAATTAAAAAAAAAATGAGAACTTGTGAGTTACTGCTAACTTAAACACGCACAGAAAACCACCAACTGCACATCACTACCAATAAACACCTTAAAAAAAACCCACAGAGAAGTAAGAAATTTAAATTTATCTTCTTTGTAACAACACAGGAAACTGTATCCCTTTCCCAGCTATACCTAATGCACACACACTTCTCACATTCTGAAGTTACCTTAGGTCTTCCACGCTTAGATTTGAGAATCATGTTAAATTTTTTGACCTTAAAAAAAAAAACAGACAACAAATAAACCATATAGCCGAAGCTCTCTCACAAGCTTTCTGTGTTATCTTGGGCAAGTCACTGAATTCCTAAATAAGTGAGAGTCTGATGTACCTGGTTCTGCACCACAACGATCAACAAGAATACCCATTTCCAAGCATTTGTGACAGGACAACCCATTCAGACCTGCATGCCTGTTTTATGATCTATTAATTTTGCTCCTCAAACAATTAGACAGGCATAACAATAGTGTCTCATCTGGTTGCTGAAGAGCACAAATAACCACAAAGCTCGTACAACTGAATTTCAAGAAAAGAAACTTAAAACCCAACAAATCTCAATGAATCTGGCCAACAGTAAACACAGCAGAGAAATATCTCAAGCTCTAACTGTGAAGGATAAATAAAGATTTATGGAAGATTTTGCTTCATGAGTTACCTCTCCTCTATTTTACATCCAGAAAATTCTCTACAGTTTATTTTTGTCAAATAGATACCTAGGTACATCACTTTGCATTTCATTAACCATGATGTCAGCTCACAGCAAGCTTACAAGTGACAAAACTAAAAGCTATCTGGAAAACAAACAGTGGCAATGCCAACAGAAGAGCCCATTAAAAAGAATAAAAGAGAAAAGTTGGTCAAAGTCCACTGCAATTTTTGCTTATCTTTTAAGAACAATCAGGAGAACAGATGGTCTTCCATTCCTGTGTGGCTTCTGAGTAAAGAGAGCTGATCCTTTTATTTAAGAGCCTTATCTTCTGTCAGATCTCTGTTTGAGAAAGGGTGTATCACAAGGCTTCCCCTTACTAAAAGAATGACTGGAAAAATTTAAGCTTTCCTGTCAGTCAGATGAGCCCCTTTATCCCATCTGGCAATGAATTTTGGATAAAAATAAACCGCCATCTGACTAAGCAACTGTGAGACAAAGACACATATGCTGGAATGTCACTGATGTGACTACTAGTTGATCAGCTGATGGCTTTCAAGCAACACTGTATGGCTGCTGGGAAAACATGAGACTTCTTTGAACAGTGCACTTAAAAACAAGAAATAAAGAAATAAAATCATCTGTGTTTTTTTTTTTTTTTTAGTGGACATACTACACATTCCCTGTTTTAAAGACTTGTTACCCTGGCCCTGCTCCCTGTAGAAGTTCTCCTGCTATTTTCTTTTCACTGTTTCTGCACCTCTCTCTCCTTTCACTTTTTGGGGCAGAAGGGAAAGATAGACTCAAGAGCAAATGTACTTCAGAAGGTCTGAAACATTTCTACCTAACAGACTGAGGCAATATATACCAGTTTGGCATGCGAATAGGACCACTGCTGTTTATTACGAGGGTAGTAGAATCACACCGTAGAATCATTGAACAGTTTGGGTTGGAAGAGACCTTTAAGACCACCTGCTGTAGGCAGGGACACCTCTAGACCAGGTTGCTCAGAGCCCCATCCAGCCTGACTTTCAATGCCTCCAGCAAGGGGGCATCCACAACCTCTCTGAGCAACCTGTTCCAGTGTCTCATTACCCTCATAGCTAAGAACTTCTTAATATCTAGCCTAAATCTACCCTCTTCCAGTTTAAAGCCATTTCCCTGCACGTTGTTGCTACATACCCTTACAAAAAATAGGATACATACAGATCAGTCTTTGTAACAACAAAATATTTCATGGTACTTAAACAGTATTATGAGTATTTTGATTTCATCTACAGACAATTATATTGTCTAAAATAATCTGAAAATAAATAATTCAGATGAATTGCTAAAATAAGCTAAAAGAAGTCAGTGAAGTAATTGAACTGAAAAGATTCCTCCTTTCTGCCACGTCAGCTTTGTCTTTTGAATTGACTAAACCTGGAAAAAGAAGTTATGTGGGAGCAGCTCTGCTAAAATGAAATTGGATCTGTTTTGTTGCTTCAGGTCAAATAAAAATTCATGCTAGTTCAGAATTCCGTGAATTTAAACCATAATCTCCAAGAAAATTTAATGCGTATATATATATATATATATATATGCAGCATAGCTTTGTTAATCTTTGTTATCTGAATCCCACATTTTGGATTTGGAAGGACTTTTTAGGATTACTTTCCATGATCTAGGAACATCCTGCTCACCCATATGTTGCTTCTCCCTTTAAGTGCAGCAAGGAGCATTCATCCTAGCTGTGGGACTGTGTGCAGTCAAACTAAATTACTGCATCTGTGCTGATGAGGATCGAATGAACATGTAGGGTCAAAACAACTGTAACAGCTGAGCTAATTATAGAATGGGTAAGGAATGAGTGTTGGCATGCTAGACTTAAACTGCAGGAGTATAAATTGTGAGGATTTACTGCAACACAAATACAGATGGGAGAGCTTGAGTCACAACAGCTTTCTAACCCAAGAAGTCAGGATAGGTGATCTATTGACTTCAAAGTGTTCTCTGCCTTCAGCAGCACGGGTAAAAAGAGACTGTCCTAATGCTGATCTGCATTCACTTTTCTTTTACTGTGTATGTGTGTGCCAAGATATTGGTATGACAAAAGATTCCATAATGCCTTTTTTGCCCTTTAAAAATGACTCCCATCTTTAAACATTATCCATTTTTATTATTTCAGTACACTTCTAGGAGTCTCAAATGGTATTTCTGCATATTCAGGGGTAATAAAAGGATTTTTATTCACCAGACTGTCCATCACACCTGCACTGAGCAACAAAGCACAGCACAGAGGTAGCTGGGCTGGCCGTTCTAGGCACACCAGCAGGCAATACCAACTGGGGCTTACTGATAGCATGCTGACACACTCACAGTGCATCCGCAGAGGGTACAGTCTCCAGCTGGTTGGTGCACATTGTGCCCCATAGCATACAGTCGCTCTTACCTGAGAGCCAGGCCTGGTCTAGTGCACCATGTTCTCCACTGTATCCCCAAATTGTCCGTGGCAATAAAGCATGGGAAAGAGCAGAAGCCTAATCTTCGGGTTTTAAACCAATCCCAAGGATTAGGGATTAATAGCATAGACTTTCAGGGCACAGGCAAACAATCCGTTTTGGTGAGTTAGAACTTGAGGTAAAGAAGTAAGAAACCAACATTAATTTCTGAAGATGTTACATAAATGGGAGTTTTCTTCAGACAGCATCTAGTTGCACAAAGGGACTGAGACTTTAGAAATACTTCGCCATGGAACAGATGGTAAAGCAAGGGGAGATGTACTATGCCTCTACCCCTACTTTACCCCTTTTCTTGGGAACTTCATCTCTTTTTGCTCCATACAGGTTCAATTTCCAACTAACCCCCCCCCTTCTGACAGCATAGGATGCTGTAATTTTCAGTCACCATGGTTCTACCTCCTGCTTCCATGACTGCCAAATAACCAGGTTTAAAAGCTCTTGGTTCATAGTCTTTTTCAGGTTTTATTGATTCAGCTTCTGCCTTCTGTCATTGTTAAAATCTAAAATATCCCACAATATGGTGAAGAGCCTTTCCTTCATCCTCATGGACCTTATTCATGTCATAGTAGCATGTATTTTTCTTGTTGTTGTTTTTTTTAAATAGGACAAAAAAAAAGTTAGCATACACTCCAGCAAGCGGCATCTTGTTCTTCCTACAGCATTTTGAAACCCATTGTCCCCAGTCAGATATATCCTTTTTGACAGCCTGCAAAACATCTTCTTCCCATAAAAACACATCTGCCTTTGCTATCTCCTGGTTGTCTCCCCTAAAGCCAACTGAGTTATTCACTGCTCTCTTACTTTGCCCACAGCCATTAAAATTTTTCCTATGAGTTGTAGAAAGAACAAATAGATCGAGTTTCATTTCTTCTGGTTAAACAAAGAAAAAAAATATAAATAAAAACCAACAGAACAAAACACAAGACAATTGAACTTCAGGGATCCCCTGCTTTGATTTCAATGGCTTTTTTTTCAGTGAGTAACGCTCGCCCTCTTTGTGAGCTAGTCCGTGACAACATGGCTTTTGATAACTCACCAGCACAGAAACAAGAAACACTCCTGACATACATACTGCCACATGAAAGTTTCATGCATCTCATGCATTTCACATGAGGGATTCAGCTAACGTGTAAACATGAGAGGAGCACAACCCATTGGAAGTGGCACAGAAGGCAAAGGAGGATTAGTTGCTTTACTACAGGACTGCCAGACACAGTGCCAGTCCAACTTGCTTTGCAGCTGTGACCTACGAAGTCCTAAACGAACTGTTTCTACTCTGCCCTCACCAGCTGTGACACTGCTGTGAGTGACAGCACTGCAAAGACTTGGGCAGGGAACTCCTGCATTGCTGCTGTATGGCAACTGCTGAGTCACAGCCTGAACCTCTCTGATTGATCACCTGAGGCGAGCCATGAGTCAGCCAGAGAAGCACAGGTGAAGGCAATTCTCCTGTGCTGCCTGGCTCCACCTCTCCTAGACCTATTTAAGAGCTGGCTACCAGTGGGAAAGGAGCTCTTCTGGAGGTCATCTTTGCTGGTGTTTTGTGAGTGAGTCTAGGATAGGGGTAAGCTTTCTATTTATTTTCTTTTCTTGTCATGGTCTGCTTTGGTGCTGAGGGAGCTGGGATTGTGCAGTTTGGAGAAGAGGAGGCTCAGGGGAGGCCTTATCACTTTCTACAACTACCTGAAAGAAGGCTGTAGTGAGCTGGGGGTCAGCCTCTTTTTCCATGTAACAGCAATAGGATGAGAGGTAATGGCCTTAAGTTGCAATAGGGAATGTTCAAGTTGGACATTAGGAAAAATTTCTTAGAAAGAATGGTGAGGAGGAACTGGGACAGGGTTCCCAGGGAAGTGGTGCAGTCAATGTCCTGGAAGTGTTCAAGAACCTTATAGATAAGCTACTGAGGGGCATGGTTAGTGGGCATGACTCCAGTGGGTTGATGGTTGGACTTGATGATCTATCTTAGCAATCATTTACAACCTTAAAGATTCTATGTTTCTATGCTATGGTATTGAGCTTCAATGGTTATTTGAACTTGGTAAAGCTGTAAACCCACGGGAAGCCTGCTGGTTGCGTTTGCCTGGAAGTCCTTGAGACTGCGTACACAGGGACATGCAAACTCATTGCCTATTTGCTTTCAACCATGAGCAATTAAATATGCTTCTGAACATTGCTCAACTCTGTGAAGCTTTTCTGCTTCTTTGCAAGTTTTGTTCTTCCAAGCCTCAGTATTTTTATATCACTGTTACTTAACCTCTGTTTCTCTGTATCTGCAGTGGAGTTCCATTTATTTTTCTCTACATGTGCAGCAAACACATCAAGTTCCAAATGGAGATCAGTGACAAGTGATGTCCCTCAGGGGTCAGTGCTGGGACTGATACTGTTTAATATGTTCATCAGTTAAGTCAGCAGTGAGATTGGGTGCATTACCAGCAAGACTGTGGATGATACCAAGTTTTGAGGTGCAGTTGACATGCCCAAGGGACAGGGTGCCCTCCAGAGTGACCTAGACAGGCTTGAGCAGTGGATACAGGTCATGAGGTTATGGCAACTCCCAGTGAATACAAGATGGGAGATGTAAGGATAGAGCACAGCCCTGCTGGAAAGGTCTTAGGGTAATGAGAGATGGCAAGCTGGACATAAGCCAGAAATGTGCCCTCACAGCCCAGAAAGCCAAACGTATCCTGGGCTGCATCAAAAGAAGCATGGTCAGCAGGTGGAGGGAGGTGAACCTGCCCCTCTGCTTTCTGCTAGTGAGACCTCACCTGCAGTACTGTGTTCAGATATGGAGTCCTCAGTGCAGGAGAGAGACAGACCTGCTGGAGTGCATCCACAGGAGGGTCACAAAAATGATCTAAGGCATGGGAAAGTGAGGACAGACTGAGAGGTGGGGCTGTTCAGACTGGAGAGGAGAAGGCTCGGGGAGACATATAGAGCCTCTTCAGTTTCTAAAGGGGAGCTGTAAGAAAGAAGGGAACACCCTATTTAGCAGGGTCTGCTGTGACAGGACAAGGGAAGATGGTTTCAAACTAAAATAGGGAAGATTTAGATCACTGGGCATCGCAATACAGAAAGGACACTGAGGTGCTGGAGCAGGTCCAAAGAAGGGCAACAAGGCTGGCAAAGGGCTTGGAGCAGATTCTGTGTGAGGAGTGACTGAAGGAACTTGGGCTGTTTAGTCTGGGGAAGAGGAGGCTGAGGGGAGACCTTATTGCTCTTTTCAAATACCTGTAAGGTGATTGCAGCAAGAGTGGGGCTGGTCTCATCTCACTGGATGAGGGGAAATGGCCTCAAGTTTCACCAGAGGAAGTTTAGATTAGATATTTAAAAAAAAAAAAAAAAAAAAAATTATTTACAGAAAGGGTGGTTAAGCACTGGAGTAGGCTTCCCAGGGAAGTGGTTGACTCACCATCCCTGGATGTATTTAAAAAGTGTTTGGATGTGGCGCTCAGGGACATGCTTTAGCGGAGGGTTGTTAGTGTTAGGGTGGTATGGTTAGGTTGCTGTTGGACTTGATGATCTTGAAGGTCTCTTCCAACCTGAGCAATTCTGTGATTCTATGATCAAGCTAATACACTTGTATGGCCTGAGATCCTATAACCTGCTAGCAGTGAGTCTGCTAGCTGAGGTTCATCCCTGCACTGCATGGCTTCCGCTCAGAGCTGGCCAGCATCCATCTGGCTCAAGGCACAGCATTTGTGTCTGCCTGCTAAACACCATGCAAATGACCCCTTACTTTACAGTTCTGGTATGAAAAGGACTGTCCAAGAACACAAGACGAACAAAATGCAATTATAAAGTAAAAAAGAAAAGGAAAAAGAATATATAATACATATAGGTAAAGGTTTTCTATATAGCCAACATATCTATCAGCTGAGCTGTACACATGCTGATGGACTGAAGGGAATATGGATTGCAGCACATCATCTCCTGCTATTATGTAGCATGTTATGATAAACTCCAGTTGAGTTTTTATAAGATGGCTATTAGAATGAAACCTAACCTCTATATAAACTGAAATTAATTGCCTAGGGCACCTGTAGTTGATCAGAATTTAGAGGCTTAGATACCTAAAACATGAGCAATGCTGTTTGAGAGCTAAGTAAAGCCAGGCATCTGTCTAGCATGCTGGCAGGTTGCTAGAATTTGGCTGACATTCTGTTCTCTATGGAAAACATCAACTCCGCTAGCATGCATACAGCTCAGCTTCAGATGTAAATACACTTCCATCCCATTAGCTGCTCAACAGCTAAGAGTAAGGAGAAAGACAAGTTGCTGGGGTTTGTGTAACATTTCATTTCATTAATCTGTATTACCAACACCTCATACTTTCCACAGGAATGCAAAGTTTTAATTAACATGGTAGCTGCACTGAAAGCTGTTTGCTTGCATCTTCTATTAGTAATAGTATCTTGCTTTGAACATACCATCAGCTTAGTCTTCAGTCCTCACTTTCTCAGTTTTACACAGGATGTCTGTTTCAGGTCTAAGAATTTTAAAAATTGTTTACTTTCTTCAAACTTCACCCCACCCTTCATCCCCACAAGAAACAATGAGAAAACAAAACTGAGAATTGTCCATGGCAATAGGCTAAATAGTATTTTCCAGATTTTACAAGACTAGTTCCTTTTTCAGAACGGTCAAGGATAGAGCAGAAAGTCCATTAAGTGATAAGGAGTTAACAACAAAAAGTTTATTTTTTTTTCCTGTAGGGGTTGAGGAACTGAACTGAGAACTACACTACTCTCCCCGTGTTGTGGTTTAACACCAATAGGTAGCTCAGCACTTTCTCTCCCTCCTTTGTAAGACAGGGAAACAATGTATGATGGAAGAAGACCACGTGTGGGTTGAGAAAAGGACAGGGAGATGTTTCACCACTTACTACCATGGGCAAAAGCATAAGGGAAATTACTATAATTTATTATCCACTGATAAAAGACTAGCGCAGTGAGAACTAAAAGCAAACCCAGAAGATCTTCCCCCTCTCACCTGCACACTACCCTCTTCTACCTCATTCCCAGAGTGGTACAAGGCAATGGAGGCTGTGGTCAGCCCATAGTGCTTTGCCACTGCTTCGTGCCCACTCTCTGTCCCTGTTCTCCATAGGTCCCTCCCATGGGATGCTGCTCTTCCTGAACTGATCCTATGTGAGCTTCCCACAGTTTGCAGCTCTTCATGCACTTCTCCAACATGGCTGCGTATTGCAGGGCCCACCCTTCAGGCACTGCTCCACATGGGCTCCCGTGGGTAGCAACTTCTGCAGGATGCAGCAACCTGCAGGGGCTCTCCATGGGCATTGGCCTCCTCCATGCCCATCCACTACTGTACCATGGGCTTCCATGGCTGCATGTGAAGATATGCCCTGTCTGATGCCCGTGGGCTGCAGGGGGACAGCCTGCTCCTCCATGGGCCTCTTCTGGGCCGCAGTTTCTTATTTCAATCTGTTCTCCCAGGAACACACCCAGTTGCTCATGGCTCAGCTCTGGCAGCAGTGCATCCCTGTTAGAGCAGCTGGAGCTGGTTCTAGCCTGACGTGGGGCAGCTGCTGGGCCCTGCTTGCAGAGGTCACTCCTGTAGTCCTGCTGCTACCAAGACCTTGCCATGTAAACCCAATATACCCTCCATGATGAAACAATTACCAACACAGTCCTTCTGAGACACAAATATCCTCACAGAGAAGTGGTCTGATTGAATTACTAGCCAGAGATTACTTCATATCTTTGACAAATCAGGACAGCTTACTAAGTAACCTGCCACTCCTCTCTACAATAAATACACTCCCTTGCTTAACTCCAGCTATTGCTTATTCCCTCCTTACTCTTCACAACCTGTGCTGGCTACTAAGAAGCACACTAGGTGCTGGCCAAAGTAATTCTTACTTTATTCTTGCTGAGAATGCAGCTCAAGTTGCTTCAGGGACTGATTGCCTCCCTGCTTATGCTGCTTGTTTCTCTTTCTTTGAGAAGATAAGCCGTAGGACGCAACTTGTTGCTGTGTAATTGCATAAGTGGTGGTGTGAGGAGAGGTCTATCCCACTTCAAACTGTAATGAAGTGAAACTAACTTGTTGCTTGTGTATGTTGACAAGGTGCAAGTCAGGCAGAAAAACATACAGTACCAAGAACTAGCCATCTTGTCTACAAAAACACCTGCTATGCAGAAAAACCCACACACTTAATCAATTACTCACTTTCACATGAACTGCTGTTAAGTTGCCAGAGGGTTATCCTGCACTCCCAAATACAACACAAGTAGTCTCAGAATTATAATTTGTTTCCTGTATCAAAGAGTCAGAAGACTGAGGAATTCAGCTCTTTCAGTAATATTGTATTTGTCCTCATTTTGTGTCTAGCTTTTCTATGTTGGCCATGACACCAGCTCAGCATTACTGTATTTATCATCAGTTTTCAGAATAGTGTAAGATTTATGGACAAAAAGTATTCTCTCTACTCCAAAACTGGAAAAACAAGAATAGCAGTGCAACTCAGGCAGGGTCAGTGAGCAGCTATCTCTTGTTAGTATGAAGATGCTAGCTTGTTAAAATGGCACAACTAAGTTTATTCAGTGTACTGAGTACTCTGTGCCAACATCAAACCAGGTCCACCTATTATGGATAAACTCATCCTCTATTAACCGTCATATACCTTTCCCAGTGCAGAACATTTAGCCTGGCAAGATGCAGAAGATATCTGCATAGTATGAAGTGGAAAATGTCCGCCTACTTTATAGGAACAGCTGGGCTCCTCCTTTGAATTTAATGTTTTCTACATCACTTGCTCAAAAGGAATGGGGAGAGTTTTATGTTTAGTAAGGCTTTTTCATTAAAAATTGACAAAGTCAACAACTTTCCAAGTCTCTTCAGCTAATTTTTTCTTTTATTCTTCTCATGTAATAATAGCATATGTACAACTTTGGAAAGGGCAATCGAGGACACAGTCTATTTAGACTAAAACTTTAAAAAGATAATATATTATTTATAATGCACCTATCACAGTGGTATCTGAATACTAAGCAGTTTAGCAGACAGGCTTTAAAGGCAAATAAACAGAAAGGATAATTTACATTCCTCTCTTAGGCATGCCATTTGGATGTACTTCTCTCTTTCCCCTCTCCTACAGATGTTAAGAAAGTAACTGCAGAGAAATCTCAAGTTCAACTCTTCCAATAGTCCAAAATAATAAGCCCACTGCATGATTTATTCTGTTCAAATGCAATTCTCACCAATCATCATGCTTTATATGAAATTAATTCCAGATTGTTTGCCCAACAATGGGAAGCAATGCAAGACAACTATTTCTGATCTCAGTATTTAAATCATCCTCTTCCTTGCAGATAGGAAACAAAAATGAGAACTACAAAACTTGAATTTAGTTTGCATTAAAATTCTTGAGGTGATGGCTCTGGGAGAGGACTGTTAGGGCTTAATAAGTGATGCAGCCAACCAAAACAAAAACTATATTTAAACCTTCGTTGGTGTTTTAGAAAAAAAAATCCTGTCTGCTCTGAACAGGATCAGTTTCTTTTCTAAACTAGAATAGTATTTTGGAAGCCAAACTATTTTCTGATTGACATACCACACCAAGTGTGGTCAAAGAAATGTAGGAATGGTCTATTTTATCTGGAAACTTGGCTGGCAGTGGCCAGCACCAGAAAATTAGAAGAAGACAAAATAAACCTCACATTTCAGAGATCAAATCTCAGAAATATTTCAGTAAAATTTGGACCTAACAATAAAGTATGGGAAAATCTAATCTCCACATGTAAACACAGAGATCTCTGGTTGTTCTGAGTTCTATACACAATCATTATGTCAGAAGAAAAGAAAAAGCTATCTTCAGAAGTACATTCACAGCTGTACAAGTGTAAGGCAGCTACTATACAGAATAAGAATAAACTTTATTTATTCCTGGTAAAGAGGGATGACTCATGAAAATAACGTTCTAATATGTTAGTCTATAATTCCGCAAAAACAAACATGAATATTGTCCCCAAAGTGATTTACTGCTGTAATAACTTCCATCAGTTTCTATGAGCAGACTTACAGGAAATTCTCCATCTATATAACTATGTTACACTCAATTTTAAGATGGCTAATGTCTTAGCGTGATCTGCTTTGTTTTTATTATTTGAAAGTGTCAAACACTGTGGCTGTCTTTGGAAATTACACAAGGGATAACATCTGTTAGCTTGCTGTTCCAGTGAAGAGTCATGGCCAATCCAGTTCAGATGTACAACAAAGTGATTCCAGACCAAGTTCATGCTTTGCATTAAAGCTTACTGGAATTCTTAAGCCAGCTTTCAATTTGAAAATGAAAGTTACAGCTAGGAAATTTTTGCTGATGTATGTGCGTTGATCACCTTTGCAACAACAACACCTACTTACATATCACAAAGATGTCCAAAATCTTATCCAAGCATCCACGAAAAACCTGTCTGATGAACCCAAATCATCCAGTCCACGAACAGTGACAACAACATAGAAGGTGTTTGGCACCTCAATCAGACAACTCATATGCTGAGATCGTGCTGATCAGTGCTGCCTAACTACTTCTCTGTGTTTCCCTCCCTCTTCCCCAAAACCACAGTTTGACTTAAGCTCAGTCTACCTTTTAAAAAACTTTTATATGGGGTATATTGTAAAAGAATGAATTGACAGTGTTTGAAAGTAAATTAGAAAATGGTTTCACCTTTCAATTCAAGTAATTAGATAATTACTGCCCCCCAACAAATAAAAGAGCAATCATAAGCAGTGAGATTCAGTTTATAGAAAGACAGATGTCACATTTCTACAGACCACACAGTTTGGTTTCAGGTAGCCAGCTGTGAAGAGCAAAAGAAATAAGGTAATTTTCAGATTCACACAGATGTGAGGTTCTGGGGAAAGGTTTTCACTAAGGAAAGCACCTGGAGTATGAAAGTGAGTGACAGGCCAAATGACAGATTCTACACAACAAAGAAAGGCAGTGAATGAAAGACTTCTGTTTTTATGAATGTTTCTGCAAATCATTCAGGAGAAGCTAGCAAAGTAATGGTAAAATTTCAATAGTGACAAGGACTTTGGAAGATCTTTGTAAGAAAGGTAAACTCATGACTTGCCATCAGATAAAATCAAGAGAATTAGTAAATCAGGAGAATTAATGTGACATGGAAACACTATGCTGACAGTGTCAAAGGTGAAAGAGCAAGAATAATTGTAAGTTGGATAACATCATGAGAAACTTTTTGAGAGTAGTTTCAGCAGAATTAATGGAAAACAACAAATTGGAACAAGCAGTCAAAACCAGTAATAGCAAGTGTTTAAGAAGACAGAAAACAAATTCCAGCGTGGCAGGATGATACAGCTCATGTAGACAGCTTCAATGCTCAGAAATAGTTAACTTATAGTAGGATGCTCCATATTCATTTTCCTACCCAAACACGGCATGCAAGCCAGTATTTCTATTTAAGTAAGAAGACATTTGCTATCTTGAAGAAGGTTCATCAGTTCTGCATATACTCGCAAAGGTAAACTTTTGATAACCAGATACTGGAAGGCATTAAAAGAACTTAAAATACTTTCAAGAAAACATGATTAAGGAAAACATAAAGAGTTAGTTCTTGCTAAAAGACTGAGGAAAGAGAAGCAGAGAAAGGCCATGACTGACAGCAGAATCTCAAAAGATGCACAGCTCTCAAAAGGAAGACTTGTAGATTATATCTATGAAGATTCAAGAGGGCATGTAGGAACAAAAATATCCAGGTGTCAAACCTGGCAATGAATACAGTTCCAGAGATAAGAAGAGTTGCCATAGTAGCTTTTTTAGGTATAAAATGCATTGTGAAAAACCAGCAGAGATCAGACATGAAGTCACTACAAAAAAACTGTAAATAATCCTGTAATTCTGTTCATCACCTTCTTTGACAAAAACAAAAGCAAAGAAAAACATAGCAAACTCCTGCACACCACCCTGCCCCCGTCTCCTAAAAGGTGAACAAAAGAATCCAGAAGGAAATAAGGGCATGAGGTATCATGAGTAAAAATTTATAAAGCAGAAAGCACAGTCATTTTACACTACACAAGTCCATTGTCAAAAGGCCATTGGATCAAACCCTTTCAAAACAAGTTCTTTTTTTCTTCTGGCAAGTTTTAAATTTTAAGTTTTTAAGGCAAAAACAAAATAATAATCACTCTGTCCAACCTTTTTTTTTTTAATCTGGGAAACCCAATTTTCCATCAAAAGCAGTTTAAGTGTTTTTTTTTTTTTTTTTTTTTTTTTTTTTTTTAACTGCAGTAATATGAACTTAAGGCATTTTTTTTCCTTTGGTAAAAAAAAACAGAAGATATACCCCATTCCAAGTGTAATGCTAACTTAACCCTTCAGGCTTTTCTTCCTTTAACATCTCACAGTAATGGTATCATTTAAGAATAGACACACCAAAATTACAAAGAAACACCTACAAAAACAGATGGTAACAGGAACAAATATATGCACGAAATACAAGAAATCAGTTTATTGTAGAAACAATTCACAAGAAAAAGAAATGTTGTAACTGGGGACATGTGAGTCATGAACAAATCACAGAAGTACCACAAAAAGAGCTGGAATAGGCCTTTAATACATAAAAAAAAAAAAAAAAGAAAGAAAACAACTTAAGTATCATTACTGTAAATTGAAATTTATGAGACTAAAACATTATGGATCACAAACTGTTTAGCAAGTTAGTGATTTTAAATTTAAGGTAAAAAACCACCCAACCCATGGTTGTTTTATCAAAAGGCAGTCATGGTTTTATTCTAGCAAAGACCCAAAATTATTTATGGAAATACAAGCAACTCCTTGTTGGGATGGAATGCTGAAATAATCTGAGTCATAAAAAGAAACCCTTTCATTGCATTGGGCAAAATGAATATAAAAATATCTGAAGAGGTGTATATCTTAACACATTCATGTTTCTACAGCTATTTTTCTCTTCAAAATCAAAATATAGTATAAATATATTTCACAGATGTCCACAGATTGACTTACAATGAGCCTTCATGGTCTTCCTTGTATCTTTTAAAGCTTCATACTGCACACCACACAGTGTTACGCACTGTAATTCATCTAGAACAGCACTTAGTTATTCAAAACAGATGGGGAAAAATTAAGAAAGATGTAATATTTGCATCTCATAGCAGGCTAATACCCTACAGAAAGAATGGGTTAACAGAAGAAAGTAGTGTCCATTCTTTTATTACTCACAAAAACTACTTAGAAGAATCATAACTCTATACTACTGCTGGTCCTGCAAACTCCATACAGACATAGCAGCAAGTGTCACAGGCATGCTGAAAAGCCTATCTCTGTTGACTTAATTTATTTTCCACTTCCTTTGAGGGCAATTTCCACTTTCACTTTGCACTTCCTCTGCGGTAGTGAGCAAACGCTCACTAGATTGGAAAGTAAAGTTAAGTGGTACAGGAAAGGCTGCTTTAAATTGTTATCAGCCCATTGCACAGTCAGCTAACCTCATCACATACATTTCAGGGAAACTGTCTCTAAGATTGAAGTCTTGAGTCTCCACATGGAAACGAAGGTTCTTAAGAGTCTTCAGAATTTCATTTTTGAATTGCACATTTATACAGAACCTACTAAAGAATCTACCACTAACGTAGTAAACCTTAGCATGGCATAGCATTACCCTCAGCAAGTTTGCAGATAATACCAAGCTGGGAGGTGGTGTTGGTCTGCCTGAGGGTAGGGAGGCCCTTCAGAGGGATTTAGACAGGCTGAACCGCTGGGCTGAGGTGAATGGGATGAGGTTCAAGAAGGCCAAGTGTCGGGTCCTCCATTTTGGCCATAACAACCCCATGCAGCGTTACAGGCTTGGGAATGAGTGGCTGGATGAGTGTGAAGAAGAGAAGGACCTGGGGGTGTTGGTTGATGCTTGGCTGAACATGAGCCAACAGTGTGCCCAGGTGGCCAAGAGGGCCAACGGCATCCTGGCCTGCATTAGAAATAGTGTGGCCAGCAGGAGCAGGGAGGTGATCAGCCCCCTCTACTCAGCACTGGTGAGGCCGCACCTCGAGTACTGTGTTCAGTTTTGGGCTCCTCACTACAGGAAATATGTTGAGATCCTGGAGCGTGTCCAGAGAAGGGCAGCTAAGCTGGTGAGGGGTCTGGAGCACAAACCTTATGAGGAGCGGCTGAGGGAGCTGGGATTGTTTAGTCTGGAGAAGAGGAGGCTCAGGGGAGACCTCATTGCACTGTACAACCTCCTGAAGGGAGGCTGTGGTGAAGAGGGATCTGGCCTCTTCTCCCAGGCAACGAGCAGGACACGGGGCAATGGCTGCAAGTTATATCAGAGGAGGTTCAGGTTGGACATAAGGAAGAACTTCGTCTCTCAAAGGGTGGTCAGGCACTGGAATGGCTGCCCAGGGAGGTGGTGGAGTCACCATCCCTGGCAGTGTTCAAGACGCGTCTGGATGACATGCTGCATGATGTGGTTTAGTGCTTGTGGTGGCAATGGTGATGAGGAGATGGTTGGACTGGATGATCTTATAGGTCGTTTCCAACCTTGTGATTCTTGTGATTCTTGTGATAGACGTAAGTGAGATAAGATTCTGGTATTTCAGTCCACCAGAAGAAATACACATTTGCCTTCCTGTTGTACTGCAGGTAATACTCAAAAGAATGCTTGTTTTTTGCTTAGGTTGTCTCTGGCCACAACAAATCTCAGACTGTAATTTATCCTCCACCTGTAAGACTCTTCATAACCCTGTCAAATCTAGGGAGAGATTGCCTTCACACAACAGCCATAGCCTTTTTGGAGAGCGAGATCACAGCTGCTTGCTGAGTTGCTTGAGAGCCCATTGCCAACAGCAGTTGCCCTTGGCTTACTATCAATCCTCTGAGGAACGCTGCCTTTTAAACAGCTTGCGACCATAGTGCTAAAGTGAATGCTAACAAAACCACCCACCTGGGAGGAAGGTGATGGCACCCTCCAAAGATGCTTTTTAATTCACCCCCTAGCATGACTAGCAGTATGATTCTCTTTCACTTTGCTGCCACTGGACTTGATCTAATGGGGCTATATCTGACTGATCGTTACTCACTGTAATGAAGCCCCACCACTTTCTGCACAATCGCCATGAAGTGATCTCCATACTGAAATACAGTCCCTCTGTACAGTCCTCTTTCCATTTCTCAAAGTTTCCACTTGCTTGTTCTATGACCTCCAAAGCATATGAATACATACTCAAATGTCTACAGCTGACAGTGAAACAATTAATTGTCTGTGAGGACAATTGGGTGCTTTATGAAGATAATAAGGACTGATATTAGTCAGAGCTGCCATCACATGGGAACGTTTGGCAGCTCATCTGCAACCCATCTGCTATTTCTTGCTTCTTCTTCACCAAGTAAAACACTGAGTTTTGCTGAGATAGTTGGAGCAATGTCCTGGAATGCATTACTCTTCCCAGATTAATAGATTTTTTACTAGATCAGTTTACAAGTAGATATATATTTTTAAAACTGTCAGCCCTAAAATTACAGCATAAGACCTTGACAGTCAAGCTAGGATGTTTTTATCTCGCTTCTTAAAATCGTGAAAAGAAATCTGCAACAGGAACTTATCAAACAAAAGTAGGTGCCCACCACATGCCCTCTACTTTCAGTAAGAACTCACTGAATGAAACATCTTTATTTGCAAATCTGCCACACAACCCATGAAGGCAGTTGCACTGAGCTCTAAAGTTGATTAAGACACCATTAAGTCTGTTCTACAGAAACGTTCAGAAGAACGGGTGCAGAAGGCTATGATATAAACTTGAAATACAGGTGTAAGTTAAAGCAGTTAATACTGAGACTTTGTATAGGACAGCAATAGAGTTTATGTAATTCCTTTTGAACAGATTGATATCAGGTTAATTTGTTGTTCTCTTATGAGACGAAGAAAGAAAGGCTTCTGATTTTGGATAAAGCTGTACTGAACTCACCTCAAAATTCCTTTGGTATCTGTAGATTTCAGCATTGTTTTTCTCTTAGCCTAATCAGCATCATTCCTGTGCACAGGCATATATTTACCTCTCTGTTACCTCTCCATGGAACTGGGACCAACGGGTCCATTGGCTGGAGTCCATTCCAGGCCAACTCAAGATATTTCAGATGCTTAAGCATCCTCCTGAGAACATTTTGGTTTGCAAACAGCTTTTCCATGGTTATATTTTAGCTAAGAAAGTAAACAGATGGCCTTTGCAAAGGCTTCCAATAGCACAGCTCTAATATTGAGGTTTTGTTTCACTTAGTCAGAATCAAGATTCTTCAACATGGGGGATTTAGTAAAATGCCTTAACAGTTAACAGGTCTCAGCCAGCCTAGAGAAATAAGACAGAATGCAATGTTCTCTATGCTGGGGATCCAGAATAAAACGTTCAGTTTTTTGTGCAATTCTAGGTCTGGATGTAATCTTTGAATCTTGTTGGTAACAAAATGGGCATCATTTGACTGAAGCATTTTTGTTCAGATTCTGGTTCTATTGTTCCATAATATGAGGACTTTGAGTGTATAATCACACATAAAATATTTATTTAAACTGAATTTCTTACCAAGTACCTAGGTACCATGCATGCTAAGTAAAACTGCAAACTACAACTGAGATGCAAGGTAAATTATGCCACAAGTGGATCTGGGTGGGTAACAGTCATTTAAAAGAAATATGTGCATCACTGCAGCAAGTTCATATTTCAACTGCCCCATTTTTTTATCAATGATAATTCCCTAAAAGCAGTACAGAAATAAGGAGACAAAACTGCTGAACATCATGAAAACTCTCCCAAAATACACAACAGACAAAGACTTATTCACAATCTGGCAGAAAAAGCAGTTCTCAAGATTCACAATAAGATCCTGAACTAAGGTGGCAACAGATTCAGACATACTGAGTTGATATAGGTATTAACTTACAAAATTCATATTGACTGTCACATAAAATGGAAACCTGGCAACCTGAGTGGGGCCACAATGCTAGCTGAACTTGCAACAACATGTAACTGCAGCACAGTCATTTGCACTTGTATCTATTGTCAGGTATTCTACAAAGATACCCTTTCTGCAAGCAAGTCCTCTGCCTAAGAAAAAAAAAACACTGTACAAAATCTGAAGTGCATGTATTCACCATAAACATTTCTGCTGTTTTATCACTAGCTATGATTTGTATCTGACCATTTTCGGTCTGCCTGCCCTTCTGCCCTCTTCATACTCTGCTCTTCTTGTCTTTATTGACTGAAAGCATTGCGCCCTGCTCAACAAATCAACAAATCAACACACTGACCAACCAATTCCCCAAACATGTATTTATCTGAGCAACAGTGTATTTACCTAACTTCAGGCTTGAAATAGTTTAAAATCAAGCCCAAGTAGAAATAAATCACAATATTACACACAGTCTCAAGTATGTCTCAAAGGAAATTTCAGATTAATTTCCTAGGCAGTTGTTAGCTTGATAAGTAGAAACATTTCATTGAAATCCTGTTGTAGAGTCTACACTGAACTTTTTTTTTTCTCTTGCTAGATATGGAAGTCTTATAACTGCTAATATAAATACTGAAAAAAAAAACTTGAGAGCATCAGCTGGCTTTCCGGACCAAAGTTCTAGGCAGCCAACACTTTTGCAAGAATAACCTTCTCTGTCAATAGTTATTTCCATAAAATTGCTTTTAGTAAGCAAGAAGATAAACAAAAAATCATCAGAATTAGGCTGACCCAGTTTATACATTCTGATGGTTTGATCTTTGCTATGTTTAGCCAGAAACGTTTTTTTTTTTTCATTCAAGATCAGTCCTGCTTAGTTTATCTAACAACTTGCAACATCCTTGTGCCAAAATCCTGCATTATTTCTGGGAAGACATTGATCCTGTAAGCAGATATGATTTTTCTGAGCTTTTTTTTACCATGAACTGCCAGAAAGTTTAGTGCAGACCTTATTAAGAGACAAAATAATTAACCTCTTCTCAGCTGATGTGCATCTATTCTCTAATCCAATCTAGAGATTCTGCTTCAAATAGTTGTTCCATTCACCTCTGCGTGACTTTGATCATTTCAGTAATAATACTTGCTTATTCACGTTGAAGCAACGAATGATTAAAGGCAGATTGATTATAGTTAGTTGCAGTTATGTCAAATGCTGAACCAAAGAGCTTCCTCGCAGCATTAAAAATGACATTTGAATTTCCAAAACTTACTACCTGCTTAGGCCCGAAGTTTGAATTTAGAAGCCTATTAGAGCCTTAATTTAACAAAATCTGAATGTGAGTTAGTCCTAGAACTTGCCTTTCTGGAATAGACATAGTGTTAAGGCAGAAGCAGCATATTAGCATCCTGCCAGGGAGAATCCTACAGTTATAGTTAGCCAGGGCAGAAAATAAAAATATTAGCAGCATCTAAAGATCTCCTGTAGGTAAACTAACAATTGCTAATAGCCAAATAAAAATTTTAAACACTTGCTCACAACCACAGATCTGTATGTTGCACCCTTGGGTTTTTCTATTTGCTCTTTACATTCCTGGACAAGAATGTCAAATAAAGAATGAAATGCAGTCTTAGAAGATAAAACAGATTTCAGGGGAAAAGCAGTAGATAATTTTATCTGCAAAACCAAACCCATTGCTAGGAGATAAATCCGAAGTACATAAGAGAAACAGGTAATGAAGACAGAATTATTTGTCATGATATCACACATTTATTTCTAAGGATTAAATTGTCCTTTGATGGTTCTATATGATGCATCTGGAATAGGTTTTGTATCTTTCACTGTCTTTGAAATATGCTGTTAGAAACCGCATGTATCATAACTGATCACTGGTCTTGTGTGAATGACTGCTGACAGTGTCACCCTCAGTACTGTGCACCTACAGTTTGAAAGCTTCATAAGAATCATCACCAATCTACTGAGCAAGGCAAGAGCAAGTTAGGTAGAACATGGCAGAGTGGTTGGAATTGATCACTGGATAGCCCAGGTTCTGTAACTTGGAAAAAGCAGCTAGTTATCATAATGGGTGATTGAACCACTCTTTAATCTTAACTACTAATGTAAAATAAAATACATTTAATGAATTACTTGGTGTTTGAATAATTTTTGACCAAGAAAACCAGAAAGTGATGCTGACCCTTCTACATCTCAAACGTGTTGTACTGACACCTTTCTTTTCGCTGAGATGCAGTGAGAATAACTGCCCCCAGTTCATTATTAGACTCTCACTCTGTTTCCTCTCAAATCCACCAGATCTGAATGACTAGTCAGATGCATCTAATTCATTATGGAGAAATCTAACTCTTCAGCCAACACAGAAGCAAATGGATTTGGTTATCTGTCTGAAATTCCAAGCAGACTCACAGCAGCAGAGTAAAATTACAATAACACGCCTGAAGCTGCCACCACAAGTGTCACACTCAAATGAAGATGGAAGTTCACAGAATTACAAGTTCTGTTCAGGAGCAGATCTAATACAGGAAGATAAGTTATTCACAGGTGGCAGTGACTGCTAGAACAAAAATTTCAGAGCATCTTTCAGCTGCCCAACAATGTTTCTGACAGTCTTTCAGATCCTTAATCATGTAACAATGGTACTATCATCAGATAAAGTCAACGTTCCTTAATATGATAGTAGAAATGCAAGCAGCAAAGGCTCTCACAAGAACTGGCTACTGGTCTTTGAAATTACACTAAAACTCAATAGTATGTTCAAAATGGGTGTACAAGTTGAGAACTCAGTGTAAATTTCAGTGGCTTAAATCAACCATTTAAATATCCACATTATGATGGCTTTCACAGACAGTGAGGAAAGCTTACAGTACTTCTAAGATAAATCTTAGTCTTCCAAATCTACCACCATTCTACTTCCTCCTAGGCAAAGTAATTTCTACCAGTTCTACTCATCAGATCATATGCAGCCATCTTCCTGTGAACAGCTTGTCAGGGCAAACAAACACGAAGTGCTGTGGTAGAGAATACTGAAGGACAGCACAAGCACAGCATACCGATTCTCAGTGGATTCAATAAATGCTGCAGATGTTGGAATCTCCATTACCTCTTCCAAAATTCCTGCCAGCACTGCATTTGTTTGCTTCCTTTCCTTTTGTGCCTGCCACTGAGCACAACAGGACAGCTGCTCAGAAAAGACAGAACTTACTTTTCTTTAAAACTACACCAGATGGGATGTTCATTTACTGGCTTTGTCCAAAACAGTAAGGTTTAGTGCAAGATGGTTTTCCAGATATGTACATGGCCAAGTCTTCTCTTCCTTCTTCCATTCTTCTGTTTTAACTAAGCTCAATTTTACATAAACTGTTGATTATTAAACTATTTTGGAATGGATTTCTGCTAGATCAAGTAAATGCAACTTCTGCTTTTAGTTCCTTTATAAACTAGGATAGCACCGTTATTGACAAATATTCAGTATTTCATTTTTATTTTCAATAAATGCTTAGCCATTTGAATTATGCTAAGCACTTATTTAAAGACAGTCTTTAAGAGTCAGAAAAGATAAAAGTATTGCTCAAAATGTTTCCCCTCAAGTATTTGCAATATATTTGGTGTGTATATGCAACAAGACCTCCAATTTATTCACTGGAGATTTAGATCTAGATCTAGAGAGACTTAGATCTTCTCTAAACTATCTTCTCATAAACAAACATTAGCACTGTCAGTTGCATTTTGCAACTCACTGTTGAAATCAGAACCAAAGTACTTCCACAAGCGGCCTCAAAATGTTTACTAGTTATTAGGTTGAGCATTTATAGCCTCCTATGGGACAGCTAACCATAAACATGTGAGCTCTGACTCTTACAGAGGGCAGTACTACTACATATAAACACACTGATAGAGGACAGAGGTGAAGTAGAGAGACACTGTTAAAAAAAAAAACAAACTGCAACAAAACGTACAATGGCACATTTCAATTACAGTGAATTAGACAGTTAAACAGACATTTTCTTAAACAAAATTACTGTACTTGATTCAGCATTTCTCTACTGGTTGTCAGTCATGCAGACTAAAAAATTTCTAAACTGTAGTTCACTTGGTTTGCATTTGGAAAACCAATATGTTACAACTGCTTACAAAAAGTAAATCACAATAAACTTAAAGATGCTTTTAAATCACAGAACCAGTCATGGAATTTACAATCCAAAGAATGACATTTCTAAGCTTTTTGACAGCACACTGTCAGGACATAATAAGAAATAATAGAATCACAGAATCGTAGAGTGGCCTGGGTTGAAAAGGACCACAATGATCATCGAGTTTCAACCCCCCTGCTACATGCAGGGTCGCCAACCAGCAGCCCAGGCTGCCCAGAGCCACATCCAGCCTGGCCTTGAATGCCTCCAGGGATGGGGCATCCACAGCCTCCTTGGGCAACCTGTTCAGTGCGTCACCACCTCTGTGTGAAAAACTTCCTCCTAATATGAGGAAAAACTGTGTGAAAAACTTCCTCCTAATAGGAGGAAAGAAGATAACTCAGTTCCCACTAAGAGTGCTTGCCAAGTTCCTGTCATGAGTTTATGGCATACTACTGGTAATACCAAGGAGATCTTTCTCACACCTGGACCAGGACAAGGAATCCACCTGAAACCTCTCTAAAGGGCTGGAACTGACAGAATGTATCGGGATAGGACATGCTACTGAAGCACTAGGGGCAAAAGTTGAAGATTCAAAAGCCAAAGGTCATTCCTCACTGTGTCACTCTCTTCCTTTTGGATAAAAACTGGGTAGTTTTCCACTACAACCTTCATTAATGACCAATTCACAGCACAATAGTCATTTTCTTTAGTTCCTCCCTTTCCATTTTTATTCCCTCACAGCGGAACATATTCTCTCTTCATAATTGTGTGCGATGTTTGATGGCCCACAGCTAGAAAAGATATTTTCAAGAATATTGTTGTCAAGAGAGGCTGGGGAAAAGTTTGTGACATATTGAAATCATCTTTGAAGAATGCAGGGGAAAAAAGTCACATTAAGTGGATATTGAGAAGTAGTTACTACTTTTAATATAAACAGTAGTATTGCTTTCATGCACATTTTCTTTTCTTTAAAGTACTTTAGGTCATATACTGGAAGTGCTGTTTTATAAACTCTGTGCTTTTAAGCGATAGGAGTTGGGCCTTCCTGAGCTGCTGAAGCTGTCTGGTGTTGTTCTGACAAGTAGGGCACATGTCTTTAATTTGTCTGCTTTGCTGTTCAGCTGTGCTGTATGTAGAATTTTATTTGCAGAAAGTAGTTTGTGTTACATATATTCAGACCATTAATTTTTTTTAAGGTATTTCTATTTCCTGCCTATCTACTTTCATTTGAGTATTTTTGAGGTTAAAAAATGCTGTGCAAGTACATCCATCATCACTTTTTCTTTTTTTCATTCCACTTTTCTTACTTCTTCCTGTCATAAATTTCTTTCTCAAACTATTTTGTCCCAGGTTCAGTGATTTCTCATTCTTTGCATCTTCATTTGTGTCTCACCACTGTTCCCATCTCTGTATCAGTTTTTTTTTAATCAGATGTTTGATCCAAAGTTGTAGAATAAATGTTACAGTACCATGATGTAGAGGCACCCTACAAAAGCTCTCAAGATGGCTAAAATCTCTAAAAAACTTGACTGGGTCCACTGAAGCAAACAAAAGTAAGGCTGTAGGAGAGGAGAACAAGTACTTCTGTTTTCTTCTGAGCTTCAGCTTTAGAAGTCTAAGAATTCTGAGTAGGAATTAAAATTTATATACAGTCTCTGTAGATTCACACCTGTCTGATGAGCGTTTAGCTTGAGGTCTATGTCTTTTCTTTCGGATTTTATTCAGAATTTTAATTTTTATACTTGCTATCTGAACAGTGCCTTCCAATCAGTTTATTTACAGTTACCATCTTCTCTGTTATAACAATTGAAATGTGGCTTGAGACATATTAGCTTGGAATCTTCTGCAATACACTCAGTTACTTGAAAATGAAAATTGGCTTTACACACTACATATTTTAGTTTTGGAAAGCGCTTACTTTCTCCTTATTCCCAAAGCAAGATAGCTATTTTGTAACAGTACTGGTTGAGAGAGTGGTATAAATTCTCTTCTGATTTCTTCTCTCAAACTAAACACACTGTCCAAGTGAAAAATTATGTATGAAAGAACTGCATGGCAACTAATATGTTAAACAAGCTTCTTGGAAGTTGTCATTATAATACAGTACAAGAGTTAAAAGCAGGCATGAGTGCATTAAAAAAATATTTTAATGGATTATAGGACAATATGGTTTGGTTACTTTCACTCTGAATGCAATTGTTGTTTTCTTGTTTTCAGTTGCAATGTTTGCTTATATATTTAAATGGCTTTTAAAAGATTGAGATAAAGTTTATTCAACTATTAAATATTTATGCAAAAAAGAAATCCTATGGTATGTCCAACTGTAAGCCCTGTACTCCGAAGTATGATTAATTAGCTGTTTTCTTGTCTTTAAGAGTATTAAGAGGATCCTAAAAGAAGCAAAATTACAAGTGGGTCCTACTGGACAGCATTTCCCATATTTTCTAAAAATTCAGACCAGCTCGTTCCAAACCTTTAATTAAAGCAGTCATACTTAATCAGCAAAAATACTTTATTGAAGAAAGTTTGTAACATAAAAGCACTCTCAATATAAAAGCAATACTGAAGCTGGGGAAAAAAACACATCTGATTGCATCAAGTTTGTTAGTGTCTGTCCTGACCAGAATACTAATACAAAGTATGCAAAGAATAAGAATACTTCAGACAATATTTGGTTGATGTCGTTTATATTTATATGATGTCATATATGCTATTGCCTGAGATATTATGCATTCTCAGCTCAAGAGAACTGGCATAATCCTTCATAAACTTCCAACTTGATTATAAATTAAAGATTCTACCACTTCGTGTGAGTTCTAGAGAATTCTAACTCCTTTTGAAAAATATATGCATCTGCCAAATAATGCAGTATTTCTTCTATTCTGAACAATGACATCCAGTGCTTCTCAGTGGGCAAAAATTATGTATAGTAAGCAAACTGAAGCTAACTGTAATTGTCGTGCTATAGGCAGAAGGGTTATTAACTTTGCATCTTAAGAGCTTGGGGTGTCAAAAAATGTATTATCAATATTTCACTCTACACATGCAAGAACAAAGGGTAGTTCTGCTTTTATAAGACCCCACACATTGGTTTGCCAGTCAGGAATGTATGTAGTAGAAATAGATACATTAAAGAAAAGACATATTCAAGAATTCAAGTGTTTCACAGCTCAGGTAAGGTAGCAATATTAAAAAGCAAAACAGAAAAAAGTGTTTTGAATTTAAAAGCAAAAATGCACTATTCACTTCTACTTAACTTCTTGGGAAGTATGGCTGACTTTCAAGAATTCTGGCTGGACTTATTCCTGAGTGAAGTGCTAATCTCAACATGGCAACTTTCATGTGCTTTCCTCTTTTCGGGTCAAAGTGTACCATCTTATTATAAAATAATAAAGTAGTGACATAAATCCAGGAAATTCATGACTTCATACTGGGTACGGCAATCATTTTTTAATAAATTGCTGGTACAGTACTCTAAGGGCATGGAAATACCAAGCTGTTTCTAGAAAATCATTATTGATCCATGCCTGGAGTTCTTTTGGCAGAGTCCATACCACAAGGGACGCTGAATAGAATTTCCTTCTCAGTGGTAATTATGTGAAACTATATTTAGACACTTCCAGTGGAGCTTTTAAATGAAGGAGGAAGAATTTCTACAGAACACCACAAGTCTTTCACCTTACTTCTATAGTATCCAAATAAAATTTTGATTACTTCCATATGACCTTAATTTTCATTACAGAAACCTATTTTAAATTACTATATATATTGTGAATTATTATAACATTTAGTTGAAAAGATAATTTTCCCTTCATAGAAGCTGCCAGAATAAAGTATTTCACTGAAGATAGAAGGCCAAATGCATGTACTTGGGCATCATACGTAGAGCTGAATTAATGCCTCATCAGGGGCTTTGACTCAGGTAGCAAAAGCATCTGTATGTTTGGCCATTGTGGCATTCACGTGTATTGCCATAACAAAACATAGAAAATGTTTGAATTATTTGTTTTATGCTATTCCAAATAAAGGTCAATGAAATACCAGTGTATTTATGGAGGAAGGAAAAGAGGGAAAGTAATCAGAGCCTACATTTGGCTCTATCTATTTGGCTAAAATCCCTCAAGAGAAAAATTTCTGTTTAGAATTTTATAATTAAAAATGTAAAGACTACTAAAAGAGTTGATCTTGGTGGTCTTTTCCTTAATGATTTTATGATTCTATGAAGTCTTCAATCTATTTTCAAAAAGTTGCAAGTAAGTAGCGCAAAACTAATATAAAGATAGAATGGAATGCTGCTTATGGAACAGTCCAATCTTGTATCACCGCTGGAGTCTGGAGGCTAAATAGAGGAAAAAATAATCCTGCTCTGTGAATACATGAAAAGAGCTTTCACAAATAATCCAATAGCTGGAATATGAGTGGAGTTGTGGTATGAGTTAAAATAGAAATATCTGAGCTGCATTTGGTTGAAAAGCGCATCTCCAGCTTAGAAGTATAAGTTACTGACTGCATCAAAATGACCAGAAACAGCGACTGAGTTGCTTGTTAATATGGATAAAATACACTTTGCAAGTGCCTCTTCACATTAAAGACTGAGTTTGGGGGAAGAAAAACACTGAGGATCTGCGTTCTATAATGGTATGGAATTTAATAAGTTTTTTGTCATTTGGGGATGACAGGAATTCCTAATGTTTAGCAGAGAGGGCTTGGATTCTGTGGAGAGAAAATGATAAATTACAGAGTGCAGTAGAAGTATTTCTTTTCTTTAATGGAAATATCAGAAATTGGCAGAAGGCTTAACTCAGAAATGTAGACTGACTTTCCATAGTTAATTATAAAGAGAATTTGTAGGGAGAAGAAATCTCTCAGACACCCAGCTCTCCTAGTTTGGTTTTAATAAGCCACATAGGTTTATCCAGTGTTATAGACTGCAGTTAGGCAACAGCTGTCAAAAGAAGCCAAATGTTAGTGAAATTACAGCGCAACCATGATGGCTTTTTCATGCTACTATTAACATGGCTTTGTGTGTGAGACAGAGATCCCCAAACATATCTTTGCTATTAGTGAAGCCAATTTGGATCAACACAGAATAGGAAGTGTCTACCAGTAGTAGTTTCAGGATATGGCTTAAACTGTGATACTTTCTTTGATACTATTACATCCCAAAGTTGGCTTTTGTATTAATGGTCACTGATTTTGGCAAGAGGATTATGTATATGTGAAAAAAATTTTGTTGTTATTTCAATTTGGTGCAATGTTGAAACAGTCTTGGTAAGCATTATTTAAATTTTCATTCTTTTCCCATCACAGCGTTGTGTCAGGCTTATCAGCACTGCCATAACTTTAGTTATGCTGTAGCATAATTATGTGATGTCTTCTGTTGGTATAAGAGTATTTCAGAGTATATTTTATGAAGGCAGATTTTTGATACATTCCAGAAAGGAAACTCATCTGTTTTTTATTTTCCAAACTGTGTTTTCTACGTACAGCAGAGTGTATTTTAATCTTAAAGTCTGAAAAATTACTTTGTTGCTTCAGGGACTCAGAGTGTTTTCTGCATTAGTCACGGACAAAGCGATGTCAAAATCGTGTGGAAGGCGCTTATAACTTGTCTGATGAGCTCCATTTTTGTGTCTGCATGAGATTTTTCTGGACCTACAGAAATCTCATTCAGCGAAATGAAGAAAACAGAGTGTGGTGCATGAGTTCTAGGTGCAGTGACCTGTAGTCTTGTCTAATGAAGTGATGGTCTCTGGAAAGTGCTGGAATTTACTTTTTCAAACTGCAAATACAGTGAATTAGAGAAAGTGATCAAAAAAGCTGTTGTGCAGAGTTTTCTTCAAAAAGGCTGCTGCAACAGAGTTTAATATGGTTAGAAAACTGATTGACTGCCTATGCATAAAGAACAAGACGGATTTTCTGTGTTTGCTGAAGATTTACTGGGAGCCTTGCTATTCTCTGAGTTTGTATGTTGATTTCAATAGAAAGTTGCTCATAAAGATGCATATGATCTTGTAGTGTTCATACACTACCGTAAGTATCCAGCCTGCTTCATGCCACTTCCAAGTAACCTGTATTACATTTCTGTATTACAGATAAATTACTTCAAAGCCTCTAGTCACAGCAGAGTGCTGAGTCTTAACTGACTTTCCTTATGGATGTTGCAAAAACGTTTTTTTTTCACAAGCACAGGATATAATGCCATTAGCACAAAGTTTTTTCTCCATTCCTTTCCTTTCCCAAGTGAACTGTGTGTGTGTGTTTTGGTATTCGTGGCATAGACTACAGTGCATCTTTGAGTTCTGATTTAACATGTCTTTGCCTCAGGTTCCTATTCTGTCTTATGAGAAATTTATTAACAATTGCATGCAGGAGTGGCAGTATCTGTGAAAGATCTCTGTTAGTAGTATTTTAGTGCATTATTTCAGGATAGAAGTCTTTATTTCTTTGGCCTCATAAGTTGGTTGACTGGAAATAACTACAACAGAACTGTAAATACAAAATTTGATCTTCTTATGTTGTGAGGATCCAAAACAGGTGTTTCCTGGAGCATGAGATAAATCTCATAGAAAACAACAGCAAAAGTATAAAATGGATGTGTGACAGAGCTTAAAAGAATTCAAAGACTTTGGTGTGAAAGGTGAAAGAGATCCCGATTCTAAGAGAGTGCTTTTGCTGTTCTGGCTGGGGAATGAAATAAAAAAGCAGAATGTGCAGTTCTTTTCTATTTGCCTGCAGTTTTTGCAAGGAGTACCAGAAATGTGTATGTTTGCTTTTTGTGATGAGAGAAATGAGAGATAAATAGATAAAAATACTGAACTTAAAACCACATATTCTCTGCATGTTAGGCTACGCCAACAGATATTTCAGCCGATCTTGATAACGGATGATCTGTAATATAATGTCTGTAACTTGTTTTATATCTCCTTCTTCACAGGATATTTGAGGGTTTTTTTGCTGAAGCAGAGCATCTAATCAGTTTGGGGTTTTTTTAGGACTATATTTCACTTTTCACTTACCCGTAGTTCAAATACATATTATTGTTTTGTTCTTTCTATTTTTATGTGGGCTTTTGATTTTATATTTAGGTGTAGTATAGGTAGTATTGTCTTAGTTTCAGCTGGCAGAGAATTTTTTTCTCCAGGGTGTCCAATGTTATGTTTTACCTCTAGGAGAAAAACAGTATTAATAACACCAATGCTTACTGTTTCTGCTAAGCAGTGTTGTACAAAGCCAACACCACTTTTCAGTGAAGGGTCCAAGGAGCTGGGAGGGAACAGAATTAGGACACTGACTTAAACTTGACAAACTTCTATACCATATGACATCATGCAGAGTTTGAAGGGGATAGAAGTTCATCACTCTCTTTTGCTGCTTGGGAGCTAGATGGGTATCGGTCAGGGGATGGTGAGCAATTGCTAGTAAATCAAGTGATTGTCTTCTCTACATTCATATATATATATATATATTTGTCATAGTTATTATCCTTTTCTCTGTCTTAGTAAATAGTTTTATCTCAACCCACAAGTTCTACTTTGTTTATTTTGATTCTCTTCCCCATCCTATTGGGATTATACGTTTCTGATAGTTTCCTATGGTGTACATAGCACTTTTGTTAATAAAAAGATATTTTTTTTCCTCTAGGTTCCTCTATATGTTTTTTGTTGTTGTTGTTGTTGTTGTTTGTTTTTTTTGTTTTTGTTTTTGTGACTAGGGATGTCATTTTTTCACGTGAAAAGCATGCAGTTCTTGAGATAGAGGTGACCTCACTGTTTAATTGCATTGTGTACCTAGTAAAGTTGACCACCCTGATGGAAGCTGTGGAGTACTTACTGTAATTCTATAAATCGGGTCCATTTAAATGAAATATTTACTCAAAATAATTAATTAATTAATATGCAAACCTGGACTCATGCATTTACACCTAGATTGCCCTGTACTTCCATTAGTTATTCATACTGTTTTCTGGACAATGTTAGAACAAACATAACAAGTGAAGTCCTAAATTGAGGTTAAGATGTACTTCCTACAAAAAACCTTATGTTTTGTTTATCTTAAATTTCTTATAAACACAGGCTTAGACTATCAACTACTGTAGAAGTCCCGCTGGGTACAGATGTTAATTTGTTTATAGCTTGATAATCTTTGTAAATAGACAAAATACTTAAGACTCTGCCCTTAAAATATTTTATAAGAATATTTTAAACAAACAACATAAATGTTTTATTTTGGGCAGTTGACATTAAACACAGATTAGAAAACTAGGTTTTAACAAATTATTAGTGATTGGACCTTGTAAATTCCATTTACTTCTGCATTTGTCTATCATTTCCGTGTTGTACTGATAGAAGTTCTGGTTCAAGTGCTGTGCATTGATAGCTCTTACCTTTGGGTCGTAGAAACCAAATGGTACTGACATCACTAATCATAGATAAAAATCTGAGGGGTTTCCAAACCATTTGATTAATTCCATCTAATCACCAGAAAATACGATAACTTCCTTTTTTTATTTCGAAGTGTGTTTCAACAATTTATTAGGAAAAATATATGCTACACTTCAATACCTTTTTGATTCCAGAAAGATGTCAGTTCATGTACTTCACTGCTGTTAGAAGTTGCAAAAATGGATGAAAAATGATACATAAACTTCCCCAGCTTTGTTTTCCAGTGTATTGGCAAAAATATAACCTAAACCAGCTACATAATCTATGAGAAATACACTTTTCTGCCAGTTTCTTCCAAGTGACAAATGGCTTTATCTGAATGGCTGATTTTTTTGTTAATATCACTTACTGCTACCATTTATACTCTGAAATTGTGCCAGTGCTGCTCCTTGGCTCTTTTGCTTATAACTGCAAGTGACCATAGTGAATCTATCTGATTAATTTTTTTTCCACTCAAAGTAGTTGAAAGTACAGCTGTTTTTTTGAGTTAGTTTGATCAGGATTACATCTAATGGCATGAGGTGTACGCTGACTAGTAGACACCTTTACAAAAAGGTGAAATGTTGCCAGGGCAAGTAAGTAATATTCCAGAAATCATGTTTGTGAACTGGAGCTTGTAAGCACAGTGGATAGCCCTTCCGAATGCCTCCTGTAAATAACTTTACGTTTTGTATGTTAAAACTCTTCTCACGCACAGAACAGAATTCTCTATACAGAGAGACAAGAATTCAAATTTGGGAAGAATCTAGTGTGCCAGGCCTCTGCCCATTATCAGCCTTCTAATGCTTTTGACATCTTAATGGAGCTCAGTAGTTATATAGTACCTAATAAAAAAAGACCATATGGCTGGTGTGAGAGAAAGAAGTGGAACAGAATCTTATAGTGAATTTAGTATTAGTGAAGAAAAGCTTGAAAAATTGTCTTTCTAAATCGATGGACTCTCCAATTCTGCTCTCTGCTCACAAACTCAAAATAATATCCCACCATTTTCACTGTCCTTGGAAGGAACTTTTGTTTGGAAACAAGGAGAATGGCAGGTAGAGTTAGGCAAAGAAGATGGGGCTTTCTTCTGTTTTACATACAAAAAAACAGTATGATAGTGTGTTTGTCATGAATATAACAAGAGTTCTCTTCTGGGCCATTCTCATGTTAGAGGGAGAACAAGATAGCATTCTGGGAGAGAAATGGCCTTCCACACTCTCTGGTTTCCTAGAAGAACAATGCCTTTAATTCTTTTCTTTTAACTTGATATAAGGAATTTAGAGCTAATGCTATTCCTCCCAAGTCCAAAGGGAAGTGTTGAACTTTCATGAATGTTTTCATGAGTGTTTATTCATTCAATTACTTTATTTTGTTTTGTCCCTCTCTCTTCCCACTTCTAGAACCTGATATGAAATATCACCTTCTTATAAAGGCAGGAATAGATTTAGGAAGTAGCTTCTAATATCTCAGATACAGAAGTCCTTATGTGGAGTCTGTGAATAAAAAAAAATAAAACATGGAAAAGAGGAATGGCTATTTCTGTATATGAAAAAGTTCTGCTTACAGATTAGTGAAATCTCTGTTCTTAAATACGATGATACATTCACACTGGCAGTAACTGAACTATTTTAACAGTGTCAGGTATGAATTACATGTTTCAGATAATAAGTAACATCAGACAGCAGTCGTAGTTCTGCTGCCTACTGGGAAGTTTACATGGAGGAATGTAGAATATATCCAGGAGCTAGGTGTTGCTGAATAGGGGTTTCATATCTTCTTTATCTTCTTCTTTTTCTCTCTTTTTTTTTTTTTTTTTTAGCTGAATTCTTGCCAAAGTTAGTTTTTAGGTGGCAAGGGCAAATAGAAAATTTTCTAATTGAAAGTAGGGATATAAAAATGAAATGTATTAGAATATGTCAGAATATTCATTATATATTAGAAGCCTGGTTTCAAGTTTGGTGAACATGTTTGTTACATGAAACTTCTCAGTTTTGATAAAATGCCATTTTAAATCGTTGTTTTCTTCTTTTCACTTTGTTTCAGGCAACTACGACATTCATTAATGAAGGAAAGGGAAGGGAAAAGGAGAAGGGGAAGGTGTATGGGAACTGCTGAGTCACAGCCTGAACCTCTGATTGATCACCTGAGGCAAGCAATGAGTCAGCCAGAAGAGCACAGGTGAAGGCAATTCACCTGTGCTGCCTGGTTCCACCCCTCCTAGACCTATTTAAGAGCTGGCTACCGCTAGGGAAGGATCTCTTCTGGAGATTGCCTCTGCTGGTGTTTTGTGAGTGAGCTCAGGATAGGGGTAAACCTTCTATTTATTTTTCTTTGTTATTGTAGTCTGCTTTGCCTAACTCTCTTGTTTCTTTTTTGATTATAACATCCTAATGTTCTTTGATTATACAAAAGGAAAGGAAAACGATGAGGAAAATCCCTACAGCGCAGGCTGTATATAATATAAGTGGGCGAAATGTGGAAGTCAAAAATAGGAAGTATGCCTGGAATAGCTTTAATGTCCATCCTAAATCATAACAAGTAATGATCCTGCAAGAGAAAAAATATCTGGAATTTATGTACTGTGGTTTGAAATGAGAGTATTGATGTTTCAGATACTACTAGGTGGAATTAAACCTTTCTGTGCGAAAAAGCATATTTAGAACCAAAATCAATGATATTTTCCCATTGTATTTTCCTTAATAGAAATATAGCATAAACTATCATTGTCAAGGAGTTGAAGCTATTTTCATAAGTTAAGCTGAAATGAGTACTTTAATGTAGTAGCAAGAGACCTTTGCAGGTAGAAGAAGTGTAGTAATGGGAAAGTAAGGACTACTTTAAGATCGTTAACTTTTTGGTGTTAGTTCTAAATGTAAGGGGTATTCTGATTCTTGTAATTTCTTCATCTAGTTTTCCAGCAAACTTTTCCATCTGAAGATCGATGAAGTCATTCTAAATCTGTATTTTCCCCGTGAGGAGAACACAAGGTATTCCTATGGATAAACTGAGGAATAATAAAGGTTCTAATGTGATTAAAACTAAATTAATTCTCTGCTTGTAGTACTGGTCTCCTGATGGTGATCTTGTTGATTCCTGATGGGGTCTCTTACTAAATTTATTAAATTTAGTGCATGTTTGCGCTTCAGTTGAATCCAGGCAAAAATCATCTAACCCGATGTGTTCTTCCAATCTACTCAGGTCCTAGCAAATTTCTTGCTAGTAACAATGTCATAAAACTGAGGACGTAAATGGTAGAAAGAAACCAATTGTTTGTAAAATTAGACTTAGCACTTAACATCTCTGGCCTCTAGAGAGTTTCTCTGAATTTGTGCTTGTTGCTCTAGAGAATTTTGTCAAGCAAAATAATTTTCATTAAGTGCAGGATAAATTCATTTCTTAGTTGGGCAGTAACTTATGCTGTGCTATTTATTTATATGGGGTTATGAAATGAGGGCATATGGAATGTGAAGTAGGGTTGATCTTGTTTTCCTGTTAACAAGAGACACTAGAGAACTACTGTTGTTTCTTAATAACCAGATTTGATTGCTCTTTTTCTCAAGTTAATGTTTTGTGTGGCGTTTGCAGCTCTTTTGTGTGTGCGCACGTCTCATTACCATGCTTATTTCAAACTTTGTTCTTCCTCTCCCACTGACAGCATTTACTTTCTTTGCTTGTGAACTAGTAAAATGTCCTCTTGTGAAGTGATTGACTATATGCCTTCGAGAATAAGATTTTCATTTTCAAAGATTAAGATTTAAGGCAAACTACCCTAGTGAAATGTACACAGTTCTTACTTAATATTACAGAGGAAGAATTCTTGAAAATTGCTATGGTTTGCAGTTCAGTAGACAGTGAAGTAATATTTTCTGTAAGTTTACGTAATAGGTAGAGGTGCCTACACTGAGATGTATGCTGTTTAAATTCGCTGGGCCTCAATATGCTATGCATGGAGTTGAGAGGCAAGAGCAGTAGTCTCTGAATTGCTTGCTGAAGGACGTTGGCTTTTTAGAATGGATGAGAGTGCTCAGTTTCTTCATCTGAGAGACTGAATGTGCAACTGTTACCCCATTTTTTTTGCGTTCTAGCTTGGTTTGATTGGTCTTGATTCGTCTGGAGCAAATGGTTTTGACTGGATGTCAATGATGAAGAAAAAGGTTATGAAACAGCATAAGTGGAACTTCACTTTTTAGTTACTATATAAGCTTTGTTGTTGAGATATTCAATCACTATATCCCAAACAAGGGAATAAATTAAATGTTACAGGCCTACGTAGTTTGAGTCCAATTTGCGTAACTGGAGTTGACTCACTTGGGCTAAAACTGGCAGATTTTATGCTTGTAATAGTCCCTCCTTTTAACAGAAATAGAAATTCTGGGACTAGCATAATTAGCATGGCAGTAAATTGAAAGATAAAACCAGTACTATAAGTTCTGTACATAGAACAGGAAGAATAATGTATATGTGCTCATTCCATTGCCTTTATCATGAATGGCAGTGGTTGGTAATGCTTTCATGTGTTTTATCTTTTATCTTCCCCTCATTTGTATTACAAATCAACGACCTGTTTAATACTGCTCAAGTGAAGACCAAGTGCAGACCTTGTATGTGTAATTTTGGGCAGGCTGATTAGCTTAATCCACTGTCATAAACAAAATTTTAAAATCTGTCTGTAAACCATTCTGATTCCACGTCATTCTGAATTTTAGTTGAAGCTGTAAGTACTAGCAGTATGGGACTTGTATTTGTACACAAAGTTTTACGAAGAGATGGAGCTGTTGGCACATCTGAAGTTTAAGCAGCATAAATTTAAAAATGTTCACTGTTTATGAATAATTGTATTATTACGCTTATTTTCAACTTTTAATTGCTTTCTTATCCCTAAGGAAACATGTGCCTGACATGCAGTCGGAGAGGTTATTACAAATGCAGGTCTTGTACATTAATAAGAGCATCTATTTAGTCACAGCCACATGGCATCTTCCATATACAACCTATGAAGGAGGTCCTAAAGAGGACCTATGTGTCCTAGGGAGGACCTATGAGTGTGTGTTCATTATTATTTCTACCAAAAGTGGGAAAAGAGGTTTTGGAGAGGGAGTTGAAGAGTGCTCTCATAGCTAGCCTCTCCCTTGGATGTTTTTGCTTATTCTTTCATGTGTTTCTGCTGAATTGTGGTAATGGAACTTACTACTTTATTCTATTATTTTTCAGCCTGAAAATCAGAGCATGAATTTTACATTAGTACAGTTTTAGTAAGGTTAATGTTATTAACATTAGAACACTCCAAGCCCTTTTCTCATAGTAAACTAAATCACATGAAGGTGTATAAAGTAGCAAGAGGCTCTCTGAGAAGGGGACAAAGGCTACTTTATTACTTGGTTGGTCCTTCTTTATGGCAATGTCAAGTTCAGAACTGCTTCAACAGAGATAGCTGAGGTAGCTGAAAGCACTAAGATGTCAGTTTTTCTGCTGTAACATAAAGGACTAATTCAACACAAAGTTCTCCATAGTCATAAGGCATTCACTGAGGTATTCAGTGTTTGGGAATGAAAATAATTATTACTGGTCAGAGTTTGTCTTACAAGTGCTAATTATTTAGCTTCATATTATTTTTAAATACAGATAAAATGATGAATCACTTGTATATATCTACCTGAAAATATCTATTTTCATCCCCGTTAGAAGGGAGCCTGGAAAACTAGCTAGACGCTAGCCAATCAAGCTATATTCTCATTTGTGAGATCTGATGTAAATTTCTTGATTCTTATGTCTTTGTCCTGTATCTCTTTGTTATTTAAGTAACTGTTCTGTTTGGATACTGAAAAATGAAACAAATAATTTACCGTAAACTGACTTTTATGTAAGTATATTTGGGAAGACACACAGAAGCCTGGACTCAGAGATGGATATTTGACCTGTTGGTTGAATATCACTTGCTAGCCCTGTTGCACTGCTTGCATATGTGTGTGCAAGAGGAGAAAGAAAAGAAAATCATGTACGTATTGTGTGTGCAGAAATGTCCAAATCAGAGTGAAATCTGAGTTTAGAGACTTTTTTGGTATTTAAAATATACTAGAAAGTTTTTGCTTTCAGTTGACCTCAGAATTACTACTGTGTCCTTTTGAAACCCAGCATGTTTATGTCATTTAGTGACACATAGGAGAAGCAGATGTGGCTTCCATTCAATACCATTTTAAGCTGCTAGTGATGTTAAGGCATAAAATCACCACACAGACTGATAAATTACTGTGCTTTCTCTATGACTGTAAGAATTTTACAGGATTTTTTTCTCTCACACCTCTGCAATGAATTATAAAGTTATATATTGAGTGACTCTTAGACACATTCCTGCTTTTCTTTTCTGTAGTACTCTAGCTGACATTAAAAATGCCAGCAAGGAGGTACAAGAGAAAACTCACACGTAGCCCTTATATTTAAACATGAATTATATTGATATCTGAGACTAGCATGGCATAGGATACTGTAATTGTTGTTTTGATGAATACAGCAGTAGACATTTGAGAATGCTAGATATCATTGCAGAGTACGTTTGACTGAAAACTAATCTGTGATGTTTTGGAACGACTTGTGGTGTATTTTATTGGGTGAAATATGAAAGATGATCACTTATGTTTATTATAGCAACATGATAAGGTCAGGGGAGGCAGTTACAGGGGTTTGAAAACAACTGCAGAATTGCCAGAATGCCTTCCCTGGCCATCACTCTGGACAATATTATAATAGATTCTTTTAAAGAGCTGAAAGCATTTTACAATGGCTCTAAAATTCACAAGTTGACCTAACATGTCTCGCAGAGGGGTTTTGTAAGGGTAATGTTACAATATTTTAAGTGCTGTCTAGGACACTTTCTGAATTTGGCATTATGCTTTGAGGTTGATCCAGCAGCACTGATTCAACTGTTGGAAGTCTTTGAGAACTTGAGCGTGATTTTACTTTTTCTGTCATCTTGCTTCATTAAACTGAAGTAACACAGAAACAACTGTGCAAATGCAGCTGTTGCTACACTTAAGATGATGTAACATACTTACTTCAAGAATATTATACAGTGGCACAGCAAGATCTCTCTGGCCACCTTGTATGATTTTTCAGTGCCAACGTCATGCTTCCATTATCCTTCAATGGTAAGCAGTGCCTGAAAGAAAGGCTTGAACAGAAATGCTACTTACTGGCACACTTATGGTGTGCTGAATCTTTGATGTACTGACATGCTGTCACATGATGACAATGGGGCCAATTTCTGTAGTTCTAGTGACTAATAGTTAGAGTTTTTATTTAGATTTACTTTTGTAAAGATATTTAGAAAATTCCACTCTGTAAAGGTTTTAAAGCTACCTTTGTCATCTACTGAGGGGAAAAAAAAAATCTTGCCAGTTAATTTGGCAAGGATTTTTTTTTTTTTGGTCTTTGAAATAGCAAAATGCGAAGTGTAAAGATTAATAATGGGAGAGATGAGAAACATCTAAGGGTCATGCTTCAATACAGTTCTAACAATTTTTCAGCTTATCCGTTGACAGAGTGTGGCTAATTCAAATGAGAAGGATTGTGCCAAAACAGAGAACATCTGTTCCCCGGGCAGTCACTTTTATACAAATATAGTGAGATGATTAATCATCTTCGGCGTGCCCCAGTTGTTGATGGGGAAGATAGTAAAAGAGCCAAATTATCTTAAGACTCTTCTTCACTCTTTTGCTGAGCTTTGTATTCCTTCTGAGATTTCCTGCACATTGGCACCCTCTGAATTTACCAGCTCTTGTCTCACGTGAAAAGGTATTTGGACATAAAAAAACAAAAGCACCCAAGCTGTTGCTGCCTTTCACCTAAAGATGTTGTGTGATGCTTGGTACAAAACATAATCTGCAGTAAGAAGGTACACGGGTTTTTGTGATCTTTATTTTTTAATAATTGACAGTTAAATTTTACATGTAAGTGACGTCCACATTTGGATTCCATTTTGACCAAACAAAATAGTCTCTAAAGCAGATTTGAGCAGTATATTATTGTTATCTGAGCAAGATATTGACAAAACTGCAGCTTAAGAAAGTTTATTTTGTTAATGACTTCCATCCCGGGTTTAGAAGTATAAAAGCAAAAGAAAAAAGAGAGGAAGTAGAAACATTTTTTGCCTCATTCTGTTAAGAGCTAATGCCATTGGCTGGGTTTAACTCGTAAAATTGAACTTTGAGAAAAGTTATGCTTTTTATAGTCTCTGTGTTGTTTTCTTTTGCGCTTTTGAGGGTGTACTTTGGAATGCTTCTCTCTGCCTCAAGAGGCCCTAGGCATTGAACCATAGCTGTACTGTAAATATCTTCAGCCATAATATATGAATAACAGAATCGGAGCCCTACTGAAGAGAAGAAAATGATCAACGTTAACACCGAAAAAAAACCAATCCAGACATGGTCATTGTAACATATCCTACAGTTTAGAGGTTGGAGTTGGATTGCTATGAGTTAAAGACAGATTTGTTGGCAGAGGGATTTATGCACACAGGCTATCTTCTATTTTTGGACATTGCCTTTGTTTCCATGGACAGTTTGAGAGTTGATTGAACTAATGAAGTAGTTATTCTTTTAATAACTGCTCTCCTTTAATTTTAAGCTATGTTTTTGAGTTTTGCTTAAAAATGCATAACCATATCAGTCTAAAATCAGTCACTGAAATAAGATTTCTGTGGTACTCAAAGTTCCAAGGCTTCATGGCTTTCTCGCTGCTCTAAACTTTGTTCTCTTGACATGCTGAACTGATAGAAAAAAAGTCCTGAAGGAACAACTTGCAGCCATCAAGAAAGGCAAGAAATCAGCTCAAAGAATGATGTCTGAGTGTTGAGACTTGTTGGCTCACTGGCTAATGGCAAGCTTCCTTTCCCTCTCCTTCTCTCATGACTTGCTCCTTCCTAAGGCTTCTCTGCAGCGGCAAGTTACTCCTCAGATAGGGCTGGTCCTATATGGTTATGGATATGGTCTAATATGGTGCCAGCATTAGTCAAAGCATCTTGATAGTTTAAAAATTTAATGGCTTTAACTTGCAGTTTTCTACACATTGTTCTATTGAAAACAGTTCATTTTTTTTCCCCTCAGTGTGTAAAAAAAAAAAAAATAAATAAAAAAAAAATAAATAAAAATAAAAATAAAAACAAAAAAATAAAAATAAAATATGGATTGTGTTGTTTATGTACAAACACTTGTACACTGTTTTAAAGACAATGTTAAAATAGTTTAAGCAACAAGAAACGTATATATTGATAATTATATCTATTTTAATGAGGGGGGAAAAAAAGGGTGTGATTAACAGATACAGAGAATATGGAGAATACAGAAATTTGTATACAAATAATAGCTCTAAATTAAAGAGTGAACTCAACTAATCTCCAAAGTGATTGTATTATACCTGGTGAGTTTCCACCAACTACAATATTTGCTGTATTGTACCTTTATTGTACCAGATCTGCAACAGCACTTAACATATATGCAGCACTGTGCAAATGTCAGTTTATGTCTGAAAGTGTCTGCTAGGGCCTGTGTGAGGTCTCTTTGCATCAGTTCTGTTTGCAGTTCATTGTTCATATCTGCCATCAAGTGGATCAAACTCCACAAAAATCTACATTTTTAACAATTGTTTTAATCCTAACTAGAAATGGAATAGACATGGAAATGGTGATTAAATTTATTGGCAAAAACTGCTCTGGAAAGTATATTTTGGCACAGGTTTTTCGTTGTTTTAAACCGTATTTGTCTGGATTGCTATCTTCTCTTTCTTTCTCTCCTTTTTTATTAAAGTTTAAATGTTCCAGTTTTTTTTTTTTTTTTTTTTTCCATGCAGGGTTACATGAATCAAATCAGGTCTTCTATCCCTCTGAAGAGATAGGGGAAACCTTTCGTATAAGTAGGCATAAAGCATGTAGGCTTTGACTACAGATAAATAATTACTTGTAGAATAACTGTATAGCTGGTATGCATGACCCTGTGCAGGAAATGAAATAATTACTATCTATAATAAATGAGTTTAAATTAGAAGTGAGCTGAATTCCCAACATTGGCGTGCAATGACACTCCAGAAACATGTGATGGAGAAATAAAAGGATATAGCCTTTGCACATTCTTGGTTCAGCAAATTAAAGAATGATACATTTGAGGATAGCAAATCATTGACAGCCCTGTTTTTCTTGTCAGTTTAATGTTCTTTTGTTTTTCAGATTTACTGAAATACATCAAATTCTGGAATAATTTTTAAGGGATACTTCAAGAATCAAACAGTCTTTTAAAACCTGTGAAACAACTCAGTTCCAAAAAAAAAAGGAGAAACCACATCTTCTATGCATGTATTTTTAGAATTTGTGCCAGGCTTTTTATTGCTTGACTTTTTTTTTTTTTTTTTTTCCCGATTAAAATGTTCTTTTAGAAATGGAGAATACTTTTGCTATTGGAAAAATGAGGGTTTGGGGATTAGACATTCAGGAGATTATAAGTAAATTCGTAGTCATATTCAGGATGCTATTTCATTTCTAATATGAGGATTTTTATATAATTTCAGTGTGCGATGTGGTTACCATAGTGTATGAAGAAACATCTAAGAAACCTTTTAGCATAAATATTCAAACTAGAATCCCTTTCCCAATTGAAAAATGATGCCCATGTTGTGTTGTTGGTAGAATGATACTAGGAGATAAAATGTTTACTTAGTAAAACTGATTTTTTTGGTGTTGTTGGGCAAATAAGTGCTTCATTTACATATGTTATGTTTCCTTATGTGTTTGATTCCCAGGGAATACCTACTGAGCTACTTTGCTGTTTGTGGAAGTAAAATATTTCTCTCATATTTAAAAAGAGCAGTGAATAGAAGTGTTCTTGATATTTGATTCAAAGAGTAGATGCTCATTACTTTGATGTTGAATTTCACACTTGTTTTGTTTCTGTCTGAAGCTTTTGGGATCCTCATTTCTATCGCTACCTGTTTTTCTTGAGGCTAGTGTTTTTTTTTTTTTCCTGTTTTCCTGTAATTACAAATTTCAGTTATAGCTTTTCCTTTTTGGGCAGTCTTTTCCACTGTATTAAGACATTTGTGGTATTTACAAACATTATTAAAAAAAAAAAATCTATTATACAGATCTTTTGGGGCTTAGATGTTCTGAAATAAGTGGTGGTATTGATTGGTGTGCTTGGATTGATCAAATATATACTGGTACTGATGATGAGGAGAAAATGCAATGGAAAACTAGCTCTGTAAATATTCTTCACACTTAGAATACTTGAACGTTAATGACCAAAAATCTCCAGAGCTTTTGCAGCATTTAAGAATATACACACACACACACACACACACACACACACACACATATATATATATATATATATATATATATATATATATTTATGACTTAGGTCTTCAAAAATTTGTTTCCTTTCAAAATGTTGTAGACATGAGCCTCAGCAAGTTTCAATCTATCTGACATAGCTTACTCCGTTTTACAATTTTGGCATCCTCTGAGAACTTATCTTTTAGGTCACTGTTCCTGGTGTTAGATTGAAAAAGTCTCTAGACTCCTCACTAATGGATGTTTTATTAAAATAGATCTGTTTCACAGTATTTCACTGGTTTCTTGTTTGCATTCAACTCTGAGCTTAACATCTGGCTGCCAGATGCTAAGAAAGAATCAGGAGCTGCAGGTTAGGTTTTGTTGTATGTATCAACTACCTTCAAAGTGAGAAGCAAACTGGTCATTAGTTTGTTAGGATTACTTACTTCAATGTGTAAAAACATCAGCTTTAGGTGCAAAATTCATCCACAAAATAATGTACTCAGTTAATCTCTGAGTGCATTTACATGAACATATTGGAAGGGTCCAGCAGTTTGACTTTTGCTGTGAGAGGGCTCTGAATGTACTGGGAAATCCTATGTACATAACAGGTGTAAAACTGGTTTAATGATTAGTTCCTAAAAATAATTTTGACAGTATTATTTTGCTGGATGTTACAGGTGGGGAGAAGTAAAGTCTGATTTTTTTTTCATTTACTTTTACTTTTTTTTAAACACATTTATTAACAAATTCTGTTTAAATAAAACTAGAATTCATTTTCCATTTGAAAACTGTTCGCAGTCATACGCTGTTGTACTTTCCCATTTTATTTTTTGGATTGCTGAGAAACCTGCCTCTCCAGCTTGTAAAAGGTCCCTCTGTTCTGTGAGATGTTTACATTATTTATTTAGGCGTTCTAAATTTTTTGTTTGTTTTTGAGGGGAGAGGGAAGGCTTACTGTGCCTGTCTTTTTCTGAAAATGGGCTTCTAATCCATTATTTTGGGTATGATTTGGAAAATGATTTGGACTAGTTTCCAGGATCCAAGCAATCACACATTTTGAAGAGATTAAAGATTCTTTAGGGTTAGTATTGAGTAGCATTAAATCTTAGAGTCATAGGATCGTTAAGATTGGAAAAGACCTTTAAGATCATCTGGTTCGACCACCAACCTGTCACCACTAGATGCCCACTAACCATATCCCTCAGTCTTCTGTTAAATGTAATTTTAATTTGATCATTGGTCTGAGTGGAAGAAGAGTTACATGTGTCTTTCTTGTTTTACAAATCCTGTTTTTAATGCCTTAAGTATGATGCTATTTGATACCAGCAAAGTCTAACTTGAAAGCTATAGGTTCTGTAAAAAAAAAAAAGTGGCGAAAGGCTGGCTTCCCTTCCACATATATAATTATATTTGTTATTACCACTCACTTTTTTTTGTCTTCTAACTACAAAAGCTTAGAATAGGTGAACCAGAAGACATTTAACATCCTCTGGAAACAAGAAGTGAGAAAGCTTCTGTGCTCTTCTTATCCCCTCCCGTATCCCAGAGCCTTGTTTCTCCCTCACTTTCCATGAGATTGTAACAACTTAAGAGGAAATCATAAGGCCCTGTATTCAGTTCAGCTGTTACCCAAAGCTGAAGACTGATATATAAGCACTTCCCTCAGCAGGCTATAGTTCTCGGAGTAGATGAACTCTAGGTAAGTTTTGAACTCAAATGTATTTTTCAGATAACTACCAGTCACTTATTAACCACATATTCTACTTAAACACCTATACTACTGAGTCTTTAAGGCAAAATAACTTGTGTTTTAACTGAGTGTATCAGTGCCACCCAGAAGTAACCTCTTCCCCTTTTCCATGGAATTGCTTCTTAGAAATTCACAGCTAGAACTTTTGTTGCATGCAATGGAGAGATTTGCTAGCAGTCTGGAAACTAACCTTTAAATGAGCTCTCATATAGCTGTACTGCTGCTAAAACAGATGTGCAAGTAGAAGAAATGCCTATTAGAATGAAGTAGAGGAAGTGTTTTTTACTATTGAACAATGACAAAATAGGTTTACTCCAGGAAGACCTAGCTCTCGTAGAGTTATGTCTCTGTCAATCAGTCTGTTAGAAAGTGTCCTCTGGAGCTGTATTTGTTGTTTAGTCTTTTAACAGTGAAGGAGATAATAATTTGAAGTGGCTAAAATGTTTTCATTAGCTTTGAGTGCATGAATATGTTTTGGGGAGATTTTGGAGGCTGGCAAGTGGCAAAGGCAGGCAGACGAGCAGTTGTTCTCAGGTCCTTGTTTGCACTGTCTGAGGTTTACCTGCTTGAGGTTTACTTGCTCTCTGGCCAGGATTTGCATCTGATGTTTTCCGAAGTGCTGTTGTCCGTTCAATTGCAGCATTTCCCATTGTTTTGCTGTTCTCTTTTTATCACTCTTTATGTGTGCTCAGACAGGGCTGTGCGTGGAGTCATCTTTCTTGTGCAGTCATCCAGCTGGTGATTGCACCAGCTGGAAAGGCTGCTCTGTCCTTTCACATGCCTCCAGTTCATAGGTGTTGAAAACAATTTTTTTTTTTTT
>NW_024884364.1:9271981-9365139 GCF_019232065.1 Centrocercus urophasianus | reverse complement strand
ATTGTCTTTTTTTATAGATTCTTTTTTTTCTATTTAATTTCTTGTATATATACAAGAATATATATATATATATATATATATATATATATATATTTGTCCTAGCTGCTTGAGATTCTTTTTCCCTTAAACTTATCCTTTGCCTCATTAGAGATTAGCTTGATTGGATTTCTTTTTCAGAGCGGGCAAAAGAATCAGCATGGTCTTGCTGAGATGGAATAAACTCATAAGATTGATAGTGTTTCCTGTTCTTTTGGTTCTTCCAGATATTTCATAAATGCATAGGGTGCCACAAGGATTCTACAGTATGTAATACCCAGTACCACATTCATAGCTCTCAGGTGTACTAATTAGGCCTAGAGCCTGAGTAGAAATACAGGGGCCATGACTGATACAGTTATACTACATCCACTATGTGTCTTTTTACTTGTAAAGCAAGCTAATATCAATTGAATCCTGCTTAGTAAGCTTCTGTTTTTAGAGCTGTGATAAGCTTCTGCTCTAGCTGTACAAGCACATAGATTGCTCCAAAAGTATTGCCTTCTATTTATTTCCATGGAAACAACAACAGATACAAAGAGCGCAATAACACTATCTGATAGAGCAAATTCTCAGCTACAAGACAATATATGAAAATTGCACAGATTGTTCACTAACAGGAGTCCAAAGCAGCAGTTTCTGTAGCACTGAAATGCAAACAGATAGATGTTGGTAGTCTTGTCACTTGTGATGCAAGTTCAAAAGATTGAATTGTGTAGAGAGCATGTGTGTAGGATGGGAGAAATGCAATTAAAATTTTTTGAAGGAGACTGTCCACCTATGAATTTCTTTTAAGAATGGGTATTTTGAAATGAATAGGCTATAAAAATGCAAGATACAGTTTATAAAAAATACTTAGCATACAAAAAGCATTTACATAAAAAAAATTGATTTGTCCTTGATATTTGATCAATCTAAAGTTTGCAAATGAAATCTGTTAAGTAATAGCTCTATAACTGTTGATTGTTTTTCCCTAGAAATACTTTCCCTTGGATGGAAAGTGTAAGTTGGTGGTTGGCATTTCTTGAGCTTTTATTCTTCTTTCAATTGAATACATGAAAGCCTTCAAATGTCGTGAGCCTTCATGAGTCTAGAATGAGTTAAACTACAATTCTCAAATGAAATATTTTTGATGAGCTCATAATCTATTTGATTCAAAATTACTTCCATTTGTGATTCCTTTTGGCAAGGATTTTTGTTACTAGCCTCAAGTTCTTGTTGGTAAACATAAGAAATTTTGCTGTATTTTCTGAAAATTCTCTTCCATTTGTAACAAGCATATTGTATTCATAAGCAACAAATGAGTATTGTGCTCATTTGTTATTAGAACAATTTGTTTTCCATGTTACATAATGGTTTGCTTTCCCATTTTGTGATTCAAAAAATGTTTACTTTGCTATGTTTCTGCTTCCCTTCTCTGAAGACGTTTACATGAAAGTCATAGTAGGTTCTGTATTCTACTTAAGCCTTCATCACTGCTTTTCTGTGAATTTCCTATAGAAAGCACTGATTTCATTTATTAAAGCTGCTTTATACTATCCACTGCTTGATATATAATGCTGTGACCTTTTATCCAGACTTTTTCAGAAATATCTGAAAATTTCTCTTTCAGTTAATGTTTATTAGTACTGAAAAACTACTTTTAGGAAAGGATGGCATAGATTAATTAAACTTCAGAGAAGTAATGAATAACTCAAAACTATGCATATGTATATTTCATAGAAATATTTATTAATATCTTAAAGTGCTCTAATGAAAATTACATTGGAGTCATCAGTATTTCTGTTGCTTGAAATGGTCATTTTGTGATTTTTCTTATTGATTTAAATGATATACCCTTAGGCTACCACTCCAGCTTTCTTTGAGTTGGCTTGTTACTCCAACCCCTGAAAGACAAAGTACCTTATGTGAAAGCAATACCACTCTTTTTGCTTATATTCTCAAACACTTAGTTCATTTTCTGTTAGTTTTGGTAAATACTTCCTAGCTTTCTGCTTGGGCAGATAGGACAGCAGCTTCCTATTCACTTATTTCTTTCTACTGGTGATTTATCTGTCTTTAGTGTATTAGCATCCAGTGTCAGTTTTCTTGGATGAAAGGTCTTAGTTTTTAATATTTCTAATGTAGAATTCAAATTGTATCTTAAATGTAAAGAAAACAAATCAATTTCCTTTTCAGTTTTGCTGTTTCTTTTGATATGGCAAATTAAGAATTGAGGTGGCATTAAGAATTGATAAGGGTTGTTCCATTATCCTCTGAAATTCTTTGCTAATGATATTGTTTGCTAATCTTGATGCTCATTCAACCCTTATTTTTCCTCATTTGTGTAATTAAGTCATCAGAAGACTTGTTGCATTGCTCTTTTCCAAGCTTATTTGTGCATGTATCAGTACCACAGGATGAAGTACAGTAAGCAAAACGTTAATTACTTCCTTCCACTAGAAGAAATACCGTCATTTGTTCCCCCATATTTTTTTGTTTAGCAGAAGGATGGTTCTAATTTCCGTAGCCTCCTTGAAAAGACAGATACCTGGATGTTTAACTTGGGGAAAAAAAGGTGGGTAGACTTCTGCGAGTAAAAATTCTCTAAATAGATAAATGTAGGTGTTGATGTACTCAGTATTTTTGTTTGATACTAACAGACTTCAACTTCACCTTATGTATTTAAATTTCTAATCCAGTTAGTGTAATTTGCTTCTGTCATAAGTCTAGCATCCTGGTTTAAGTCAGACAAAAAATTAGTAGTAAATATGCTCTTTTTAAAAAGTTTAAAAGTTCAAGTGGGTGGTGCCTTTTTGGGAATCAGCACTTTGGCATGTTCTGAAGGGAAGTGGTGTTTGAGGAAGCTGGGAGCCTCTGAACACTGTGTATTATGTCAGTAAATGTGTGGCCTGAGGCACACTGCATATGCCTCTGGGAACTGGTGATATTTTCATTTGTAGTAATAGTTCAGATTGCACACTGTAGTGACTGTGAACCAGGATAAGGCAAGCTGGACAGTGATGACCATGGAGTTAGCACAGAGGTTGGCCAGAAGAGACAACTGAGTTGTTGTTAGCTGTCTTCGTGTGATCAGATCTAAACTAAAATGTGAATGATATTTCTCAAAATATGTTCAAGTTGGTTTTAGAAGAGCTGGTGCAGTGTGTACTTGTAGTTTGATGAAGAAATGAAGTCCAAGAAGTTAGTACCAAAAAACTGATTAATGTGTATCAAACTCTATATTTTGGTAGTGATGTGTCTGCTCCTTGCCTGCTGAGTAGGTAGGGCGAAAGCCATACTTCTGAATTTCAGAAGCACTTCTTCCGTACCTCTTTAGATATTGATCGAGAGCTATTTTTTTATATTGATGCACTCACACAGACTGGTGTGTTGGGTGGAGAAGAACCTGATGATGTTCAACAGGAGTAAATGTAGGATTCTGCACCTACAGAGGAATAACCATATGTGTCAGTACAGGTTAGAGGCTGAATCACTGGAGAGGAGCTTTGCAGGGAAGGACCTGGGTGTTATGATGGACAACAGATTGGCTGTGGCCATCAGTGTGCCCTTGTGGCCAAGAAGACCAATAGTATCCTGAGGTACATAAAAAAAGACTGTGGCCAGCAGGTCGGGGGAAACGATCCTCACCTTTTCCTCTGCACTGATGAGGCCATATCTGGAGTACTGTGTCCAGTTTGAGGCTCCTTGGTTCAAGAAATATTTCTGGAGAGTTTCCAGTGGAGAGCCAGGAAGATGATGAGGGGCTTGGAGCCATCTTCCTTGTGAGGAAAGGCTGAAACCTGGGACTGTTCAGCCTGGGTAAGACTGAAAGGGAACATCTAAAGCATGGAAATCAAATATGTGGGGCCAGGCTCTTTTCAGTGCTGCACAGCAATAGAACAAGGGGCGAAGGTCACAAACTGAAATGTGGGAATTTCCATCTGAGCATGGGGGAGAACATTTTTTACTTTGAGGGTGACTGAGCACTGGCACAGGCTGCCCAGAGAGGTGGTGGATTCTTCTTCTATGGAGATATTCAAAAACCAAATGTATGCTTTCCTATGTAGGCTACTGTAGGGAACCTGCTTTAGCTGGGCGTTGGATTAGATGATCTCCAGAGGTCCCTTCCAACTTCTATGATTCTGCGTGTTTGTGATTTTTAGTTAACGATAGTAAGGAAATAGTTCTGTGGCTTGAATAAAGGAATTGCATGGAATTGATAAACTCTATCACCAACCTGTTTTTTTACTGTTTTTTTTTTTTTTTTTTTTTTTTTTTTTTGTTTTTTTTTACAACAGCAGGCTGGGAAGAAGGTATTCAAAACCCCCTTTACCAGCACAGGGTGTTCTGAGAATATAAATTCAACATTGTCAGATTTCTGCTGTGCTTGCCCTCACCACAGATTTCTATTATTGATTAGGCTAATGTTTCTTCTGTTTTGGTAACTTTGAATTAATCAAAGACCTGGCTTACCTCAAACCAGTGTCAGCTGCTCTATGAGCAGCAGAGCTTTTTATTCCCAAGTCTATTATGCTATGACCTGTAAACTGCATTGTGGTTTCAATTTATTCCTTAAAATTTTAGTTTTGCTCTTGGACTAGCATGCATATAGGAGCCTATGAAGGAAGCACGGTTCATATTTGCCCTGTATAATCTTAGTATCTTAATAACTAGGTAGATTAATTAATTCAAATAAGCATTCAGAATTGACATGTAATATTGCTTATGATTTTTCATTCAGACTTGCTCTTTATTTCTCCATAGTTCATGGAACAGTTAGAGGTTTTGTCTAACAAGCTGTAACCACTTGCACAGCTTTCAATTGCTTTTCCATGTTGTAAACAGTTTAAATCTTACCAGCTTATGTACGTGCAGAAGTTTATAGATGTACAGAATACTCAAAAGTTTGAAGTGGGTGTCTTTAGTTGCTTTAAAGAGTCCTCCCTACATCAGATTGCAATGGGAGTCCTGGCTGCCCTTACCTTCCTTGTCCCCCCTTTGTAGAAAGAAGTAGTCTTAAATTAAACTGCTTTTATTTCTTTTCCTCTTATGAAGTACTGGTTGAAGTCCTAGACAGTATCAAGTCAGACAAAAATGCAAGGTATTTGTGTGTATTCTGGATGCTTTCAGCACTCACTACCCTTCAGCTGAAAGGCAAAAAACCAATTGACAGTTTTGCGCCTGTGTTTTTCCTTGAAAATATATACTGGGAGAGGTTGGATTCTTTTGGAACTGTGTGACTCTCATCCATTTAATTTATTCAGGAAGTAAATGAAAATAAAGACATATTAAGTGGAAATATTTAAATTATGTAAAGAAATCATTGCTATATATCCCACCATAAAATAATTGTAACGGAGAAGTTGAAAACATAAATGGAGATATTATAGGCACTGTCTGTTAAATGTGGACTTACTCTGTCCTGACATTTCTTTAAGGAAGTGACTTTGAATGGTGTAAATTTTATGCTGGAACTGGGCCTGACTTCAGGCTTGTTTTCTTTTACTGAAGGGCATATTTATTTAAAGGACAGTAAGGTTAGGAAAATTGTTGGACTGCTGAAGCCTTGTTGCAATGGAAAAAGTATAAATCACTGAAAAACTTCTCAGCCTAATTCAGCAAAATGTGACATTAACTAGTATTCTTTTGCCAGTAAAAGCTATGTTCAGATCAGAATTTTTTGCAAGTATGGTTATGTCAAATACTGAGTGTCTCAGCCACAGCAGGAAAAAAAAGTTTCATATTTTCTCCTCTAGCTGACCTCCTGGAGGAAGACAAAGGTTCAGTGAAGTAGAAAAACCTCACACAATCAACTACAGAAATAGGCAGTTGTGCTTTATGCGGAAAATCAACTATCGCTATGGTATCACAAGTGGATCTGGACATGTGTTGAGGCACCCCCTGCTTGCCTTGGGCTGAGTAAACCACCAGGCACTTGTCCAAGCATAGCAGGCTTGGTAACCTTGCCTAGAATTGAAAGAAGAGAACTAAATGATGAAACTTTTACTCTGGAAAGTACTTGATCTCTGCCAAAAGTTTCTTTCCTTCCCCATGTGAAAGTAGTATAGCAATGGAATTATGTTGTCAGTGTTTCATTCTCTGAATGGTGGGATTACTCTAGCAATTGACCCTTCTTAGTAGAGGGCTGTAGCTGTGGGCATTGTCAGGAAATATTAAAGGAGATTTGTGGCTCGCTGCTAACAGTACTAAACAGCATGAAAAACTTTTGGGCACACTGCAGTGTGGGTTTGTGGGCTGTGCCAGTGGCTGCAGTGGTGATGGGGAAAAAGAACTCAGCTGCTGCTATGTGTACTTAATAAAAGTAGAGATGTGTGGTTGGATACAATTAGCAAGAATAATTCAAATTAAATAAGAGTTCAAACAATATCCTTATTGCTAACTTATTGCTTTGTTTGTGTAGCTTATTACATAAGATTACATCAGATAAAACTGTTAGAAGCTTTGAGACAAGCCAAAGGGGGAGAAACACTATTGATATGACCATAAAACTGAAGGGAAACCACTCTTAAAAAAAAAAGTGGTTGTCACTATTCTTATATGCATTTTATGCATGAGTAAATTATGTTAATTTTTATATTTTTAAATATCATTGTTGCATATATGTCACAGACTCTCCCAACTAATGTTTGTAGTTTTCTGGTTAAGCATGTGAAATGTACATAACAAAGTGGTGGCCAAATCTTTTGGCAGATATGATCTCCCACAGTTTAACTTCTCCCTGAACATTCTGATTTGGCAGGGTAGTGGGGCCAGTTCTAGAACTTCCCACTTCATTTTGGGTATTCAGACTGTTCCTGCAGATACTTTAATTTGTGAAAACATTGCATAGGTTGGTTCAGATATGTAGCTTTCTCCCAAAACAGTATCCAGTAGATCTCTAGGACACTCTACAGCATGGAAATGATACTGATTTTCACAACTGGTACTACCTGTATAACCGGCAGGACAATTATTGTGATGTTTTGAATTCATTTTATATACAGTTGTGGACTTCTAATGTATTTTTTTCTAATATCACACCCTCTCTATTTAGACAAGCCTCACTAACAAGTTACCCAAAGCAAAATATTGTTTCACTCATAAAAAGATGTAGAGATGGGAATAACTCTGAATTTATTACAAGCTGTTTCATTTTTGCCCTGCATCTTCAGAGCTATGAAAACCTTGGATCTGCTGGGCTTTTGCAACTTAAAAGTCATCATAAAATAGAAACCAACAAATGCCTAAACTGTGTGGGCTGTCCCAGGGGAAAAAAGCTGATCTCCAAGTAAAGCAGATTTACAGGAGACAGAAATTCAATCATTTTTACTTAAACTTATTCTGTCAAAACACAGATTTCCCAAATCTGTCATAGAAGGTTATTAAATATGAAATGAACATCTTTTTCATGTTATCTGAAGATTTTGGCTTTGTATCTCACAGATACAGAGTGTGTGTCCTGTTTTTTCCCTAAAATTTTTGCAGCTAGCAGCCCTGAAAGAAAATTTTGAAAGAACCAATATTCTTTTATATCCACACTTACTTTGAAGTAGCCCAAGCTTGAAGACAGAAATGCTTGCCACAGTAACCTTTATTATTCAAGGTCACTTTCTCAACTTTGTTAATTTGCCAGTATGATGTTGTTCTCTGTGCATGCCTTTGTACCGACTAATGTTCCATAGCAATCAGAATTCCAGTTCCCAAAGTGTCGGTGAAATGTGGGCCTCCCAAAGCCTAGTTCCTTTTAATCCTTTTCTTGAGCAGTTTTGAGTTCAGCTTCCAATAGACTAAACCCAAAATATCTCTTAATGTATGTGAAACTATTCAAATGTTATTCAGATGTGAATTTTTGAGATGTTATGTTATAGTGAAGAAACAAACCTTTTCCATCTTTTTGTCTGACAGTGGATAGTATTTTTAGGTTGCATCTGGGTTGACTGCTTGAGTATAATGTCTTTAGTATCAAGAAAATGAGCTTAATGCTAGGCTAAATAAAGTTCTGGGGACGGGGCATTCAGGTAATTTCACAGCAATGTCAACAGATGTCTTCTGCTTCCCTGTCAAGGTTCAGCAAAATTTCTGTTTGTGTAATGAGGATCACTTTGATATTTGAACTTTGAAGTGTATCAATGAAGGGCATGCACCTTTCAAGGATGACTGAGTGGCTAGGCTTTCCACCTACAAAATTATTTTTGTTGCATCTTTTAGGAGCTTTATGCACCGATCTTCCACTGGTTTTCACCAGGTTTGGTTCAGGTGCAAAGTGGAAGGAGCATCAGAGGCATCTTCTAGGGAGAAAGAAATCTGTCTCGGTCACCATTTGGGGATTTTTTTCAATCCCTCAGTTTTAGGCTTTTTGGCAGTGCAGATGCTAATGAGTCCTTAGACACAGCGTGTACAAACACCTTTTCTCTGTGAAATTCACTGAATTTCACTTCTGCTGACCCTTGGTTTACCAATTCAGGAATATATGGATGAACTTGGAAGTGAATCATTTTGTTTTTTGCAACTCTGTTATTTGATGATGACAATTCTGAATCTTTTGTATTGTGTGGCACTGTGCATGAGTAAGCTACAAGTTAAAGGATTGTGCAAATAAACTAAAACCTGATGGTTAGCTGTAAGTATGTTCATGAGAAATGGAATTACCAGAATCATTTCCTGTAAGCTGAAATTCCCTGGCTTTTAGTGTTGCAATGCAAATGACTTTAGCCTAAGATAATAAAAATGAGCAAATGTAATGAAATGAACATATAAAAAAAAAATTGTGGTTTAGTCATCTAAGATCACAACTAAGAGAGTGGTATTTGTAGTCTCACTGAATATTTTCTGTGTAGGATTGGTGAAGTTTTCTAATGTAGAATGCATTGAAGATCAATTACAGAATTCTGAAACACTTGTTAATACTATGCCTCAAAGAAATGACATTATTCTAATGTGCCTATCACAGTATTTTTATAGGACAGATTCTCACTCTGACAACTGGATACAAGGGAAACTTCTGGCACTGCAGAGATTTTACAAAAAATATACAGTAAACTCTATGTGTCCTGTTCCATCTAGGAAGTAATTAGAACTTACTATCTTTCTTTTCAACTCTTTTGTAAAAAATAAATGTAAAATACATTTCTATTGGCAAATCCCAAGATCAGATGGGTTGCACCCTCAAGTGCTGAGGGAGATGGCAGATGTGTTTGCCAAGCCATTCTCCATCATTCTTTGGCAGTCTTGGCTAACTGGGAATGTCCTGGTGGACTGGAGACTGTGACATCCATCTTCAAAAAGGGCTGGAAAGATGATCCTGGTTACTACAGACTTATCAGTCTCACCTTGCTGTCAGGGAAGGTTATGGAACAGATAATCTTGGGAGTCATCATGGACCAATTAAAGGTCAACCAAGGGATCAGGCCCAGTCAGCGTGGGTTTTGTGAATGTTAGATCCTGTCTGGCAAATCTAATTTCATTCTATGACAAGGTGAGATGCTTAGTGGGTGAAGGTAGGCTGTCAATGTGGTCTACCTGGACTTCAATACAGCCTTTGACACTGTCCCCCACAACATTGTCGAGGAGATGCTGGCTGTGGTTTGGATGGGCGTATGCTCAGCTGGGTGAAACAGTGGCTGGATGGCTTGGTCCAAAGAGTTGTGGTCAATGGAACTAAATCCAGTTGGCAGCTGGTCACAAGCAGTGTCCCCCACTTCTATTTAACATCTTTATTAATGATCTTGATGAAGGGATCGAGTGCACTGTCAGTAAGTTTGCAGACGACACCAAGTTGGGAGGGAGTATTGATCTGCCTGAGGGGCGAAAGGCACTACAGAGGGACTTGGATAGACTGGATTGATGGGCGAAGATAAACTGTGTGAATTTTAATAGACCCAAGTGTCTGGTCCAGCATTTTGATCACAACCACTTCAGGCAACCCTACAAGCTTGGGGAGGAGTGGCTGGAAAGCTGCCTGATGGAAAGGGACCTTGGTGTACTGATGGACTGTCAGCTGAATATGAACCAGCAGTGTGCCAAGGAGGCCAATGGCATCCTGGCTTGTATCAGGAATGGTGTGGTGAGCAGGACTAGATAAGTCATCCTGCCCCTGTGCTCTGCACTGGTGAGGCCTCACCTCAAGTACTGTGTTCAGTTTTGGGCACCTCAGTACAGAAAGGACATGGAGATGCTGGAGTAGGTCCAAAGAAGGGCAGCAAGGCTTGTGAAGGGCTTGGAGAGTATGTCCTAAGAGGAGTGACTGAAGGAACTGGGGCTGTTTAGTCTGGGGAAAAGAAGGCCGAGGGGAGACCTTATTGCTCTCTTCCAATATCTGAAAGGTACTTACAGTGAGAGTGGGGTTGCTCTCTTCTCACTGGTGACAAGCGACAGGGCGAGGGGAAATGGCCTCAAGTTTTGCCAGGGTAAGTTTAGGCTGGGTATCACTTCTTTACAGAAAGGGTTGTTAAGCACAGGAATAGGTTCCCCAGGGAGGTGGTTGAGTCACCATCCCTGAATGTGTTTAAAAACTGTTTGGATGTGGTGTTCAGGGACATGATTTAGCAGAGGGTTGTTAGAGTTAGGGTAGTATGGTTAGGTCGCTGTTGGACTTGATGATCTTGAAGGTCTTTTGCAACCTGAGCAATACTATGATTCTATAGCCAAAGATATAGCCAAATTCTTTAGCCAAAGATAGGGTAAGCTCAATCTCAATACCTCATTAACTGCATTTTGTTTTAATAAAATTGTTTTTAGATGATAATTAAACTTGATTAATTATTATTAACATTATTATATGTTGCCTTACAACAATTTCCTTACATTAAAAGGATGTAAGGATATATAGCTGAGAAACACCTCTCTGTGTTCATTCTATCCATGGTGTCTCCATTTTCAAGGTAAGGCAAATCTCTGTTAGACCAAACTGTTAGGTTACAGCATATGGATGTATTAAAGCTCCCCTGTGTTTCTCACGTCCTCTTCTTTAATTCAAATATTGCTTGAAAATTAACATTAAAAGTCACTAGTGTTTATGCCAACAGATCAAAAGTAGGCTTTTTTTATGCTCTTATAGATTTCTTTTCCTACTGTGTACAATTTCCTGTCTCTTGGGCTTTTCAAAATTCTTTGTCATGCATTCTATTTTCTCACCAGTTGCTATTCAACTTCTCTTTTCAGAGAGCATGAACTATCCTGCACGTTTAAAGATGCAGGATTCCTAGGGGAAAAGCAGGATTTGATAATGATAGGTTAAGGCAGTTGTTTTTTACTACTGGTTTCTTGACTTTGTAAGAAAATAGCAATTCAGCTGGTTTGGTTTTTGTGATAAATCCCTGTCTGCTGTCTGTCTGAGAAATGTTTGTCTCTTAGAATCTATTTGCCACTAACTGTGCTATGCTGCATGCTAAAGAATAACATGATGCAGCTAGTACTGGAATCTTGTAAAATACATTTTTGTCAACCTAGACATGAGTCAAGTGCTCACTGGCTGATACATTTTATTTCATTTTTTTTTTCCTTTTCCCTCCCCTTGTTCCCTTGAGAATTATTTCATGAAATTGATGGGTGTGTGGGTTTATAGCACGAGCCTGCTGACTAAGGCTAAGAGAGCTTGAAAAGCTGAATTGAGGCTATCCTTGGGGATGTATAAACTTCTTGCCACCCTCATATTTGATTCTGCTAGTCACAAGAATGACATATTCAAAAGAGAAAGTTCATAGATGATGCTCTTTGAGATGCTTTGCCTAAAGATGCAACCATAAGTAGGATCTGATATTTCACAATAGACTAGCAGAAATTGATGGGGGAAGCATAGACTGCATAGAGCTGTGTGTGAAAAATTAATTATATTTGTTATTAAAAAAAAATCTATCAGAATTGTGGATTATTCTGCTTAAATATGTCAGTTTTCTAGAGTTTTCTTGTCTTAATGTCAGACATAATCAAGATACAGTGTCTGCAAGTGACTGCTTTTATTGTCAGATGGAATCCATGGCTATTGTACTTCATGAGATTTTTTTTAACCTTTGTTACCAAGCATTTAAGATTAATGAAATAATCCTATTCCCACTGTGACTTTATTTCAAGTATTTAGATCATTTTTAAACTAGAAAGAAAAATCAGTGTTGAAGGGTGAATGTAGTATAGCTGAAGTTTCTTCAAGAGAGAATTTGTCCATTTACATGTAACGTGATTTTCCACCTGCAGTTATAGCTTATTAATGGAATTATTTGTTTAATGGAATTATTCTGAGAAAAGCTGGATTATGTGAAAATAGATGCTGAAGTGAGGAAAGACTCTAATGCCTCTGGTAAACTAAAGCTGTATGAAAATAGCTTTATTAAATAAAACTGACAACAAAATAAAAATAAGCCTTTTTTAACATATGTTACTGATGAAAATAGCTGGAAATTCATGGTGATGTTAATGACATTTACTGGTAGTATGTCTCTTATTGCTGAAAAGATTTTGCCATAATCTTACCAGGCTTATATGTGTGCTAAGGAGCTAGTTTTTCACTTGGATGAAAAGAATGTGAAGAACATAAGGTGCACTAGATTAGCCAGGGATCCTGACCAGCTTCTTGTTCCTAGTAGTGACTAGGGCTTGAAATAGTTCTTTTTTTTTTTTTTTTTTTTTTTTTTTTTCTTTAACTGGACTTCCAGAACTAGATGTGGTCTTGTGAAGTGCTCTCTTCACAAGTAATCTTTTACTTGCAAACTGCCTAGGATCAAAATATTTTAGCCATTTAGACTCATAAATGAAGCAGCTGAGATATTTCAAATGTCACTACATTTCTTCAAGGACCTGGCGTTTTATTCCATGTTTATTCAGGTTCCTTAACAGATCTGATGAAGCAGCTAGTGAAAGATTGCTGGGAGTATGCTTAGACCATATCACTGTTATCCGCAAGTTAGCTTCTTCAAAGACTTGGGGAGAGATCACAGATGTGCATTGTCCATACATTATTACAGTTCATCTTAATTTCTCTCTAAAGAATCCTGCAGGCCTACAATTATCCCATTCTAATTAATTTATTAAACACAAGGCTGCCTTTTCTAATCAGGTTATCAGCTATTAAGGCAATTTTGGTTGTGTATATTGATTAACATTCAGCCTTTTCATCCTTAAGTCATTTCAGAACTCTTAGATGAAAATAGTCTGGTTTTGTTGATTTGTTACTGCTTATTTTGTCTTTTTTTTTTTTTTTAAATGAGTCCCTAATAAATGGGATTTTGTTTGAGAGTCTTCAGTGAAAAACAGTGCTAAGAAGTCATGCAGCTTTGCAAAGGTCTGTAATGTCTCTAAATATTCCTTTTATCTCAATTATCAGTTGATTTACGTAGTCATTGGCACACATCCTAATCCTGATATGTTTGAAGAAAGATTTATTACAAGTTCTGCTTCCATTTGGTAGCTGATCTTCTAACTCGGTTTTGGCCTGTCCCACTGTGTTTGTGTTCTTTTTACAGTGAAATCTGTTAAATTTTTGTGTTTTCATCTGTTTGGTTTTCCTGTTTGCTTAGGCATGATCTCAAGGTTTGGGGTTTGTTTTTTTTTTTTTTTTACATTTTTCTTTGTTTATGAATGCAGCTTTCTTTTTCCAGACAGTATAGATTGAAGCTGTGCTTTTCATTAAAATATACTTATTTGCACTTTGCATGTAGATGTATGCTTTATTGATGCTTATTGGCATTGATAGTTTTTTCATCATGTTTTCATTTCAGCCATGTTTTTCATCAGTTTTCTTGTCGTCTTTGATTTAAAACGTTACTTGTGACCTTTCTAAATATATTATATAAATATATACATATTTCTAAATATATATCTAAATGTATTTATATATTTCCAGCCCAGTTCTTCTGAAGGTTCATGCGAAATCTGTCACTTACACAAGCTTGTTTTGTTCCAGGACTCATCTCAGTTTCTGATCAATCTGAAACCATGTTCCATGCACTGTCATCTCAGACAGATGCTAAAACTCTATTTCTGTCATTTCTCCAGTCTTGCCTTGTATAAACTATGCAATATCTTTCAATTGTCATTTGCATATTCTGGTAGAGGAATTAATTGGCATGACATCCTGAGGAGAACTTGGGGCAGTATCAGCAGAAGAGTACTAGTGAAATTTATTAGTAGCTTTTAGTATTACTAGCTTTTAGATGTGAAGGATTTAGAGCAACATAACTGATCTGCCATAACTGGTAATGCACACATAGATTATCTACCTCCAACTGCAGGGTAGAACATAATTAAGGGCTTCAAACACTGAAGAACTTCCATAAGAACATTTTATTCTACTTGCTTTTGACTTGATTATGTGTAAGTTAAAATCTCTGGTATTAATGCTTCTGATATGGTTCACTGTCACTGAGAATTGAAGGAATTCTGAAACGTCATGGATAGTGTAATTAGTTTACATACAGCATCGCTTTCTAAATAGGTCTTTGAAGCAGATTTTCTGGCATAATTCAGTGTTGAAAATTACAAAGCCTCTTGTCTTCAAAAGAGGCAGTGGAAACTGCATCCTTTATAGATTATTGTATTATTTTTGCTGATAACATGTAATTTGAGATCCTAAGAAACTGATGTTTTGAGTTTTGATCACAAGTGTTCCTTGTTTTAGCATATTCCTAGATAAGAAATAATGAGATTGTGTTAGTCTTTTTTTTTTTTTTTTTTTTTGAGTAGTTTAATACAGAAACAGAAGGCTTCAAGTTTTCAGAATTCTTCAGAGACCTTCAGGTCCCAGTCTGAATTTGCTGAGGTGTTAGCTGTTCATATCTTTTTCTTTCCCAGAATAGCTGCTAGTCTTTCTGTGCAGTTGCAAGTTTCTACTTCTACTGAATCGTATTGTCTCAGAAAACAAAAGGTTATTATGTCATGTTGTGTTACCTTCTGTGTATTGTAGACTGTTCTCCATTTTCAGTAAAAACCTGGAAAAGGCAGTGATACAGCTCAGGTATGACATTTCTTGTCTGGACACCAAAGTCATACTAATTTTTTTTTTTTACTCCTTTTTCAATTGCCTTTAACAAAAGCTCTTTAAGGGGAGGATCCTATCCAGTTACTGTTTGAATCTCAAATGATAGCCTTTATTACTTTTTTTTTTTTGTATTTACACTGAAGAGTAGAGCCTCTGGAAGTTGAGGAGCACTCCACTGCTTCCAGTTTCTTTCAGACTGTGCTTGTTCATGGCATTTGATCCACAAGTGTGCAACTGTTCTGGTATTTCCCTTGCATGCCGGATTTTGTATCTGTGTTCAGTAGGACTGCGGTGAAGCTCTGCAGTACTGCAAACAGGATCATGAACTTGCATGTGGGAACAGTGTATAGATTAATTTGGGACCACTCGTGATCTTGTCTTCTGCTTTCCCTTTGATATCTCTGTCCAGCAGGAGTAGGGTTATTAGCTACCTCTGAAACATGTACATCAGCTGGGAGCTGTTGTTACTGCTTGACTAGATCATGAGCTTTGACCCTTGGTAGAGGATATGTACACGTAAGTATGAGCTTATGTGTTGTTCTGGCAGGTAGTCAGCAGCCTGTGATTGATCAAATCTCTCTAAAACTGCATGTGTGGTTAGACAGCACTTGGGACAATCTGTTCCTGCCTTCTTCTTGAGCACCAGATCATCCAGAGTACTAATTAGAGTAGCTGAATCCTCCCTTGAGTGTCAAAAAGGATGTTACTTTTATCAACTCTGAGTAACATCTTGGGTTAATATTGATAGGCTATTTGATCTCTGGGGTGAGTTTCCTCTTCCATAAGCCTTGTGCCCCTATTCTGATGTTCCAACTCTAGAGACTTTTGTCAGATTTCTGCAAATATAGCATCTCATACATCTGTATGTATCCAAAAAGTGTCAGGACATACTCTTGGGCAATCTGTTCTAGCTCACAAAAAAAAACTTGGAGAATGAGGTCTCAAGAGGTCCTCTCCAACCTCAACTTGAGCGTGAAACATCACCTTGACATATGACCATGGCACAAATTGTGCAAGAAACTTGTCACAAAATTGTGAATCCTCCAGAAATTCTGTTTTGTTTTTGCCCTGCATAAGACTGGATAGCTAGCTTGTAGGATGCAATTGCAGCATGCTGTTGAAGTAACCACCTTTTAACTTTGAAGTGAATATTGAACAATGTCCAGATATATTCGATAAAATTTTCCTGGAAAGACAGAAGGCCTATCTTGTAGGACTGAATTTTTTTAGAACTAATATTTTTGAAATGTTAAACAATGAACTACAGTGACTTTAAAGTAAAAATGGTGTATTGAGTTTTGTGATAAAGCAAGAGTGTTAAAAGCCGAATGCATTGCCAGTATTCAAATTCCATTAAGTCATAGTTGAAACTTGCTTCAGACTTACAAATCAACGCCTATGGCAGGCTGCTGCTAGTGTGTTTTCATCATCTGGCCTTGAATGTCTTATTGCATTTTATATATATATATATATATATATATCTATATATCTCCAATGTTTTGTGAGAGGAAGATATGAAGCTGAATGAGATATAAGAAGAGTTATTTTGCGAAAACTTTATTCATTTCAAAGCAAGAACTGCGTGCATCTTGATAGTTGTTTGTTGGATGAGGGTAGATGGGAAGAAACATTATGTTCTAAAACAGGGAAGTCTTTACTGCAGTTTGTTTGGATCATTTTGACCTTTGGCAACATGCAAGACTGATGCTTGAAAATGTTTCATTTGATTATTTTAACCATTATTTTACAGGAATCCAGAACACGTATTTTATTTCTTCATCACAGTGTTGAAAGAGGAATGCAACAAAATTTTCACAACTGGACAATGATGCTTTTGCCATAACCATCAGTAGAATAGAGAAAGAATGAAATGACTGTTCTAAATAGAGAAGTGAGCAGAAAAGCTCACAATCAAATGGAGTTCTTATTGTACTTTTAGGTAAGGAAAATAGAAAACAAATGAGAAATCAAAGATGATTGCTTAATTCTGTGGATACTAAAATTCATTTTGTATTTATCATATGAAGCGCTCATCGTTGATGATATACTTTGTTGGTAGATTTTTGCTTTTTTGGAGGAAGAAAAGGATGTTCCTGTTTATTTTTCTGGCTCTTTTAAAAGAGGTAACAGAATAAATTTTTCCCTCCAGAGCTACAAGATGCTCAACAAATATTTCCTTAGTTATTTTGCTTCCTTTTTGCTGGTCCACCACACAGAACTGCAGGAGACAGCCAATTGAGGCTATCAGCCTGTAAACTGTTTGCTGGAGCCATGTGTCAGTTGTGTTTGTTCAGTATAATGGAACTAATTAGGACTAATTAAAAATCTGAAGTCATACTTGTGTTTACAATGATAATATTTAAATGTAATGATCCTCATTTGGCTTTTTTTTTTTTTTTAATCAGGGTTGTACTCTAAACTCTGCCCTGAGGCAAACTGATACACAAAAGCAGAATCCAGGTAGTGGAAAACAATATTGGCATTAAATACTACTAAATGACAGTGTGCTTCACTCTTGGTTTTCCATAAATGAATCAAGGTAGAAAAAAAAGTCCATCTCACAGTCACGAAATTTGTGAAGATTTATCTTGTTCTCTTGACTTTAAAGGATTTTTAAGTGAGATTTCTGATGTAGGACTTTGCAATCAGCTGAGAGTTACAAGAAATGCTATTCTTATGGGCTTTTCCTATTCAGTACTTGTTCCTGTGGTCTTGCATAGAATGACACATTTTTGTAGGAGAAGAGTAAGAAGATCGGTTAATGTCTGCCAGGATCAATTTCTGTTGCTGCTTTTTTTTTTTTTTTTTTTTTTTTTTTAAATTTTTAGTTTTCTCTCACTATTCTAAATCGATGGACCATCTGTTTCTTCATTCTTTTGCTGGGAATGCACTTAGAGGGAAGGTATGAGACCTTTACCTGTACACTCCTGTTTTTATATGTGTAAAAATGGATTTTTGTATAGAGAAGTTTTAGAGGGTATATGGTTTATTTATAGCTTTTAAGATTATCTGAAAAATATTTTTTTTTTCAGTAAGATTTATCTTACAATTAATTGAGAAATAAACTTATAAAATTAAAGAAGGCAAAAAATAGATATCCACTGCCTACTCTGCATTTATATTCTTTGAGGAAAATTGTGCTTCTATGATCCTGTGGTACTTTTTCCTGTTTTTTCAAAACTGATTTTAATCTTTGTCCAACTATACCATACTCTGCAGGAGTAGACTGTGGGATACAAGTCTGAAGTTTTTGTTTTATTTCAATGCATTGGTCAGAACTGTAGAAGATAAAAGCATTCCCCATCTCTGTCTCTTCACACACATGCACACACCCCTCCTTCTGCCTGATGATGCATTGAGTAACAGCTGGCAGCTTTGTTAGTTGTTTTGAAAGCTAGAAAAACCCTTTTTGTACCTTAGAGACTAAATACTATTTGGGAAATAAGCGATGTTGTATGCTATGTCAGTTTATTGGCTGCTTTCTCAGTGCTCCTTCGGAAAATCCCTGTAGTCCTCATTCATTTCTTCCCATCTTTCCCTTCCCCCACTTTCATCTTATGGAAGATACCTCCAGTTTTTCTACCATCATGCTGCTTGAAGAGCTTTTTGTCTTTTCACATCCAAATGCTGTTCCCAGAGGGCCATCTAGAAACTGTTCAACCTGACTCATGTGAAACTGAGCTAAAGCTCTTCTGATCAAAAGAGTTTATAACTGTTTTTCTGAGAAAATAAAGTCTGACACTGTAATTTCCATTTGAAAACAGCTAACATCTGTGGAAAGTACATAACCAATGCCTGAGGAATTTCTGCAGATTTCAAGTCCATGTCATGTTTGACTTTTTCAGTTCTCCTATAGAAGGAAAGTGCGGGGGAGGGAACTCCACAGAGATGTCGGACCAAAAACCCAGCTAGTTTTGGTTTCTGCATGCACTGACAGTATCAAAGAAGCTGCCTTCTTGTCTTTCTGCTGTTTTCCCCCCTTTTTCTTTTGGGAACGCTCTGCGCTTGGAGCACATGTTCCCCTGTCACTGATTCACTGTGTCTGAGCCAACTGCTTGAATGAAACAACTGTGTTAAGGATTCACTCCATGTTTGTACCAATCCCAGGTCATTTAATGATACAATTGACATTTTAGATTTATTTCTTAACTTCCTTGAATCTTTTTTAATAGAGTGAAGCTAAGTTTTCAGGATGGGTGACAGATGACAGATCAGATCACTGTTAGATTGAAGGCTTATTAAGAAAGATGTGTGTGTACATGCGTAGTTTCCAGTCTTTTCTGACTTTATAGTCTTACCAAGTAATATTCTTTTCTTCATAGGCTTTAACACCTCAGCTTATGCCAGGCTCAGAGTAGGCTATATTGCACAGATAGCAACAGGTTATAAGGTACAAATACATGTTTCCAGTTTCATAGCTATATCAGTGAGACTTCCTATACATGTAAGAATTGTCCTAAATGATGAGTATTTCAATCCATGATCTTATTATCTTAAAACTTAAGATCTTTAAACTGCTAAGAATATAGCTTCCAAATCTCTTTAGGTTCTCACTTTCTTAATTGTGAAAGTGAAAGGAGGTTTACAGCTGTTTCGAGACCATTACTACTTGATGTGCAAGTGAAATGAGCAATTTCTTTGCTAGCAGCTTCTATGTAAAAGAGTTTTTTCCAGTCGATTGGAGAGGATAGAGCAAGCTCTTTATAACCTGGAAAGGAAAGAATGGAACAAATATTGGAATTGGCTGTGTGTTTCTCTTACTGTTAATTATGAGAAGAAATTTGAAAATCAATATACTGATGGGTTGGCATATGCCAATGTTTTGTGCATATGTTCTCAACAAGTGGCTCACATCCATGAGGGCTACTTCTGCTCTATCTTTGGTGTAGCAGATACCGATGTAAATAACAAAAATAAATAAAGAAAGCCTCATTTTAAAAATATATTAATCAATGTGATTTTATTCATATTACATTTTCCATTTGGAGAAGAATTGGGCATGTCTGAAGTTGCCCAAATCTCCCTTTTTTTTTTTTTTGGTAGGGACTAACAATATATGCAGTTACTGCGTGGCTTTTTGCACCTTGGCATCTAAGGGTACTATCCAGAAGACTTGTTTTTGTGTTTCAAATTGTTCTTAATTTGAGAGTAGCGCAAATCCTCTGCATACATCTCTGTTGTGAACTGATTGATAGCAGACAAGTGTCAACACAGTAATACACTTGCTCAGAGTTCCAGTTAACCTGGTCTACAGAGGAACCACAGATAGCTTAGAAAAAGTCATCTTTTTTTCTCTTGAAAATTATCCTGTTTTGTGACTGATGCAGGCAGAGTACTGTTATTGAACTAGCAGTGTTATCTTATGACTAAACAGAGGAATTCGTAGTTGAGGGTCATCTGACACTTTGTGCTCCTTAACAGCACTTTAATCTATATCCTGTCAGCTATGAAGACAGAAAAACATTATTTTTGTGGGAAGATGTATTGAAATGAGCTATGGGTTTGTGTGAATGGTTGAATGGTTCTGTGCATTCACTTCTGATTGGCATAAAAGAAACACAGATGCTGACCCTATTAGGTAAATACTACTAGCAACTCATTAAAAAAGAAAAATACACAAGAAGAAATTTTCCAAAAGTACTGTTACACCTGGCTGTATTCCAGGTTGTCCGCTCTGTAGCAGTTCTCTGTTTCCACAGACTGAAAAGCTCTTGAAAACTTCCTGTCAATGTTCCTTGATGGTCTTTCAGGCACAAGCTGGTTCAAGACATTCTGCCTGCTACCATTCACAAAACAGAATCCAGATTTATTAGAAAATGGTTTTATAAGATTTTTAAATGATCAAACAGTTCAGAATTCCACTTCTGGCAATTGGTATTCTAAGATCCTGAACTCTGGGAGTTTCATATGGCTAGATGCCTTTTCAGCTTAAAATGAAGTGTATGTTTTATAGTGTTTTCTAAATGGATAAATTATATCCATAGTAGTGACTGGCAACCACATTTCAAAGTTATTCACAATGCTCTGAAACTGATAGCTTGGTGATGTTCACTGTAGCCTAATATAGCCAAATTCAGTCCAAAAGTTTCTGGAAGATGTTTTTAGGCCAAAATGACTCATAAGAAGAGGGGAACAAACATGAATTATTTCCCTTCTGTCTTTGCGTACATTCATCACCTCTCTGCATCCTTGCCAAAGAAATAATTTCTTTATGCCAAGAAAATAGCATCCTTTAATAAATCTAAAAATCCCGTTGTCTTTCTCCATTGCACTGTGAGACTTCTTCACTGATCTTCATGGCTGTTAACAATGTTTTGCTTTTATTACTTGCTCTAGTTATTTCCAGGGTTTCCCCTGGCTTTCTGTTGGAATGTTGCAATGACTGATGCAGGAAAAGGGAGGGGGGAGGGAAAAGCGCACAGCTTACGGCTGCACTGCACCTGCTGTCCCTGGAATGGGCCAGACACTGCATTGAGTCACGTTTATTTTAGGTCACCATCTGTAGTGATGCAAAATGTATGTCAGTTTTGAATTGCACTCTGATGTTCTTGTTTGCTGTCATAATTTCAACAGCAAGTTATGAAGAGGCTACAAGTGCAGGCAACAACCTTGTACAGTTCACTTCCATTGCCTTCTTTCTGATACAAGGGAGAATATCTATGAACAGAAGAGAAGTTCACTTTTTGCCTCCATTCTGTCATTAGCTAGCTCTGAGATCTTGAGTGCAGTCTGCAGAGGTGTGCTGGCTGGCAACTTGGCGTAAAAAACTGGCAGATAGATGTCAGTCTTCCCAAAGTTTTAAACCACAGTTGCTTTTGTTGACCTTGGAAAAAAATGTGCTGTCCCAAGCCCGGATACTTCATCCACCTGCTCCTTTCTTCTCTCCAATGACTTTTTGTAGAATTAGTCACTGTTGATGAGAGGTTGTTTGAGGTTCGACCAGCGCTGACTCTGTGTTGCCTGAAAGTTATCTCGGGCATGCCCTCTGGCGTCGAGAAGTGGCATTGCTGATATAGAGGATCAGGGCGTTAGGGGTGACATCGTGAATTGCAGTCTTTTGGTAAGAGCTGCTAAAGAAGAATCCAGAGAACAAGCCTAGGGCACAGCAAATACGTGGCCAAACTGAGAAAGAAGGAAGCATGTTATATCTCTCTATGGCAAGTTAGAGTAGGAAGTTTAAAGTAGTTGATTAGGATATGGCTGAGCAGTGAGAAAGGGATATCGTTATTTACAGCACAGAAGTTTGTATTGCAGTGATAACTAAATGTGAAATAACTAAATCCGTACCAGAAAGATGTGATATCATATAGTGTCTCAATATTCCTTTACAAACCCAGTATAGTATAACTTGGTAAGCATCAGAGCAATCAGTCATTTGTATTTCAATGCTATCTTCAGAAGCAGATGCTTCTGCCAATCTATGCTAAAGACAGATATATCTTATCAAGTAAACAACCACTGGCATCAACATTCATGTTCTAGCCTACCCTGTAATAATAGACCCCAGACTTCACAGCTGAATTCACTAATCTAGACTGTGATTTTAAGTTATCTTCACAAACTGGAATATATTGCAAAGAGAGAATTCAAGAGGACAGGAAGGCTGAATTTTGCGGTGGAAGGTTGTAATGAAATATTGAGAGACAGACTCTGTACAGCATGGACAGTGAAGCATATCTTCCAACACAAACTGTCTAAAATTGGCCTATTTCCTTCTCTAGAGATCAAAACCCACAAGGATGATTTTCTGTGTGGCCTACTGTGGGGAACTCGCTTTAGCAGGGAGGTAGAACTGAGCTCCAAAGGTCTTTTTCAATCATTACAGTTGTGATACTGAGATTTCTAAGCTTGTTTTGAGTCACTCAGTTGTAATCCAGAATTACTTAGGCTATCCCAAATTCAGTCTAATTCCAAGAAAATGTAAGTTTGAGATCCATTTTGATTCATGCAGTTATTGTGTTGGAGGAGTTTGTTATTGTTGCATGCCTTTATGTCTTTTGCTCTTTGCATTTGCCTGCATTTTAGCACAGACAGATACTGTTTATGAAAAAAGTAAGTATTTAAAGCATTTAAAGATATGGTGGAAATAGAGATATGGACAGGACACATTTGGGACAAATGTTGCAGAGGAGACATTCCATTAATGGAAAGGCTGCATTTGTGTTAACTGTCTCAAGTGGCACAAATATGTTGATGACTATCTTCTAATATGAAAGTAGCTTTCTTTAGACAGCGATGTCTTTCAGTACTCAGTAACTATACAGTGCTTGAAAGGATGGGCTGGGTTTTGCTACAGGTGTTGTATAAGGTTACTCAATTTATTTCTGTTAAGATGTATCAGCAATGAGGAAGACTTCACAGAAGGAGCTCTTTAGATAAGTATTTATATGTATTGAGTACTTGTTCAAAGAAATTGTCTTCTCAGTAGTGTTTCAAAATCATTATAGCACAGACAGAATGTGTTTTACAGAATATACTTCTGTATATTTTCAGTTCATACAAAGTGTGATCAGCTAGTTAGGTGAGTGGTTGTATGATTGGCATCAAAAAGCTGTGGTTAATGGATTATGCTCTACCTGAATGCTGATAAAATGGGGAGTACCACATCTTAGAACCTGTCCAGTAACTTTTTTGTCAGTGACCTGGAGGAGATAACTGGACTCTTGTCAAATTTTCAAGGGACACAAAATTGGGACAACATGGTAATACTCTTGAGGGCAGTGCTTTCATCCAGAGCAACCTAGACATACTAGAGAAATGGGCCAACAGGAATCTTAGAAAATTCAGCAAGCTCAGCTGCAAAGTCTTGCACTTGAGTGGGAAGAACCCCTCCAATGACATAGGCTGGGATCTGATTGGTTGTGGAGGAGCTCTGCTGGAAGGGATCTGGGGATCTTGGTGGATAGCAAGATGCACTGGAGCCAGCAGTGAGCTCTGACAACACAGCAGGTCAGCATGGTCCTGGGCTCCTTTAAAAGATAGCAACACAATATATAATGTGACAGAAAACACACAAAATTACAGGTGATTACAGAGTTTTGGAATACTAAGAAATAATTAATAAAAGACAAAATAAAGCCCAAGTAAAATAAGGCAAAAATACTGAGATCAGGGCGGAGTTGAAAATCTGGGATTACACTGATTCTCTATCTTTATGTATTGAGTAATGATAACGTAGGAGAAAGTGCAGCACCAAGCAAACTGTATTGAGTAACGAAGAACGCATCAAGATAAAATAATAAACTCATTGAGAAAATAAAAAATGCCTTTGTTACCTCACTCCATGTCATGCAGAACTTTGGAGAAACACACAGCCTGCTAGTAAAGATGAGTCACTGTCTGAGATTACAAGCGTCAAATGAGTGAATGCTGGAACAGTTGATAAACCATAGAATAAATGGTCACGAGAGCCCTGCTCTCATTCTGCTCATGCCTTTTGACTACTTTTCCTCCATTCAATTTTGTCTCTGATTTCACTAATTTTGAGATGTGAAACTCAGTTTGGCATGAGGATGCAATAATCCACTGACAGTGTCATAAATATGCTGTTAAATAGGAGTACATCTCACCTCACTTTTGACCAACAGATTAGCAAGCTATGAAGTGTTAACATGAGAGTTCAAAAATTTGTGCCTGGTAGTAAGAAAAGAAGGATGAGGAAGAAAAGCTAATTGTATCCTCTCAGAAGAGGAATGATTTTCTTTTTCCTTTCGTGCAACACCTCTGTAAGAATACTCTTTGGTGTCTTTCTTTTTCTGTAGGTCCTATGACATTTGTAAGAAAAGGAGACCAATAATTGAGTCATGTGCAAGAAAATGATTATAATAATTAACATTTACATAGCGTATTGTATGACAGGCATTTCTCAACTGACAACACTGGTGGAGGATATAGTATACACGCACCTTACTGTGATGAAGATGGATCAAGTGTGCAAAAAGTAAGCTTTTACACCTAGTGAACTCAATGCTCTATTACTGTGCTTTACAGAAGGAAGAGAGGATTTCATTTTTTAAGGTTGTTTTACACATTTGCCCTGTTTTAGATTAGAAAAGTAAGGAGTTGAGTCACCTTGGCTTTGGCTTGTCAAAATAATCAGGGCTGATAGATGAAACAGAACTGAGCCCAAATTTCAACAAAGGAATATTTGTATTTGGAAACAAAATGTAAAATCCCATCTCCTGCTCTCCCCAGCCTCTGTTCCCCCACCTTTCTCTTTTCCTTCCTTTAGTCTTGTTTTTACTATAATCGCTGGTCTGGGAACTATTAAAATAGAACTCGAAAAGCTCTGTTCTGCTCCCAGACTAGCAGTGATACCATCTTGTTGGAATCTCTGTTTTTGAGATCTGCCCCAGAGAGACCCAGTGAAAGCTGAGGTAAGCAAGTAAACGTTTGAGTATTTGTCTTTGTTACTTAAGCATTAATGTGGTGCTGAAGAGGAGGAGCTGTTAGGGGGCCAAATCTTTTGCCTTTTACATTACTTTTCCTGAACAAATGTGATCTGAGACTTTTCATAACTGTTCTTACCTCATTTTTCTTGCCTTTTTGCTAAGGTTTATCAGCACAAAACTATCATGAACTGAGCCTCCTGTATTTAATCCTCTCCTGATGCGATTGTAGGAGTCAAAAATGGGTAATTTAATTTCAGGATTGTGTGGATGAGAGAATCCTGAGGAACGTCTGTGTTAGATAATTTCTGTTGTGAAGTGTGATGTACAAATTTTGTTTCTGTGAAATGAAACCAGAGACTGCCTCTGTTTAAATGCAGATTGTGGAGCAGCTCTCCAACAAGAAGAGAAATGCAATACCTGAACCCAGGAACTCAGTCTGTTCCTGTGGTTGTTCTTTCACTATAGCATGCAGCATTCAGTGAACTGCAGAAAGATTTAGGAAAGAGGAAAGCAGAAATAGGTGTGTTTTTTCCATTTGTTTCGTGCAACAGAAGTTTCCTACAAAAGGCCAGTCCTATAAGAAAAGTAGTGTACAAAATCACTTATTACATGGATGATACAGATGGAGGGAGCACACTGGAAAAAGAGAATGTTGTACTAGTGAGTTCGGACTCTCAGAGTATGTTTGACATAACTTTATGCTTGCATCTACTCATCAATATATAATTGCCTCTGATGAAACACGTACTTGATAAGATGGAAGGAAATGCATTGTGATATGGTTTTTTAAATTCTGGGCTGACCTGAGCTATTATCTACAGGAATGATCAGAGAGGAAGAGACCTAGAGTCTGCCAGACTTTCAAGGGGAAGGTTAAGTATTTGGCACACCAAACAAAGAAGAATTGTTTGGATAGTGCACAGAAGGAAGAGGAAAGGTGGAACTGGCAGCAGGGAAGCAAGTGGTTATGATAGCAGGAATGGGAGTTTATTTATCTCTGTAAAATGGAATAAAATCTGTGTTGTTAGATAGCCAAATAGAAGCATGTTTCTCTGAGATTTTCCTGAACTGAAACTGGCCTTTGTACAGTTTGTTGAAAGGTGTTCTGTGATCTTTAAAAGGAGAGTTAGTTGGCCATGAGACAAGCCAATAGAGTCCACTTTGCCGTACTAAAAAGATAGCCGTGTGTCATCCAGAATTAATTTTCTCATCCCTTCTCTTAAGAAACTACTCTGTCAAACAATCAGTTTTCTTTTTTAATTTTGAAATGGAAGAACAGGATATGCTTCATGGAACATTTCTTTAAAAAGCATTTTATTTAATAAAAATAAAAAAAAAAAAAAAAAAATAAAAAAAAAAAAGGAAAAAGGACTACAACAAATTTGCTATGTGTATCCAGCTTTCTGTGCTTTCTGTCACTTGGAACACTTTGGCCACCAGGTGTGGTCAATGTTTTTGGACACTGCTATCCATCCCCATGTCCTTTTTAATATCTTTACATCTCATCCAAATTGTAGTTGCTGCATTTATCTATTCTTAGCACTCATATAAAACAACCCACTTTCAGAGTCTATATCCTCACAAAGACCCTTGTGTTAATGGTGTATGGAAATTTCCATAGGGGTCTGTCTATAATGTTGACTTTCAACTTACTACTCCCAGATTTGAATTAGTAAATCAGAAAAATATTTTCTTGTGTTTTTGATGAGGAAGAGCAATGACAGGGAGCAGAGAGAGAGAGATCACTGTTTAGTTTAATAAGTGTAACCTCTTTGGCTCTGCTTTTCCTTATGCAGAGACTAAATTCTTCCTTATTCATTTGTAATCTTTTTATTTTGCTCCACCCTTTTCTTTCCACCCTCTTAGTTATGGGAAAGACCAAATATTATGCCTATTTGGCTCATTGTGTAGTGAAATAGATTTTAGTGGAATTAACTAATGGTATTTTTTTTACATTTAAAATTATATAGTTAATGAGAGGGTCTGACCTCTGGCAGATGCATTGCCTTTCTGCTTTTACTGAGTATTCTTCCCAGTGACTCAACAGCCGTGTACAAAGTGACAAAATCATGTATTAAAAAAAAGAAAAAGAATGTTTAGTTTTGAAAACACAAATCTTTCACTGAATAAATATTTATCTTGCCTATTTATAATGTCAAGTCAAGCGTAAGTGGTATTAATTTTGCATGAAGGAAAGCCAAGTCTAGAAATCCTAAGCAAAATCTTGAAATTGCAGAAATATTGAGTTCAATAGAACAGCAGATGTCTGAGCAGCGTGAATGCTAATTTTGCAGGTTAAGTCCAGCTTTCTTGGATAAAGCAGTGAAAATATTTCATGGAACAGTTTTCAGTTAATGAAGGTCTTGAAACGTCTGATTTTATTTGTGTGAAATTTAAATGACCAGTCAAGAATCTATCCTATGAGGTGGAGGGACACTGTGGAAAAAAAAAAAAAAGCACAAGATGATTGTAGGGGCGGCCTGATAATCTTTTTTTTTTTTTTTTTTTTTCACTGCTAATTCTCCTTTTCCAGTGGGAGTGAATGATGTCATCCTGTCTCCTCCCACTGTGTGAACTACGCTTGTGTCAAAGTGTTGCTGCCTCTTGTCACAGAGAGAACCGTTCCCTTAAATGCAGCTGCAGTACTTTGGTGTGATACCTGTCAGAATCATTCACGGTGTGAGCTTGGGTTTGTAACCATGATGCCAAGATTGGTCCTTCTCCTTTTCTGTGGATATATTGCAGTAAACCTGGGAAGTGCTCAGAAATTGCCCAGAGGCAAGTAACTATGACAACTTTCTGGGGTTTCATTTGTTTTTCTTCTGCTGTTGGGTTTTTGTTTGTTTGTTTCTAATGCTTGTGTTCTCCATGGAAATTTGCTTTTAACAAGATAGGAAAGATTGAGATAACTAAAAAGATAAAAGAAGATCAGTCAACAGGGTCCAAGGTCCAAGCACCAGAGAGTTACTTTAGAGCTCCTGAATAAAACAATTAGAAATGCTTTTATTTAATCTTGTGACTAGGACAAGTACTGTGAAACAGTATAACTCTATTTATCGTGATTTGAACAGCATTGTGAAGGTTTCTGGTGTAGGATCTTAAAGAAAATGTGACTTAAGAAAGCACTCTGTGCTGCTGGCAGATGATTTCAGCTCTGTCTCAAAATAACTTTTATGCTTTCCATTTCTATCTACCATTAGCATTTGGATAAGAAATTACTTTTATAGGTCAGACTGCATGCATTTTGAGAGAGAAAAACATGATTATTAAAAACAATTACATTTCAAACTGTTCTTTCCACAAGAAAAATATATTCCCCGACCTTTGAGAATATTTAACTCTTCCTCTCTCCTGGAGTCTGGAGGTACAATAGGTTTACATAAATGGTAGGAATCTTTTATCTTCTTTGCTAATGTAATCTATGCAGTGTTGTCTTTTTACTAGTACTTAATGCTGCAGAAAGAACAGTCTTCGCATAAAATGAAATATTTTTGTATCTAGATCGTAAAGCACTTTGTAGTACTTTGGCATTAAGCAGCACTTTCACAACTGTTTCTGTACTGCACGTATTGCTCTTGCTTTGTAGATGTGCTTGCCTGAGTGCACTGTGCTTTGTAATGGATTTTACATCTGCAATATGCTGCAACCAGGAACAGTTAAAAAAGGAAGATGTGGTTTAGTTCCATATGACAATATTCAGTAAGAAATCAGCACTTTTGGGCTTCCTATGAGATTCAATGGTGGGGAACCTAAAAATTTTGGGGAGAGGTGACTGGGGGAAAGAGAGGCTGGATGCGGCACTGGGCAGCCTGGTCTGCTGGTTGGCAACCCTGCACATAGCAGGGGGGTTGAAACTAGATGATCATTGTGGTCCTTTTCAACCCAGGCCATTTTATGATTTTCAAGCTCCTGCTCCTCCCATCCTTTATTTTTTAGGTTTTCTTTTTTTTTTCTTTTGGTGCTCTTCTGAAAGTTACTGCTACTTTTTAAGCTCATCTTCTGGAGTCAGTGTGGAGTTTTCTGCATACTGTTCATGTGGAGTAATGAACTGTGACAGTTGACAGTACTGTAGCAGTTGACAGTACTGTTCTCATTCATGTTGAATAGACTGCAAGACATGAGCTTTAACCAAAAAGCCTTCTATAAGTAAATTACTGTAGCAGTTCTTATAGCAGAATATTGTACTGGACAGAGAGGAACATTCTATGTATTGTCAGTTTTGAAGGAAGAAAATTTTCTGGTATTTGTCATTTTAAATAGTTTCATTTGATATTCTGCTCACTAACATAGAATGATTGCTTTAAATTTACTGTGAATTTCAGACAAAGTTACTGATCCTCTGCAGTAAGTGTAAGATTAATTCTGGGATACTTTTTTTTTTTTTTTTTTTACTGTCCTAAAATAACATTGCAGAAGTGAAGCTCTGCTTGCCAAATGCATACAGCTGCAGGTGGAAACTTCATTGCATGTCAGTGAAATAGTTCTTCAAAGGGTGGTGAGATACTGGCACAGAGTGCCCAGAAAGGCAGTGAATGCCACATCCTTGGTGACATAGAAGGCAAGGCTTGAGGGGGATGAGCAACGTGGTCTAGCTGTAGGTATCCCTGTTCATTGCAGGGGAGTTGGACTAGATGACCTTTAAGGGTCCCTTCCAACTCAAATGACTTTCTGATTCTATGATCCTAAAGGTTCTCCCATTGCAGTGTTAAAATATCAACTTTTTTTTTTTTTTTTCACAACATCGCGGATTAGTATTTACATTAGACTGTTGAAAAAAGTATTTTAGTACTTACCTGTTCTCTGAAAATGTGCAAAGAATTGTCTTTGTCTACAATGCTCTTCTGTTTGGCAGAACATACAGAATGTTTTCCTAATCAAAGAGTATATTTCGGTCTTTAGGTAGTTCTAGAATGAGTGGTAGTATTCTATAAAATCCACTGAGCTGCTTTCCTCTTCAAGTTGCAAGCTACTTAATTGAGCCTCCACAGGGACCAGTGGAGTCAACTTGATAACTTGAGGGAGAATAATCTAACTGATTTTGCTTTGTAATTATGTGCAGACTCGTGAACAAGTTCTCTTTTCATTCTTAATATCGCTTTGGAATTCGTGTGCTCAATTCATCTCTCCAGGAGATTCCTGGTCTTGTGGACTGGGATTTCCTTGTAGTGATAGAAGGTGGAAAGAACATCTTGCCTCCCGCAGCTGCAAAGGAACAGTGCCAATACACCCTTCAGATGTCAGTGACTTTCAGAACTATTGCAGAGGTTTTGTATCGATGTGCTGTTCAGGAAGCTAGAACACATGTGGTTCACTACACCAAATATATGTGTTTTAGCTTTCACCTCCACAAGCATTGATTTGTGTAGAATGACAAAGAAAGTGTTGTTGCTGTTCTCAAATGTTCTTTACCAATAAATTATTTTAACTACTTTGACTCAGAGGGCTGGGCAATCAACAATCATGTGAAAGTCAACAAGAGCAAGTGCTGAATTCTGCACCTAGGCACTGGATTCTGCACTGGGCAGCCCTGGATCCGTGCACAAACAGAGGACATGAGGCTGAAGAACAACCTCATACAAAGGAAACTGGGGGCTCTGGCTGTTGGCAAGTTGAGTGTGATCCAGCAGCATGCCCTGGCAGCCCTAAGGGCCAGCCCTGGGGTATATCAGCTCCACCACTGCTAGCTGTATAGAAGGGTTATTGCACTCTGCTCTGTGCAGCCTCCCTTCCTGCACTTGGTGCAGATGTCCCACAGAAACTTCATGATGATTCTATATGTTCTGTAGTTTTATTTACGTAGAAAACAGGCCTATGTGTATTTCTGGTGATGTTATAGTGGCCTCAGTACGGATGAACATTACTTGTCTGGTAATTTTTCGCCACATTCATTGTACCAAAGAACAAATGATGAGTTGGTTATAAGCTGTGTCACAACTTTGTGTCAGACTCTTGGCTATTGTAAGATTTTGCAGTATATACATATATTGTGTAAATACATGTTTAATTGAAAAGAAAAAGTTGGTTGGTATTATGTTTTGCCATAAAAGCAATACCTTCTTTACTATTATGATTGTTTTTCAGTTGCTGAAAAAGTTCTGTAGTCCACGCAAGTGCTATCTATGTGTGGGGTCACAAAACCTCAGAGCAGGAAATGCTGGTATTTTAGGTACCTTCTTCTGTCAAGTATTTGAGCCACTGCTCCTTCAGCTATACCTAGCTTCTAGAGTTTTTTGTTTCATCAGAAAGGAGAGAGGCTTGGGCATTTTTTACTTGATGTTATCTCTTCTTTTTTCCACTAAGCCAGTGCTATCCAGTGTGTAGTGCTTCACTTCAGCACTGTTATACTTGGAATATTTTACTGATGCAAATGATTCATAAGAGGAAACAGTTGTGGTGCATAGGTGTCAGAGTTATTATTTGTCATACTTTCTCTGATTTTTATGATTCCATGAAGCATTAATGTTCCATCCCTGATGAAGACAGTGTGGCCTTTCTAGACAGGAACTGATGCAAAGAAAAAGCCTTACCTTTAGAGGATGAATTAGTAGGAAGAGCATCCTGAATTTGAGAGAGAGATGAAAAAAAGCAAAGCCACAGAATCGAGAATAAACAAGCTAAAGGACATAATCCACAAGTCTGTACTGCCTTGTAAACTGTGTTTCGCTGGTATTATTCCAGCTGGGCCCAATACAGATGTTGTTTAAGGCAACAGTGGTGGAACAAGTTCTTAGTGTTTGGTAAAACAGCATTTCATGGTTTTGACTTCACCAGTTGACTTTCCAGTTACAACACAGATGTGCATAGAACTGCACTTTTTCACTATAATCTGTTTCTGATAGTTTTTGTGTATCTTCATGTTCTGTTTTCCTTTGTTAGAGCTGAAAAGAATTTGGAGTTGAGCCCTTTTTATAAACTTCTAACTTTAAAACTTTTTCAAAAAAGAAATGTTATTCATTTATTTATTTTGCTGTGTTTCTGACCTTGTGGCTTTCCTACTATTTGAATTAGTCATCAGGTAGACTGGAATTCAGGCCCATCCTTGTTCCACTTTCCAGGAGTCAGGCCTGTCCTGTTCTGCTTTCCAGGAAACACTAGGGAAACCTTAATTCACCTTAATTCCTTGTTGCTGCCTTCTAAGGAGGAAAGGAATGTACTTGAGATGCCTCACGGGACCATGTGAAAAATCCTGATTTACAGACCTACACAGGGAAAACCAGATCCCAAACTTTCTTGTTTCTGCAGGGAGGTGATCATCCCCCTCTACTCAGCAATGGTGAGGCTGCACCTCGAGTACTGTGTTCAGTTTTGTCTCCTCACTACAAGAAAGACATTGAGGTCCTGGAGCATGTCCAGAGAAGGGCAATGAAACTGGTGAGGGGTCTGGGACACAAGTCTTATGAGGAGCGGCTGAGTGAGCTGGGATTGTTTAGTCTGGAGAAGAGGAGGCTCAGGGGAGACCTCATTGCACTCTACAACTTCCTGAAGGGAGGTTGTGGTGCAAAAGGGTCTGGCCTCTTCTCCCAGGCAAATAGTAGGACCCGAGGAAATGGCAAGAAGTTATACCAGAGGAGGTTTAGGTTGGATATTAGGAGAAACTTTTTCTCTCAAAGGGTGGTCAGGCACTGGAATGGCTGCCCAGGGAGGTGGTGGAGTCGCCGTCCCTGGCAGTGTTCAAGAGGTGCCTGGATGAGGAGCTACGAGAGATGGTTTAGTAGCTTGTGGCACTGATAGGAATGGGAGGGTGGTTGGACTGGATGATCTTGCAGGTCGTTTCCAACCTTGTGATTCTGTGATTCTGTGATTCTGTGCAGTTGGCATCTGTGGGGATACGTGGAGAAAATAGTAGTTTTAATTTATCTTTTTGTTTGGTAAGTATAGAGAAATGTTAGAAACTATTGCAGATAAAACCAAATTTTAGCTATTGGTTATGGAAAGTATGACTGATATCCCTTTGCGAGAACATGACATTTACACTACAATTCCAAACTTACCATTGACACTTGTGAAAGGAATGGGCTAATTTAATTCACTGCTAAATTTGTTGCCTGTGCTATGTTATGTAATATTTCTTCCTAACCAGAGATTGAACAGCATGTGTTTTTACTTACTGGTGTCAAGTAGTTAAAACAACGTTGAGTTATTACAATGCATCATAGTCACTGTACTACAACAGCCAAGTTAATCTTTAAACTTTTGTGCCACATGCAACTAAACAGCACCCCTCTGGTAGCTGTAGGGTAAAAGAACAGAAAATGTAAAGTAGGAAAAAGATTGAAATGTATTTATTTGAACATATGAAGAAGATGTTGTGTCAAAATATTTCAAGAAGAGTGAAAAGACATGCTTCTCATATGTTTATTTCCCCACAGTTTACAAAATGTTGTGGGGACTGTTTTTCAAAATACACAATGCTTCAGCCTTCAGAAAACATACTGTAATGAAAAAGAATCAGTTTGGACAAAACAACTGATTTCCTTTTATTTGTTTATTTATTTTAATGTCTGGAAAGAGAAACGCCAAATATTTTGATCTTTGGTTATTTTTAAGATGAGTGGTAGTATTCTATTAAGAGGGATAATGATGTGCAATGATAAGCAAGCCTAAATTCCACTGCATCTCTTTATTCTCCAAATCACAACCTGCTGAACTGAGGTTCCAGGGTCCCTACTACACTATAAGGAATGGTGGAATCAATTTCATTGCCAAATTCTCTTTCTAGTGATGCATGTACTCATAATCAGGTTTGTGTGAAATAGTTCTGTTTTGTTTAATGGTGCATCATGACAAAGTCATTTGAGAAATCCCAAAGGAATCCTATATCTGGTGTGACTGAGTAACTAGGGTTTTCAGTCAGTAGAGATGTCATGGCAAATTTGTCTCCTCCTTTGTTGAAAGTGAAAACAACCCTTAAGAATTCTGGCACTGTAGCTGTTCATTCAATCAAAGATAGCTTATCATAAAGACAGTTCTGTTCTAAGATTGCATGAAAATATATCAAAACTTGGTGCTGAGTGTCAGACTGCCAAGTCCAAAGATAATCTGTAATACCAGATTTCCATTTTTATGCTGGCTCTGGCAGTGACATGACAGTAACAGATGTGGGTGGGTTCTGCCAGGATTAAATTCCAGAACATCTGAAGGCCTCTAAAATGATCTCAGTGCTGGGTGATCTGTATAATCGTCCACTTCTTCACTTTGATTTTCAAATTCCCAAGTATCTCTTTCAGACTATTACTTTTCAGTGTACTTTTCATGCCATCTTTTGTATCTAGCCATTTGAACAGTGCAACCTATTTGACTCACTTGAGGAAGGTCTCTAAGCTAGATGATACTGCTGCTGTTTGGCCAGGCCCATCTGTGGATGCAGTGGATACACATGTCAGTCTACATATCTGTTGAGAGCTGGTGCTATGGACAGTCCCTGGGTCTGATGCTTTGGAGCATTTGTTCTTACCAAGCGTGTTCTACACATTGCATGTGGAAACAGAAAGCTGTCTGCTCCAGGGGGAACAAATGGCTAGCAGTAACCTGCCAGTCAGAACTGTTCGTGCAGGTCCTAGTGGATTTCTTTTCCTTGGGGAAATTCAAGTGCAGACTTGAAAGTGGTGGTGAACTGAATACATCTGCTGGTGTGGAATGTTATAAACTTTGCCTTTTTGTGGGAGATGGTCTAAGATGCTCCCTGGCATAGACTGCAAAACAGTGTCTTTCTATGAAGAAAGACAGATATCTGTGTTCTGAAAAGGCAGTGGCTATAAACAGGATACTCTAAGGAAAAGAGTCCAGTCCATAGTGAAAGAGGGCAGCCAGAAACAGATCGGATTCTACCCATGCTTGCCTGGCGCGCCCTAGGTCAAATGCCATTGCTTAGAAACTAGGTTTTCTGTAAAATAGGCTAGGTGTATGTTCTATGAGTATGCTTTAGGAAATTATTATCTATCTTATTGTGTTTTGAGGATAGTGTTCATAAAAATGACTCCTGGCAAGAATCAAGCCTTTGTTAGGAGAGGACCAGACCAGTCCCTCAAAATGTACTGATCATGTCATTACACTTTGACCAGATCAATCCTAAGCCTTCCCACTTGAGCAAATCAGTGTGAGATATGGCAAAGTAAGAACAGGTCAAGCTTTTGAACCGTCAGCTGGATTTCTACTGCTGATGAAGTTGCGGTTATACTTTGGCCAACAGAAATCAGTGTTTTTGTGCTCATTGCCTCACCAAAGTGATGTAACCAAAATTAGAGGATATACAAGCGAGGTTACATAAGGATGGTTACAGTAGGAACGTCAACTCAGAATCTTCACTACTTCGGAGTTACTGGAAAAAAATAAAAGTAAAGAGTTGGGATGCTAGCTTCTGGAGGTGCTAGCTATGCTAAAATTGGGCACGCAGGGCCTCGTTCAAGCCAGAGAGCTAATGGCAAAGTGGATTCTTAAAGTGCGAGGGAATTTGTAGTGTTACTTCTGCTTTTTTTTGTGTGTACTACTAGTGTTTCACATTATTCTTGAAATCTGCTCAGAAAAAGCATAATTCAACGAAACAGTTAGAAGCTGTAGTATTCTCTCCCATCAAAACCAGTTGTGGCATCAGTTCATAAATCTATAAACAGCACAGAGTTCTTGGTATGAGTCTACATAATTAATGCTTTGGGAGCCTGGCCAATTTTAGTGTACTGAAGTGTGTGTGGGATAATGTTATTTTTGAGCTTGAACAGAGGAAAAAAAAATCTCCTTTTGTCAGCTCCTTGCCTCTGCTCTACATTTATTATTCATGCTAATTTTTCTTTCTATGATGCATAAGACTGGAAACATTTTAGAACACACAGAGTTATGCTTTGTTCAACGACAAATACGCAAAGCTATATGTAAAACTGAAATGTTGTTTTTCTGACTTCAAAATGATTCTGTCATTACCACAGTTCAAGCTTGTACATGAACAAGAGAGATGCACAATGAAAAAAATGTAAGACTTCAGGCCATATCGCTTATCAGTTTTCTTTTTAAATCTCAATGTGTCTGTACAACATGTCCAAGCATATGCTGAAAATAAAAGGCATGGGTGAAATAGTCTGAAAATTAATAAGAATTTGAGTGGTGGGATGCAAAAAAAATGGAAGAAAACTATTGCTTGTCTAGGAAAATTTGGCTGAGTTCCATTATCTTTGGCTCACGCAAACATTGAGGTGGGTGGATTAAGTAGCACTGTACTGTTCTTTATAGAGCAGTGTATGCTTGTGCATGCGAGTTATATGGTTACGGAATTGGCTTCATTTGAGTCTAAGAAGCATGATTCTCTTAGGGTGATTAAGAACTGTCTTAGGTAGAGGGGAGGGGATTGAGCTGCCATCAAGTCTCCATCTTTGCCATAAAGCTAAACAGCAGACGCTTTCTTTTGTGAACATGACAGTGATATTGCAACATGCAGATAGCTCATTACTTGCTTTTAGCTATGCTATGAAAAAATTATAAGCATAAACACTGCAGAGAGGAACCTGATGAGATTTAAAAAGAGTAAATGAAGAGTCTTTCACCTGTGGAAGAATAACTGCATGTATCAGTACAGGTTTGGGGCTGACCTGCTGGAGAGGAGCTTTGTGGAGGACTTGGGCATCATGACGAGGTGCCAGCAGTGTGCCTTTGTGGCCAAGAAGGCCAGTGGTATCCTGGGATGCATTAAAAAGAGCATGGTCAGCAGGTTGAGGGAGGTGGTCCTTTCCTTCTACTCTGTCCTGATGAGGCCACATTTCAAATACTGTGTCCAGTTCTGGGCTCCCCAATTCAAAAAAGACAGGATCTCCTGGAAGAAGACCAGCAAAGGGAGACAAGGATGATAAAGGGCCTGGAGCACCTCCATATAGGGGAAAGCTGAGTAACCTGGGTCCATTCAGCCTCTGTAAAAGAAGACTAGAGGGGAGAACCTGATTAATATTTATAACTATCTAAAGGGAGATGGAAGGCATATGGATGAGGCCAGGCTCTTTTCAGTGGTGCACAGTGATAGGACAAGGAGTAATGGCCTAAAACTTGAACATAGGAAGCTCCATACAGACATGCAGAACTTTTTCATGATAAGAGTGACCAGAGCACTGGAACAGGTTGCCAAGAGAGGTGTTGGAGACTCATTCTATGGAGAAGACCTGTCTGGATGCCCACCTGTGTGACCTACTGTAGGGAACTGCTTTAGCAGGGTTGTCATGATGCCTTAAAGTCTCTTCCAATCCCTGAGATTCTGTGTTCCCTTCAGCATTTCTTTGGGCTTGTCTAGGTCACTTTTGGTAAATATATTGCAATAAAAACTATTGTAATCTTCTAGGCTTTTATCATTCTTCCTGGATTGCTTAGTTCCAGCTGAAAAAGCAGTTGGTAAAAGCATTAGTATGTTGTTAGTGCAAGAGTTCTTAGAGAACAAAGCTTCTAAATAACATAATGGATATTGTACTTCCTTCTCACTTGGAAATATGTACAGAAATTTGTGATGAGCATCATATGCTATCAGTGTAGTTACTTAAAGGGCATGTAAGGTCATTCGTAGTATTAAGGCTGAGGAGAAAGTATAGAAGCTCAATCAAAGGAAATAGATGCTGTTAGTTGTGCTCAGTTTCAGTTCAGAGATCTCAGAAACTGTGAATATTTCTTGTTTTGTATTGTTGTTTTTTTTTTTTTCCTATGGCCTGGCTTTTTTAGGTTTGTAAGTGTTTTTATGTTTTTTGTTTTTTTTGAATTTGCTTTTGTGGAGTTTAAACCATTTGTTAGATGTCGAGCGAAAGTGTCATGGGATAGATCATCTTGCATTTTAAAACCTCTGCTCTGTAAAGTCATGAAACATTATGTATGTGCTTTATAAGCTCTTAAATCAGAGAATATTCCTTGGGAATTAATGTAGTCTACTCTGCACTGAGTTTCAAGATCAGTGATGAAAGAGATAAATTTGCCACAAACAATTGAATACATTTCTGAGTGAAATACAAGTAAAAATGTAAAGTAATGCACAAATTCCCTCGCTGATGGTTCTAAGCATATGTGTATATGCCCATATCCAGCCCCAAAAATCATATTTATTTTTCTTATTAGTGATTTCTGTCCTCAGTCTCAAAAACATAGAGGAAATCTGTGCTTCTTTCTGGAGACATTTTCTTGAGCTGTAGAAGCTTTCCTGTCACTGCAAACTCAGAATGCATAACTGTAGAAGAAGAAAATCACCTGTGATCTTTCTTAATTTGTTGGGTGTAGGGTTTTTTTTGTGTTTTGTTTTGTTTTTTAACAAGAAGCCAGATCATCAGTCTTGAAATTCACCTCATCTAGTGGTGCAAGATGAGATACATTTTCCATCTGGAAAAAACAGTATGCATTTGGAATCGGTCCTTATAGGACTCAGCTGTATTCAGCTATTGTCTATGATGTGTGAGAGTGTTTGTTTTGGAGATGCAGAGCAGAAGTGAACACTTTTTAAACTCTATTATCACTGCTCTGTTGGAAATTCTGAGCATGTGCATTATTATTAGTATTAGTGTGTGTACGTGTCTAGAAGTTTCTCAACTAAAAGGAAATAAATTGTTAAAAGCTTTGCTCATAGAATTGAGAAGAACAAATTACAGCCCTCAAAGCATTACTAGCATTTAATGTTTGATTATTGTTTTTGGTAACTGATAAAGTTTTGAAGTTTAGTATGTGATATACAGCAAAACCTACACTTACAACACATGCTTCAGATATTTAATTGCTTTATCAGCTGCCTGCCTCTGAAAAATAGGGAACTTACTGCAGTGTTAAAACACATAATATTGCAAATACAATTGTCAACTACATATCCAAAGCAATTAATATTTGCACTATTTGAAGTCCTGCATATCTTGCATGCTATAAGAATTCAAGCAGAGAATTCAGATGCTTAGCATGATCATGTGGTGATTGCAGTGTTGGAATTTAAAAGCCATCATGACTTCTGAGAATGTATGATACCTTTCAGTTTTCATCATTTGCTACATGCAATTATAGAGCAATTTATAAATAGAAAATAAGTCCCATTAAACAGTACTAAAGTAGGAAGGATATTTTTATAAAATTGTATATATTTAAGGATTGTTAAATGTCTTGTGCTGCCATGGATCTAGTCTCTAGAAACACAATTTCAATGTAACAGACAAATTATACTTTTCCCTTTCTAGCTGTTTCTAATAGAAATAGATAATTATGTCACTTTGTAATGAAAAACTTGCTTCTACTGATATATATCTGATTTTAGATACCTTTTATTCTTTTAAGAACTTGTGACAAAGGCTACTGACTGGATTGTGTTTCTCAAGAGGTAGGCAAAAGAGTATTTACTGGCATATTAAAACTGAACAGAGGAACAAACCTTCTGAATGCATAGATGTGTCAGAAGTGCAGCAGTGTCTGTCAACTGCATTGATATTCTCTAAAGTTGATTTGCGAATGTAGTTTGGTGAGCACCTGTTTCTGATTGTCTCAAACTAGTTAGTCTTAAATTTGGAAGCCGATCGTTAAGTGCAACCCATCTTATTTTATTTGCCCACCCCAAGTTCTGTGCTAAATGTATGCAAACCAAAAAACATTCTCGTCCACTGAAATTAATTTAGGTACTGCTGTGGATATTACTTGAGAACCAGAAAGAGTATCAAGGGAGGGCTTTGGACTTTTAACCACTGGCTACTAGTCTTTGAGCATGGTTTTCTATCCTCTTTACATTCTACCCTTGCAGCATTCCCTTCTTCGGTTTGGCTGCAATGATGCTTGTGGAGGTTGTGTCTAAAACTTTGCTAAGTCAAAGAAAATGACATGCACTATTTTTACCTTGCGCACAAAGCCAGTAATAACATTACAGAAGATAGCAGTATTGGTCAGACACAGCCTGGCCATGGTGAATTTGTGCTGGCTCTTCTGAATCTCTCCTTGTTCTTTATGTGCTGAGATCTGACCATTTGTTTCATGTGTTTCAGGTAATTGAGTTTAGGCTGAACAGTTCATCTCTCAGATGCTCTTTTCTGCCATTCCTCAAATAATCGTAGTGTGATTTTTTTTCTGTTCTTACATGACAGAAGGATCTTGCCTCTCTCTGGTGTTTCTCTTTTTATCAGTAAATAGTCTTATCTATCTAGTGAAGATAACGTTTTACTGGATTTTCAATATCTATATGTGAGAGATAGGAAATAAGTTACTCAGGCTTTTTTTCATGGGTCACATACTCTAGTCTTTGACTTCTGGATCTTGTAAAGTTGACTCACAGAATCACAGAATCACCAAGGTTGGAAAAGATCTCTAAGATCATGCAGTCCAAATGTCCACCAATCACCACTAGTTCTCACCAAACCATGTCTCTCAGTACAACATCTAAATGTTTCTTGTATACCTCCAGGGATGGTGACTCCACCACCTCCCTGGGTGGCCTATTCCAGAGCCTGACCACTCTCTTGGAGAAGTATTTCCTAACTTAAAACCTGCACTTCCCCTGGTGCAGGTTGAGGTTCATACTTACAATGTCATACTATGCTGCTCTGTTTAAAAAGAAGGGTTTTTGTGCACTGGGCTAATCAGTGATAACAGATCACTTAGACATGAAGACCAGTGCATAAAAGGACTGCTTAGCAAGTTTTCAGATTTACAATTGGGAAGCATACCTTGTTGGCAATCCTGAGACTCATAGGTTAGTTTATGTTAGTTTATGACTCATATGTTAGTTTATTTATGTTAGTTTATGTTAGTGTATAGTATTGAGTATTAACAATACGTACTGTTGTTAAATTTACTTTGTTAGAATAGTTTGCAAACATTGCTAGCTGTCTGAAAACCACTAATTGCCCTTAAAAAACCACTCTTGCCCTTAAAAAAAAAAAAGCAAAAACAAACGTGATGAATGAGGAGATGAAATTAAGCTATGAAAGAAAGCTATGAAAAGCAATAGAACATATACTTTCTGTCTATCAGTTATTTCACATTCCTTTTTTAATTCATCTCCATTGCTTCGTGTTTTAAGAGATTCCCAAATGAATAAACACACTGCAAATCAACCTAAAAGGTGTATACTAAAAAAAAAATTATTGTGATATGCACAGTAATCACATCTAAGGAACAGATTTCAAAACAAATGTTGCACTGTAGGAATCTCACTGCAATCTGAGTACATGTATCTGATTGGTGTACTGATGGACAATCAGCTGAATATGAACCAGCAGTGTACCCAGGTGGCCAAGAAGGCCAGTGGCATCCTGGCTTGTATCAGGAATGGTATGGTGAGCAGGACTAGATAAGTCATCCTGCCCCTGTGCTCTGCACTGGTGAGGCCTCACCTCAAGTACTGTGCTCAGTTTTGGGCACCTCAGTACAGAAGGGACATGGAGATGCTGGAGCAGGTCCAAAGAAGGACAACAAGGCTTGTGAAGGGCTTGGAGAATATGTCCTAAGAGGAGCGACTGAAGGAACTGGTCTGACTTTTAAAGACAGACGTAAAGAAGGCATTCAGAACCTCTGCCTTTTCCTTATCCTCAGTAGTCAGGAAAAGGCAGAGGTTCTGAATGCCTTCTTTACGTCTGTCTTTAAAAGTCAGACCAGTTATCCTCAGGATACTCCTCTCTCTGACCTGGTAATCTCGGCTGGGGAGCACACTAACCCCCCTGTGATTCTGGAGGAAACAGTCAGAGACCTACTGCTCCAACTGGACTGCCACAAGTCGATGGGGCCAGATGAGATCCACCCGAGAGTGCTGAGGGAACTGGCGGAGGTGATAGCCGAGCCGCTTTCCATCATCTGTCAACGCTCCTTGTTGACTGGTGAGGTCCCAGATGACTGGAGGCTTGCCAATGTGACTCCCATTTATAAGAAAGGTCGTAAGGAGGATCCGGGGAACTACAGGCCTGTTAGCCTGACCTCGGTGCCAGGGAAGGTTATGGAGCAGATCGTCTTGAGGGAGATCATGCGGCATGTGCAGGGTGACCGGGGGATCAGGCCTAGCCAGCATGGGTTCATGAAGGGCAGGTCCTGCTTGACCAACCTGATCTCCTTCTATGATCTAGTGACCCATCTGGTGGATGAGGGAAAGGCTGTTGATGTGGTCTACCTAGACTTCAGCAAAGCCTTTGACACTGTCTCCCACAGCATTCTCCTGCAGAAGCTGGCATCCAGAGGCTTGGATGGATACACTCTTGGCTGGGTAAGGAGCTGGTTGGAGGGCCGGGCACAGAGAGTGGTGGTAAATGGAGTCAAATCCAGCTGGCGACCGGTTGTGAGTGGTGTTCCCCAGGGGTCAGTGCTGGGGCCTGTCCTCTTCAATATCTTTATTGATGACCTCGATGAGGGCATCGAGTGCACCCTCACTAAGTTTGCAGATGACACCAAATTGGCTGGAAGTGTGGATCTGCCTGGGGGTAGCGAGGCCCTACAGAGGGATCTGGACAGGCTGGAGAGCTGGGCTGAAGCCAATGGGATGAGTTTCAACAAGGCCAAATGCCGGGTCCTGCACTTCGGCCACAACAACCCCAGGCGACGCTACAGGCTTGGGGCGGTGTGGCTGGAGGACTGCATAGAGGAAATGGACCTGGGGGTATTGATTGATGCTCGGCTGAATATGAGCCGACAGTGTGCCCAGGTGGCCAAGAAGGCCAATGGCATCCTGGCTTGCATCAGAAACAGTGTTGCAAGCAGGAGCAGAGAGGTGATTGTTCCCTTGTATTCAGCACTGGTGAGGCCGCACCTCGAGTACTGTGTCCAGTTTTGGGCCCCTCACTGCAAGAAAGATATTGGGGCCCTGGAACGTGTTCAAAGGAGGGCAACAAAGCTGGTGAGGGGTCTGGAACACAGGCCATATGAGGAGAGGCTGAAGGAGCTGGGAATGTTCAGCCTGGAGAAGAGGAGGCTCAGGGGAGACCTCATTGCTCTCTATAACTTCCTGAAGGGAGGTTGTAGTGAGCTGGGGGTCGGCCTCTTCTCTCGTGTCATTAGTGATAGGACCAGGGGGAATGGCTTCAAGCTACGGCAGGGGAGATTCAGGCTGGACATGAGGAAGTATTACTTTTCAGAAAGGGTGGTCAGGCACTGGAACGGACTGCCCAGGGAGGTGGTGGAGTCACCGAGCCTGGGGGTGTTCAAGGAAAGGCTGGATGTTGTGTTGAGGGACATGGTTTAGTAGGAGCTATTGGGAATAGGTGAACGGTTGGACTGGGTGATCTTTTAGGTCTTTTCCAACCTTGGTGATTCTATGATTCTATGATTCTATGATTCTATGATTCTATGATTCTATGAATTGGGGCTGTTTAGTCTGGGGAAAAGAAAGCTGAGGGGAGACCTTATTGCTCTCTTCCAATATCTGAAAGGTGCTTACAGTAAGTGCGGCGTTGGTCTTCTCACTGGTGACAGGTGACAAGGGGAAATGGCCTCAAGTTTTGCCAGGGTAAGTTTAGGCTAGATATCAGGAAAAAATTCTTTACAGAAAGGGTTGTTAAGCACTGGAATAGGCTCCCCAGGGAGTTGGTTGAGTCACCATCCCTGAATGTGTTTAAAATCTGTTTGGATGTGGTGCTCAGGACATGATTTAGCAGAGGGTTGTTAGAGTTAGGGTAGTATGGTTAGGTTGTGGTTGGACTCAATGATCTTGGAGGTCTTTTGTGACCTGAGTGATTCTATCATTTTATGTCAATCCACATAGCAGATTAACAGTACATTTAATAATGAATGATAACAACATGGGTTGTAATGTGGGGAAATCATCCCTTTACTCTTCTCCTAGAAGAAAATGCAGTTGCAGCTTCAAATACTGTTTTCATTAAGCCTTTGGGTTTTTATTCTTCAAAAATGCATTTATTATTATTATTATTATTTTTTTTTTTAAGATGAAGAGTGGATTAGGGGAATGGTAATGGTAAACACTGCCTGCCAGTGAATAGGTGATGCCAATGGTAGTGCTAAGCACATCCCACTAAGGAGCAGGTTCCTAAGGATGCTCGTTATTATCATTTTGTTTCTAATTTATGGGCAAGGTGAGTCCAACAGTATTTGAACCCCTCACCTACTTAAGCTCATAATATCATGCTGAGCTTTCCCTATGAAGGAGTTGTTATAGAAAGTCTATGTTTTTGTTTATCTGACTGGCTCTAAATAAAACTACTTTATATGCAGTCATGTCCAAAAAAATGCATATATTTTTAGAATTTGCATTAGCTAGTGTTCTTGAAGGCTTAAAAAGGAGTTAGATCTAGAAACAGCTGGGAGCCTTTCCTTTCTCCCAACAGTCTTCTGCATTTCTTGTTGAGTTTATGCAGAATCTGTCGGGTTCTTTGGCAAAGATGCAGTTTTCTTCATAGCCTAGCCTGGGTGGAGATGCCTTGGACCCATTTTCCTGGACAGGAGAGGAGCCAAGATGGGAAAGACCAGCTTTTTTGGGCAAGATGCAGGCACTGTCTCGTCAGCTCTGTCTAGGTGGAGTTGCATCAGCCCAGAAAAAGACACACCAGGCCAGTACGGAAAAAACAACAACAAACATCTACTTCTGAGAATAAAGTCAGAGGAACAGTACTCTGGAGATCATATTATGAGGTCCAAATCAAGCTCTATCCCAGTATGAATAAGTGATCTGGAATCACAGAGTTGTAGTGGTTGGAAGGGACCTCTGGATATCATCCAGTCCAACTCCCTTGCTGAAGTAGGTGCTCTACAGCAGGTCACACAGGTGATCCAGGAAGATGTTGAATATCTCTAGAGAAGGAAACTGTACCACCTCTCTGGACAGCCTGTTCCAGTTCTCTGTCACTCTCCCAGTACAGTAGTACCTTCTCATGTTCAGATGGAACTTCCTGTGTTCCAGTTTGTGCCTGAAATTGAATCTAAATTGAAATAAGGCTTTGAGATTCATTAAAAAGGTGGAAGATTTGTTTTGTTTGTTTTCCCATGGACAGCTAAAGATCTTTTGTGGTCTTTATGCTACCGATTCTAAATAATGACTGTTGAAAATGGTTCAATATAAAGGACATTCAGGAAGAGCTATCCACTAAAAGTGATAGATAGGTTAAGTTCTGTCCTTAACTTTAAAAAATGTTAAATTTCCAATGATTAATTTTATTTAAGCTAAATGTTTAGCACACACATTTTACCTTCAAGCAGAAATAAGTTTACAGATTGAGAAATTAAATGAGTGGAATTTCCTAAGTTTTAACAGAAAAATTATAGAAACACTCAGAATGGCCCAGGTTGGAAGGGACCTCGAGGATCATGAATCTCCAACCCCCCTGCCACAGGCAGGGCCACCAACATCTAATACTAGACCAGGTTTGAGCAGTATCTTACGACAAGTCAGAGACAGGTAGGTTGTTAGGCCTCTGCTTAAAGAATTTTTCAGAAGTTTATTCCTGTTTCCACCAGAACTGCACACTTGGTTATTCTCAAACAAGTGTTTGTGCTTTATTTTTTAGTTTTGTTTACAATGTGATTTTCACAAATAAGGGAAATGGGCTGCAGGGTGAAAGCACTAGGGCTGGACCCCTGGCATGGGATCCCAAATTTAAATCCGGATTTTTTTCAGCTTTACACCTCAAAAACAAGGATAGATACTTAGTCCAATAAAAATTAATTTTAAACTAAAATGTGCAAGGAGCCTTTAAACTAAAATGTGTAAGGAGATGGTGAAATAATGGAAATGGAAATTTGAAGAAATGCGTGATTAACCCAAAAACAGATTATAGAAATGACATTTATAAAAATTTAACCTTCAAATTGCTGGCAGTCCTGCCTTTACTTCTGCACTGTTCTCACTGATCCTAAAGTTATAGTGAGCTACAGTGACTTAACTCAGCTTTGTACTCTAGTGAGTGCTGGAGAGGAACTGGCAAGGTAAGTTGCAAGAAGTATAGGTGTGCAATATGAATGCTTACATGAGACAAAAAGTAGAAAAACTAGGCTTTGAGATTTGAAATTTGCCAGATTTGCTTCTGTTTCTCTGAGAAATATCTACTATATCTGTTAAAAAGAGTATGTTTTAGATTAACATTATCATAACTAAATACATATTCTAACTGAAGGAAGAAGTCACAGTAATTTGACATGAGAAAGGGCACTGAAAGTGTTGGAGCTGACACTAGGTCCTCACAGTACATCTCTTCCAATGGAAGTCTGAGGCAGCTAATGAGTTGCTGCCCTCAAGAAATATCATTTATTCTGGAGCAGAAAACACTACTCTAGGTCTCTGAAGGTCAGTTCACACTCCTTGACAAGTCTGCAGCTTTTAGTCACTTTTATTATTTAAGTCTGGACACATCTAGGGAGTAGATGTAGTAGGTGGGAGTCAAGTGAATGGGGCCCGGCTCTGATCAGGGGTGCCCAGTGATAGAACAAGGGGAGCAGTGGTCAGAAATTGGAACATAAGGAAGTTCCATGCAACATCAGGAAGAACTTCTTTACTGTATGGGTGATAGAGCTCTGGAAGAGGCTGCACAGAGAGCTTGTGGCTTCTCTGGAGATATTCAAAACCAATCTGAATGCTTTCTTCCTTGTTAAATGCAATTTCTGAGAACAAGTACAAGGACTAACCATTTGTACTGTGGTTGTACTAGCTGAAAAAATTGTTTCAGCAACAAGAGAAGCTAGAAAATGCAGAATGGAGTGTGATAGTAGAATAATATGTATATATATTTATTTGAAGTTATCTTGCTACAGCCTATTCTACTACATTTCCTAGACAAACTTAATTACAGCTCTGTATTTGCTATTGACTGATCAAAGTTGGTTTCCTCTTTAGCACTTACCTTTTCAGAAAATTCTTAGCTCCCCATTTGCCAGATATGCTAGTTAGCCAGAAGTTGTCTGGAACCTTCTTCAGTGAAGTCTTTTTCTTGCTGTTTCTTGTTGTTTTTTTGTTTTGTTTTGCTTTGTATTACATTCTCTCTATTCTTAAATTATTGCACCTTCACAACTTAACAACCTGAATTGATTACTAGTTTTTAGTTACCAGTAAAGAAGTAAGCCATAATAATAAGACTTAAAATAGCAAGATTTATTTATCCTACCTTTTAAGTACCATAGTTAAAATAGGAAATATCTGTAATTTCTGTATTAAACTGTGCCACTGTGAGCAAAAAAAGTAGCATTTCAAAAGGAAGTGAGAATTGCTCCACAATTTTTTTCTTGAACTAGCAGAATGTCACTGAAATGAACAGTGCCAATTGACTGGGGAATGGAGAAACTGACACAGAGTGTTAGGACTTCAACAAGAATTGTAGTGTTGAAACTTCTTCATGACTCATCTCTCAAAATGTCCCAGTAGATCTTTGTGTAATAAATGTAGCTTTATAGGTAAGAATAGCATTGCTTTTGTTCATCTGTTTGCTTATCTGCCTGAGCAGAGAGATCTTTCAAGCCAAAGTTGAAAGCACATGAGCTGGGTTGCTTTTGCAAATAAATTTGTGTTAAGTGTGTTTTGAAAAGTTAAAGTACTGAGTGTTGACTGCATATTTTTTCTGAAGTACTGCTAAGATAATGTACAGTGTTGATATAATATTATTTCATTGGGGAACTTAATTTGCAAAGACAAAACCATGTATGATGCTTTTAACTTGTCCACTTTCAATAAAAAATTATTTCCTACTGTTTTTAAGGGTCCATATGGCACCCATTTTCATTGTTAATTTAGATTTTGTCTCTGGAAGCAATGATGTTGTATATAATCTGTGAGGGGAAAGATGATTTAATGTTGTCCACAGCTACTTGGCTAGAGGACCTAAAGAAAACCAAGACAGTCTTTACACAGCAGTACAACAGGAGGCAATGGGCACAAGCTGGAACGTGGGAAATCCCACCTAGACACTAGAATTTATTTATTATTATTATTTTTACTGCAAGAGTGGTAAATACTGGTTGCCCAGAAACATTTTGGAAACTATGCCCGTAAAGGTCTTCAAGACTCAGCTGGATATAGCTTTGGGCAACCCGATCTGATTAGGTCTGCTTTGAACAGAGGGTGCTGAAGTCCTTTCCATGCTAAGTTATTACAGCATTCTGTGGTTGTGGCTTAGGAGTGCCTCTTGTTAATTCTACTGCAAAGAAACATATCTATTTTTAAACTTTTCCTTTTTAAGCTATGTTTGATTTTGAGCCAAACAACCAATATTTCTCCATGTTTGGGAGCCAAAGAAAAAAAACAACAACAAAAAAAGCAAAAATAAAAGCTGCACGCTGTTAGATTATCATTATGATCTTGGCTGGTGGTACATATGGCACCAGATTTGGAAAATGAAAGCACTGCTGTGAATAATTTGGAAGTAATAAGTGAGGTGGTTCTCGCAAATAAATGATGCTAATATATTTTCTTATGGCATGCTTCATTTATCTAGCACTTGGGGAGGCAGTGCTAGGTCTTTCATTCATGCCCTCTAAAATCTTTGAAATAGAGAAAAATAAACAGCTTCAATGTAAGGCAAAAGGAATTCTGATGATTAAGCCAAATTTGCTGTAATACAGTACAGCTGTATTCACCCATTTGTAGGGCAGAGTTCACGGCTTTTAGCTCTGCAGATAAAAATGGAAAACAAGATTGCATGTGTTCACAAGAGGCCACATACACATTCAGTTCACCACTAGAATCACAGAGTAAGTACAAGTACAACATCTTGTCCCACCACTGTTTTTGCTAGTGAAGCAGGTGAATAGATAGCTCAAAGTATATGGTGCCAGATAAATTTATTTCCAAATACATTTGTACTTCATTCTTCAAGCTTGTTGCTGTATAGGCACATTAGGTTTGTGTTAGTTAGTTAATGAATTAAGTTATTTAATCAACGAATTTTCAGCCAGCTGTTGATGTGTCTTCTTAAGCTGGAGAGAGAAATAGAATGCTCTTCAGCTGAAGGCAGTTTATTCGATGTGGCCAAAGTACAATTTTTGTTCGCGATAGAAACAGAAAACAGACAGTGAATTCAAATTCCAGTCACCTCATCCCAGTTTCTCTCATATTTCTTGAAACAGATGAAAATCAAACTAGCTAGTTTTGTGCTAACTGCACAGCTGTTACCAACAGTACTGTAAGGATGCAGTGCATTCATGGGACACAGAATTCTGAAGTATTCAGTTCTGTGTTGCTGAAACCAATTTTTGAGAGGTAAAAAACTCTTAGATAGTTTTACTTGCCTTTATATGTTGGAAAAACTGTTGTCCCCAACACTGAATTACTGAACAAATACAATTTTAATGCTACTAGTCCAGTGATGCAGTTCTGTGTTCATCTCCTAACTTCTCACCAGCTTTTAAACAGTAATGGAATTACTAAAATCTGTTTCTAATAATTACCTGTTACTTTTTTACCTTTACAAACTGCTTTGCAACAGAGATGTCTTAGTGGGATGCTGTAATATCCAAAGGGCTTTCACTGGACATTTCCTGTGAAAGTAGAAATTGAAAATTAGAGCTCTCTGTTTTTCTTGTAGATAAATATGAGCTGTAAGTTTGAAACATCTGCTAAGAGTAGGATGTGGTACCATCGCTTCTAAATTCTCCCCCCACCCCCAGTACTCTATTATTTATTACAGATATGAGAAAAAGATAATACATCATATAATTGGCATTAAATCTAAATCCAAATAATGTCCAGATAAATATTTCATATATTATCTTAGCTGCTCTTCCATTTTGAAGGCATTAAATAGGCTCCTGTTGCCTATTCATGACTGCTTTTATTGTTTTCCCCATCTACCCTAACTGTTGGTACTCCCAGCTGGATTCCTCCAGCAATTTTTAGTTATTTTCTTCCTTTTGAAGAATTACCAGGGGTTGGTTTCCTTATGATATAGTAATTTTCACTGGGTTGTCTCAAAAGTCATTCCTCGTTTAGGCAAAACATCTTTTCACAAAGAGTTCTCTCTAACAATGCAAGGCGTTTGAGGTTTGATGTAGTTAATGTTGTGCTTTTACTGCAGTTACGCTGTTTGCTGCTTGTCATACTGCTTTTGGCCACCAATAGAATTTTGTTGAAAAGAATAATTGCAAATCAGCACAAAATTTTTGTTGGTGAGCCACAAGGGAAAGACTGTTTTTCAGATGTAGCTGTGGATCTCAGAATCTTCCATTTAGTGATGGCCTGAAGCTGAACTACTCCACAAATTCAAATACTTAGCACCAGAGTTTCAATAACGCATGCCAAAAATGGACGTAACAGAATTTAAGTTAGAAAAATTCAACCTTGCTTTGCTCTGTGCCTGAAAGTGTTCTTTTCTGTTTGCAAGATGTTTTAAAAATCTTTTTGTGCTGGAATTTGAGAGAATCTGGTTTATCATTCTACTTTTTCACCAGGGAGTGGAAGGGAGGAAGGTATTCTAATATCAGGATGTATCTAGGGTATTTTCTCAAAATCAAATTCATTTGTACCACAGCATGATTGTTTACTTGAGTGGCGGCCAAGATGGAGATATTACTCAAAACCAGAATACTCTGTTACTTATTTAAAGTACCTTAAGATCAGCACAAATGAAACCTGTTCTGCTAATGTCTTCCCAAAAGTAATCCCCATTCACCTAGCTGGTTGCTGTCAAGCCAATTATGCCTGCGCTCTCTGCTGGCTAGTAGGCCTATCTGTGCATATCTCTCAGCTATCTGTGGATCACAAGTGACTAAATGGGCATTCCTCACAAGAGGTTTCTTTGTGGTCTGCTGTGTTTGTATTTTTAGAGCATGATTCTAAGTAGATTGCACACAGGTGGGCTCAAAAGTGAAGAGTTGGAACAGTGTAAGGGCTTCTGGAAAGATACTAGAGGACTAAGATGTCAGCAGATGTGAGGGCTTGTCTGCTTCTCGGCGGGTTCCCTGGTCCAACTCAATGACTAAGTAGGTCACTGACCCTCTTTGGATCATTTAATATGAGTCGACTCATATAGCAAAAACATGGTTGACTCATGGTAGCAAAAAAAATTAGGATTTTCAAGACCCCTTCCAACTTGGGCTATTAAATGATTCTGTAAAATAGGATTCAAGATCAGTAAGATGGGATACAAGAAATTGCTTCAAACTAACAATGGGATTTCTTGCTTTTCCTCCTTGTTTATTTTGATCTGTAAAGTAACTTTATACTATGCATCAATAAGGAGAAAGAGGAAGAAAAGAGAAAAACATCATGTATAAGTTGTTTGTACAATAACATACGAATTACCATGGATTTCCTCTGAAATTTTCAGTTTGTAGTTCTGTACTGTTTTGACACCTGATAGTAAAACTTGTCAGCATTGGCTACGGTTGCACCACTTTCATCTGTGCAAATCCAAGAACTAGTCAGCTTCTGGTAGCTACCAGTTTGTTGAAGGGAATTCAGTATAGTCATTTGAAGTGCGGTACTTCTGTTACTGATTTAGCACAGCTATTTTCCTTCAAATAGATACAGCTAAAGATTAGTGAAGAAGGCCATTTATTTACCTTGCCCTTTGGGTCTGAGAGCAAAGGAAGAAAATGGGAGAAAAGTGACCTCTTTCTCAGCAAGGGGAACAAAGTAGTAATCAGAAGCTTACAGAAGGAACAGAAGATAGCCATTAGGGCATATATTAAGGATAATATGGAATTGAGATTATGACTAAATCACCATCACCAAGGAGATGGGAAGAAAGATTTTCCTAAATATTGTCAATGCTGACTCAGTTGACAGAATCTACCTAGAGTTCAGCAAAGCCTTTGACACTGTCTCCCATGAAATTCTCTTGGAGAAATTGGCAGCCTGTGGCTTGGACAGGTACATTCTTTTCTAGGTAAAGAACTGGCTGGATGGCTGGGCCCAGAGAGTGGTGGTTTTATATCCAGCTGGCTGGATGGCTGGGCCCAGAGAGTGGTGGTTTTATATCCAGCTGGCAACCAGTCATGAGTGGTGTTCCCCAGCAGTTGCTATTGGGGCCTGTCCTATTCAGTACTTTTATTGATGACCTGGCTGAGATGATTGAGTGTACCCTCAGTAAGTTTGCAGATGACACAAAGTTGGGAGAAAGTGTTGATCTGCCTGGGGGTAGGAAGGCCCTTCAGAGGGATCTGGACAGGCTGGATAACTGGGCTGACACCAGTGGGATGAAGTTCAACAAGACTGAATGCTGGGTCCTGTACTTTGGCCACAAAACCCCGGGCTTGGGGCAGAGAGGCTGGAAGACTGTGTAGAAGAAATGGATCTGGAGGTGTTTGTTCACCCTCAGCTGAACATGAGCAAGCAGTGTGTCCACCTGGCTAACAAGACCAATGGCATCTTGGCTTGTATCAGAAGTACTGCAACCAGCTAAGAGCAAGGAAGGAATAATTACTCTGTACTCATCTCTGTTGAGGCCACACCTTGAGTACTGTGTTCAGTTTTGGGCCCCTCACTACAAAAAAAGGCAATGAGGTCCTGGAGTGTGTCCAAAGAAGGGCGACTAAGCTGGTGAGGGGTCTGGAGCATGAGCCTCATGAGGAGTGGCTGAGGAAGCTGGAATTGTTTAGTCTGGAAGAGAGGAGGCTCAGGGGAGACGTTATTGCTCTGTATGACTACCAGAATGGAGGTTGTAGTGAGCTGGGGGTTGGCCTTTTTTCTCATATAACTACCGATAGGACTAGAAGAAATGGCCTTGAGTTGTACCACAGGAAATTCAGGTTGTAATTCATGTTAGGAAATACTACTTCTCCGAAAGAGTGGTCAGGTGCTGGAATAGGCTGCCCAGGGATTTGGTGGAGTCACCAATGCTGGAGGTGTTTGAGGAACATTTAGACATTGGGTTGAGGAACATGGTTAATGAGAACTATTGGTGGTAAGCAGACAGTTGGATTGGATGATCTTGTAGGTCTTTTTCAACCTCAGTGATTCTATAATTCTGTGATCCCCATATGAAGCTACTGGGGACATGCAACTTTGGACACCAACAAGGTTCCAAACAGCAGAAACCAGGAAGGAACATCAACAGACTTCCAAGTCAACTAATATACATCATAATGATACTTAGTAAAACATTCTACGTGGCATCAAAGTTTAGGATTATTGCCTCTGATTGATAACAAAGTACATTTATTAAAATTAAGTATTCACCTGAATTCCATTTTATAGTATCTTACTGCAGAGAGGGAAGCATATATGAAAGGATAGTCTTTATTAAACGTTTGTGTCTAAAAAAGAAAGAAGGCTTATAGTATTTGATTCAAATATGAGATAAATAGACTTCTGCATTAAAAATTTTAATCAGCCACAAAAAAAAAAAAAAAAATTAAAAAAATTACTGACTATCTTATTTGCATTTTAAGTACACAATAGTTTTGTAAACTATCCTCAGTTGGAAGAGATCCCCAAGTCCAACTCCTGGTTCCACACAGGACCCTATGTCTGAGAGCATGCTGATAATATTTTTTATAATAAAATTGCTGATAATATTTTCATGTAATTGCAGTGTGATGATAAAAAGAAGTTGTTTCCCAAATGAGGAAGGGACCATCATCCTTTTCCCCAGGATGGTGCCTTACCACTGATAATGGCAGGGAGTTGAGGTGTCTCAAACTACTGTCATTTCCTGGGATATGGCAAAGTAGCCCTCGTAGAATTGGGATGGCTTCCTGACTTTTTTTCCTGAGTGCATTTACCTGATCACTCTTCAGACAAAGGTTTTAATTGGAGGCAAATGTTTTCCATCAATTTTGCTTACATCCTTTGTATAAAGGAAAGGGGCACGAAGAGTTTGGTCTGAGTCTTTTCAGACAACTGCAGGTACTCATCACTACTACTAAATCATTTTCAGAAAATGGGACTGTGGCCTCTCAGTAACTCCAGTCATTGTACTTTCTCCAGAGGAAGAGTAGTGAAGTGATTGCTGAGAACCAGTTTGTACTTGTCTTAAGAAATTTTCAATATCGGTCTGCATTCATCTCTGGAAAGAAGAGAGAAAGGAGGAGGGATGTGTCAGGAGAGAGAAAGAAGTTATTGATCTACTCTGTTGTGTAATGACAAATCATACATCTCTCATTGTTTTTCTTTAGGTTTAGCTTCTGCAGTAAAAGGACTTTATGAAAATTTTATAAACATTCCAAACATTCAGTGTTTTAAAATGTTTCTTGGAAATTCTGAGTAATGTGTATGTGTTAGTCTAGGTGTTGTAGTTTAATTCCAACTAGAGAATTACATTTCCTTCTGAACACGACTGAAAACAACTAACTGCTGTAGCATTTTTATTCAGACGCAGTTACCATTCATCCTCTAATTTTGCAATAAATCTTACTGCTATAGCATCCTTACAATTTTTTTTTAATTATTATTTTTTTAAATTTTATTGCTAACAGAAGAGAATGATCTCCTGACTTGCCATTTTGTTATCTCTGGATCCTAAATTACTGCTAAAACTCCTATATTTAAAGGAAAAGATGTTTAAATTTTTTCTGATTACTTCATTTATATTTCTACAATTGTATAAGAAGCTGCTAATGATATTACTAAACTAATGAAGGGAAAAAAGTAGGCATGTTAGAAACTACAATTAAATGTAACAGCTTGTTTTCTAAAACACATTGAGTTGCCATGAGAATCTACCTTCAAACAGTTGTTTGTTTGCATCTAACAAACTGAAAAGTGTTATGTTGCTATAATGTCATATTCTGTTACTAAATACGTAATTACAAGAAAATACATTTTCTTCTTATCTTATTTTTTTCTCTTTCTGTAGTGAAAAGACAGAGTCTGAAAGTTCAAATCAATGCAACAGATGACACTGTTTGCATGAGGTATCTTCGACCAAGCCAAAACACCAAACTTGAAGGTTTTGTCCTGGGTTATGGAAGCAGCTTCTTCTCTAATCAGTACATTCCTTTACCTTCGGATGGAAGCACCTACATAAATGAACTTGGTACAGTATTATTCCTTTCCATGTTATTGTTGTCATGATGTGGAAACAGACCAATGAAATTATGAATCTTTGGGTTTCTTAATTTGTGTTTTTATTGGGGTATTGCTTTGGCTTTTTTTGTGTGTTTAAGGCTAGTTTGGGAAGAATTTCAGATCACAATGTTCCTTTAGGGAGAAAAAATAAGTTCTTGTTGTTTGGAAGAGCTTGTTATTTATATTTGAGGATTTTCACTTGGGGGAATCTTTAATCCTAAAAGAATGAACTCTATTGACTGCATTACAGATAGTATGAGACGATTTGCATAAATCTGCAGTTATGTACATGGGAGATGTTTATGTTCCTATCGTAGCAAAGAAGCAGAAATAAAACAATTTTAAGTATTGTGTGGTTGATTCACTTTAATGGAAATGTTTATAACAAAAGGATGCATTTTCTTGTAGGGGCACATGTTGCAGAATAACCTGTACATTCTGTGTCAGATGTTACAAATATAATTCTGTGAGTTGTTGTAAGGAAGAGTTTAAAATGCATTGGAAATCTTGTATTTTGTTGATTGGAACAGGAAACAAAGAGTAAATTAGGTTGTCTTTTTGACCCTGGATTGTCAGTATCAATAGAATAGCAAACAAGGAGAACTGGATCAGTTATAATTTTCTTATAAAACATTGATTTATTAGAATTTTACATTATCAAAAATGTGTCCAATGTCTGAGAATTTCCCTATTGCTTTCTTTAATCTTCCCTAGCCTGAAATGAATCCAGAATCTTGTGTTACCCTCATCACTGCAATGTCAGTGACCTTTGTGCAAAAGAGAGCAGAGAAAGCATGCATAAATGTAGAAGTATCAGTTGCATTGTTTTTAATGAGGTAAATCAAGGCGATTCTAGATGTGTGCTCCAGGCTGAGAATTACAGAGTAGGAAAGGAGACAAATAAGATGTTAGACATAGAATAATTACTAAGAATCTTCATTAGATTTCTCTGGAAAAGGTTGACTTCTTCCTTTTCATGAGTTGCTATTTCTGTGATCTTTCTGTACTTTTATCACAGTACAGTGTTTGAGTTCATAAACATCACTTAACCTGTACGAATCTAATGTATGCCATGTGCAACTTTCAACACAGCTCAGTAGAAATGATGTACGGGCTTCTCTGTAGAAGTGGGCATGAGTAATACCCGCATAGCTGTATTACAGGAAGAGTGGGAGTTAGTATTTTTCACATACTGTGAGATCCATGGAAAGAGGAAAAAGCTCTGAATGTAGTCACATGTAGATAGTTTGCCCTTCTCTCCATTTAATACCAGTGTTACTACCTAATGATTTGTGAAACCATATGAAAATATAAAGCTGAATGTCACCTGGAACATATTGGTTCTTGGTAACTTTCATACTAACATCTAGTGACAGGAACTGTAGACGCCTTTATTTGGTTCTGCAGTCCAGTGGAGTGGCTAGCTGCATGCGTATTCATTAATCTTACAGTTAAGCAATCAATATCTTGAAGTAATGAAAAATCTTGAAGATGAGAAACACCATTCTATGTACCCACTCTATTGAAACTAAAACATTTTCTTTAGTGTATCTGGACAATCCAGCACAATAAAAGAGAAAGGCACAAGTGATGAATAACACTGTCTTAATTATTTTAAAGGAGATTAACATCAAAAATGTAATTCACTCATGCTAATAGAAGTAGTTAGTAAGTTTTCTAGTTACAGTAAACCTGATTATAAGTTCTAAATGTCTAATAGCTAAAAATGCAATCTGTTAGTACTGCTAGCATTTCCAACTTGAAGAAAATGTCATCTTTGATAGGAAAGGAATAAAAGATACTAACAGTAATAGGTACATATTTTAAGTTGCAAACATTTGTTTAAAGCAATTAACAGTACATTTGTTAAAAATATTGCTTTTAGTTACAAGTTTTAGTGTTACATTACATGCTTAGTATATTTGTTCAGGGAATTTGAAAGCAGAGAACACAACATATTTCCCATTGCATTAATCCTAACACAACATTAAACAGCAGCATTGGCTATGCTAATGTATGAATATAGAACTTGAGTTAAAAGAAGAAACATTTGTTGTGCTTTTGGCTCTGTTTTAAAACAACATACAACAGAGTTAAACAGAAGACATTAGTGGCTGCTAGCACCTCCCATAATTTCAGGGACTGGGTGCTGAATTTATTCCAGGATGGTTCTTAGTTTTAGGAACTGTGGATAGGTTTAATTCTGTCACTCAGAGATCAGACACTGCTTTATATGAATGCTGGAAAAAACCCAAGATATGGTAGAGGGGCAATATTAATATTCTCAAGACACTTTCCAAAGGTACAAGAACTCCTAGGCCATATTGTTGAAAATCTTTGGCTACTTCTTGTGCGTCTGGAACATCTCAAGTGATGAAATTGGCCTGGTATTCTATCTTCATATTAAAACAAGCATTTTTATTATTGTCTGTTTGGTTGGTTTGGTTGTTGGTGTTTGTTGATTTTTTTTTAAATTTCACCCCACAGATATTTTCTATTCTATGTTTTAGATATTCTAGTCATTCAGGTGGTACTGTGCACTTTGCAAAGGCTATGATCCAAACATTTTTCCCCACCGCAAAATGAGTTAGGCTTCTAGAAAGGTATTCACATTCAGTCCAACAACTCTCTCAGTCCTCTCATGCTTCAGCTTATCCCACTTTTATAGAAAACACATGGAATTTACAGGCTGCACTGAAAAGTGATTGATTACAGCTCTTTCTAAACAGTATGGTAGGAGTGAATTCCAAATGTGAAAAGATGTTGTGGCCTGTTTAGACCAAGACTAGCACAATTTAAGGTTTTTTCTCACTTGCCAGTTTTAGTAGTTCATGGATAGAGAAGACCTTTCCTGATAGCCTTAGAGACTGAAGCTGACTACAACTTTAAACTGGTTTAGTTGCTGAAAAATAAAGATTAGAATTGGATATTCAAGGGCATCTGGTAATACCAGAGGATATGTTTCCCCAGCAGGATAGGGGAATATTACTTTAGAACACTGTTTTGTGAGAACATGACTAGATCTGGGAGAATGGATTTCCTCTGTCTATAGAGAAGTGAATCTTGATTTGATAGTATTAACATTGTCAAGGAACATGGTTTAAAGGGGAAATACTGGTGGTAGGTGGATGTTGAACCAGATAATCTTGGAGATCTTTTCCAACCTTGGTGATTCTGTTAATGTTAAACATAAAGTCAATAAGATTTAATTTTGTGATTTTATGAGATCACAGAGGTATGTTTATATATTTTGAAGTAAATAAATGAGAATATGGTCTTACTTCCAGGAGAATCACGTCTTTGTAGAAAGTGTGACATCCACTTTCAGTTCATCTACTACAATGTTCAGCTCCTCCTTGGAGTGGTTCTTCTCTTAAAATAATTTTGTTTGTTTGTTTTTTCTTTTGCATAGAATAATAGAATCATTAAGATTGCAAAAGACATCCAAGATCATCTAGTCTGACCATCCACCTGCCACCAATGTTGCCCGTTAACCATATTCCTTAGCCCCACATCTACAAACCTTCTTAAACACCTCGAGGGATGGTAGCTCAATCACTTCCCTGAGCAAGCCATTCCAACAACTGATCACTCTCTCAGAGAAGGTTTTCCTAATATCTAGCCTGAACCTCCCCTGGTGCAACTTGAGGCCACTACCTCCAGTTCTATCACATTGTCACAACCTCCTTTCAAGGAGTTGCAGAGGACAATAAGATTTGCCCTGAGCCTCTTTTCCAGGCTGAACAATCCCAGTTCCCTCAGCCACTCCCCATAAGACCTGTGCTCCAGATTCCTCACCAGCCTTGTTGCTCTTCTCTGAACAGACTCCATGGCCTCAGTGTCTTTCTTGTAGTGAGGGATCCAAAACTGAACACAGTATTCAAGAAGGATGATCACATCGCTGCTCCTGCTGACTACTATTTTTGATATGAGCCAGGATGCCACTGGTCTTGTTGGCCCCATGAGCACACTGCTGGCTCATGTTTAGCCGAGTGTCAACTAACATCCCCACATCCATTTCCTGTGCACAGTCTTCCAATTTCTCTGCCCAAGACTGTAGCATTGCCTGGGGTTGTTGTGGCCAAAATGCAGGACCTGGCACTTGGATTCATTGAACTTCATCCCATTAAACTACACTGCAGCTAAACTGATAACTGAGCCAGTAATTGTGTAATATCATCCATGAATTAGGAATTGCCTGCAGATAGTATGTAAAAAAGAAGAGTTCTGTTGGATTTCCTGAACTTTTAATGAGCTCACGCTGCCAATAAACTCTTGAGCAGCTTTATTGAGCTGCTAGACAGCTCAATTTGAATTAACCTGAAGTGTAAATGACAACGGTGAGGTAGCATTAAAGTTTGGTATGAAGAAGTATCAGGGTGCAAGATGTCTTTTCCTTGGTGCTGATGATACTTCACAAGCTTACGTGATAGTAAATGCCATTATTGTTGGTCAAGCAAGCTAAATGGATGGTGTCAAAAGATATCAGAATTTAAATTCAGATAGACTAATAAGCAAGGTGAAAAGACCCATCCAAATGTTCTGTGCTTTATTTAGACTTCCATCTAAATCTCTTCAGTCTTCACAACTCACAAAGAATATTTCCTTGAGATTTTTACACTAGTTTGATCTAACTCAGTTAGGAAGACAATAAAGTCAGTCTCCCTGAATGTATTGTTACTTTTGGAGGAGCCCAAAAAATTGGATGGAGACAATGAAGTTTTGCAAGAATGGACAGCAATTAGCAATTAGCTAAAATCTGAACAAAATGCATTCAAAAAAACAAGTTGGACCACTTTGTTTAGCCTTTCCTTTACTTGAAGCAGACTGTGTAGTGATGAGGAGAATGTGCTGGCAGTTCCACCTTGTAGCAAATGTAATAATTTGTGCAAGAAATTTACATACAAAAAGGGAAGAATTCTAATATCTCCTTGAAAACATTTTAAAAAGTGTGATTTACGGATATCTGCTAGATCAGTACTTAAATTAAGTAAGCATTAATTCAGGACTTGTCACTAGTTAGAAAGCATAACTCACAGTGTATAGAATTGTTATATTAGTTTGGATTTGTGACATGCGTTTTCATTATATTCCTCAAGACTGGTTGTCTCTCCAGGCTGTTCAGGTGGGTAATAAAGTTTATTTAATAGTTTTTTCTCATGAATATCACAGAATCTTAGTCAAACAGTTGCTTTTTTCTTTTATAATGTTGCCAAAGTATTGGTTTATTTCTGTGAACTTAGCAGTCCTTGAAATGTTTCTCCTGTAGAAAATTGTAGACACAATGGTAGGTGTAGTGTGCGCATGCGTCTTTCAGGCTGCTTGAATGAAAAAAATACTGAGTCACTGGAGTTGTTCAGAGAAGTATTTCATTTACCTGGCGATGGTTCATTGAGCTGTAATAGGTGTGGTGCTTAAAAGAAATGACAGAATTAAGAATATGTATTGAATGTATACGCAGGTGTGTTCTGTATGTATTGAATGCCATAGACAGAATTCCCAGTGTTTTACACATCCTGGTGCTTTTAGTCTGTGGGTAGGATTCCCTCCTACTGCAGAGGTTATTTTTTTGAGTGTACGTGACCATCTGAGTGTAGCGTTTTGCTCCAAACTGGCACTGCTTTATTCAGCTGTGAATATTTAAACTTGAAAGAGCAATACTGATGACATACTGGAGCCACCCAAATGAATTATCAAAACCAAAAAATTAAAAAATAAAAATTTAAAAAAATGGAGAACTATAACACTAAGAATTTAGCATGGATTTGTTGATTAGTAATCATCTGGCACAACTGGTCATTTTCCTACTGAAGATTTAAGCCTGTCACTATTTGGACTTTTGATTTGCAGTTTCAAGGGGTTTGTATAGAAACAGTTGTGTGCCAGCTGAAACAATCTGCTAACCATGGTGTTTGTCACTCTAACCTTAACAGTGGGCTCTTAGCAGGTTCTAACAGATCTCTAATGTTCTTCTTTTAGTATCAGTTCATCAAGAAGGCATTAAGTTAAGGAAGCTGGAAGATTTTGGTATTGAATTTGTAAATATATTTCAAGCTGAACTTGTTCAAGTTCATGTAGTTCTGTAAAGATTAATCATATAGAATATTTTCAACTCTTACAAGACCACACATGTACTTACTGTATACTGGATATATAATTTTACAAATTCTGAAGAGTGACTTTTGTAATTTATGAGGTTTGAAAATGTTGGTCAGGACTAATGATATTATATGTCGGTTACTCTGAAAGTAATGCCTCCTATTTATTTTATTAGAAACTACAACAGCTACAAAGAGCACAATAACAATATTTGATAGAGGGAATTCTCAGCTTCAAAACACTATTTTTCAGCATGAGCACTACCATTAGCTTTTTTTGCCAGCAATGAGCAAGAGCCAGCACGGTGTGCTCAGAAATATCTGCACCCCTGGAGGCAAACCCACTCTTTCACAGTTGCTATCTCAGCGTTATTGTTATGAATATGTTGCCCACACCACCAATCGTTCATTGGTCTGAACAGATGGAATTAAGAAGGCACCAAATACAGACTATACTGTGGTTGGACAATCTGGTCAAGATTGGCAGTGTATTCCTCAGTCTTTAAAATGGTCTGGCATCTGGTGTTATGATGTTGCAAGCAAAAGGTTGTCTTATTCTCTTGCCTGAATATGGAAATTTGAGTCTTTTCAGGAAATCTGGAAAGATTGTCCTTTTCCAATCCCCAGACACAGTGTACATTGCTGTACCCACTGAGAGCTGCATCTTGGAACGTTTTCTTCAATGGAGAATTCACATATTGCCACTCTGTGGACTGCTGTTTTGACTCCAGCTCACAATGATAATATCACATCTCTTCACTGCTAATGATGTGATCCAGGAACCTGTCACCTTCAGCCTTGTATTGGTTCAGTAGGTCCTGGCAAACTTGCATACAGTGTTATTTCTGTTCCTGTGCGAGAATTCCTGGGACACTTAAGGTGAAAGCTTTGCAGTGTTCAAAGGTTGCCACTGTCATTTCCTATGCATTAAAGCCAATATTCAGCTCTGTGTACTGTTCTCTGGTCGTAACCCATAAATTCATGTGGATGAGCTGACCGAGATACTCTGCATTTCATGGATATGGAAGCTGTACATGGCCACCCAGAGCATGGTTTATCTTCATGTCACTGTCACCATTGCTGAAACACACCATCCACAGCCTCACTGTGCTTACATCCAGTGTTTGATCTCCATCAGCATTCAGCGTCATGAATGTCAATGGGTGCCATTTTTTCTGCACGGAGGAATTCAGTGACATACCACTGCCATTTCAGATGCCATTTTGACATCTTGCCCCTCTGCCCCACCTGTCACATACCAAGAAAATGTGGGGGAATATTGGTAGGAAGATTCACCCTCTACAGCCGTACCACCAGCATCCACCTTTGATGTTTTGGGCCAATGTAATGAAATAGGAAATATTACTTTTGGACCAGTCCTCATAGTCATGTTGTTTAGCACATTGTGAGAATTATAATGTTCTCCCAAATAGTCATGAATGCATAGCATGAGGGAATATTACTTTAAGTTTTGTTGATTTTGTTTTATTTTAAAACAATTTTTAAAATTCATTTTAAAATATAAACTAACATATAATATTTAAGAAGAGTTTGAAGTAGTGGCTAGAATATTTCTGAATGATTTTTGAGTAAACTTTGAAGAAAATGTGCCTAAAGACCCTTAAAATTGGATAGAAAATCTTCACTGAATATTGGACTTTTTCTTAATAAATTATAGATTAATCCCTGTCTCAAATAAATGTTAAATCTATACTAATTCTTTCTTCATTTACAGATGCAGAGCCACGGTATTTGGTTTCAGTGAGACCAGCGCGTGTTTCAAATAACAAGAAATCTTGTTCAGGTATTTGAGCACTACTGAATCTCTTTCTTCAAGTCGTTCTGAGGAAGATAATATCCTGTTTTTACTAGGTTTCTCTGAAAATGTATCTGTAACTGTAGGTGACTTACTGAGATGCCTGGGAAGGCAAAATGCATACCAATACTTCCCAGACAGTAGTTAGTTATGAACGTGGTGTTAAAAACGTGAAGGTTGTATAATACCTGAAGATGGTTCTTGTAAAAAGTTCTGCTAATGAGAATTGAAAATTAGAGTATTACAGAAAAAAAATTCAGTTAAGAAGTTTAAATGCACCTACATGCACTGGTTGAAAGTACAGATCAGATTTTCATTGAGCTTGTTGAGTGAAGAGATATTAGGAATCAAAAGGAATGAAAAAAAAATCACTGTTTCAGTGGCTTAAACTTTTGGGGAACTTATGGTCATGTGTATATTTTGAGGAGTTATAGATCAATCAGATATTTCAAGTATGAACAAATGATACAAAGGATATATGAATTTCCTTTCATTTGTCCTCTTTCATACAACTAAGGAACTAAAGTTCTGATTGGGTCTGTAGCAGTCCATAAACCATAGGTCCAAAATGTTTGCTCTAGATCACTTCTTCATTTCCAACTATTTGTTGGAAAATCTTCTGAAAGTATTTAAAAGCTTTTGAGCATCATGTGAATAAAGTTGTTTTTCCACGTGAGGGATAGTTGTGCTTCTTCATTCAGAGCAAATTTAATCTAAGTATCACCCAAAATGTAAGTATCTTGAACGTAGTATGTGGTTAAAAAACAAAAATGTCCTAGATACAGACACCAATTCGGATCTGCCTACAATTCAAAACAACAGAGTTTTTGCTGGTCTTAATTTATTCTTGATGGAAAGTGCTATCAACAGTATAAATTATCTGTTGACACACCTGTTGTGTTAGTAGGAATCCTGCCAAGAAAACACATTTTTTTCCTGTCACACAGAAAGAGGAACCTTCTAATAATCTGAATTATGTATATACTAATAATACAAAAAATAAACATTAAAGTTTTCATAGTCTCAAAAATGAGACATAAAGAAAACTTCCACTAAGGCAAAACTGTTCTAAAGTTTTGTAAATTAATCTTTTCTGCTCACAAAATAATAGTAAGATGTGTTATTTCTTTTTGATTTACCCTGAATCTACAAGTCCGGAAGTGAAAAATCCCAGTATTTTCCAAGGTTGAAATACATTCTGTGTAAGTTCAGGGAGAACCTAATAAAACTCCTCTTTAAGATGCCTTTTCAGCTTGATTGTGTGTCCAGTGCCTGTTTGTTTTAAGCACTCTCCCAAATTCTTTTCCTGTTCGTTTCTATATGTATCTTCCCTTCCTTTCTGCGAACTTCATACTGCACTTTTTTATTCTATTCATGCTCAGCTAGCTTCAGAAAAGGAGCAGGCTCTTTCTTTCAGATATTTTGCTTGCTTCAATGAGAAGCCATCAAGCAGATCAGAGACACCCTCCAACCGCATTTTTAGACCATATTTTAGAAATGCTGAGAACAGTTGACCCCTTTCCTTGAAATTCGGAAGAGAAGTAGGTCTTCATTTATTTGACTACCCAACTGCAAAATCTTTCCCCTACATAATGCAAGATAACTAATTTATAATTGGAATTACATGTTTCTTACCTAGGTCGGAACAAGAATCAAAAGCCTCTGCAGCTGGTAGTTGGCACTCTCACCCCAACTTCTGTGTTCCTCTCTTGGGGCATCCTAGTCAACCCTCAGCATGACTGGACAGCAACAAGTAACTGTGCTAGCGACAGGTAAAATAACAGAAAACAGCTTTTGCAGTGATAATGTTTTAATGTGACATTCCAACCTTGAAGCTGTGCAGGTTGTTAACCAGCATAGCTGAAGAAAAATGACAGTGTAAATTAAAACACTGCATTAGTTCTGACTGTGAAGTTTTCTTCTTTACTTAAGTTAGTTCTTAGCAAGCCTTTACCTGTCTTGATAGCAAATGTAGTCAGGTGCCTATGTGTTGAAGTACAGATCTTACTGTTTCACCATAGATCCTTTATTGTTCTTACAGCAGTGGTCTTGGCTCTACCTTTGTTTGCATTTGAATAAATTGGAAGAAACGTTGTTCAATGACAGGAGATATGTTGATTTAAAGTTGGCTAAATAGAAGTAAAATATGGCTTTTGTTGTGCTTTAATAGGAGAATGGCACCTTATTTTAATACTATCTCATTTTTACTTTCTATGTTTTGTCTTATCACTTCCCTACTTCATTGATATTTCTATAAGAGTACAGCTTTCATTAATTTTCTATTTTAAGTAGAAGTTCTCTTGTATTACAGTATTTGTTTTGTTGTGGTTATTTAATGAATGTGCTCGGGAAGTCTTCCAAAGTGAGAGTGTTAAGAAAATCACAATGCTAGTTAGCTTCAAAGACAACAGCAATCTTACATTTTTGAAAACTTTTAGCAGTTGATAACATGTATTTGCAATTACTCTTGAAGGTGCTTTTTATGTTTTCTCTGTGATTTTAGTATTCTTTTTGTATTCTTCTATTTATGACAAAAGAGTATTTTGATTTTCATTTACTTCCTGTTAAGCTCCATACAACTCAGCAGTGTAAAACAAACAAACAAAAAAAAAATTGTGCACCACATTAAGAATGCGTCTACATCTGGTTTGCAAGCATCAGCATCATCTTTTTCTTTACTGCAATCATGGAATCAAAGAATATCCTGAGTTGGAAAGGACACATCATCAAGTCCAACTCCTGGCTCCACACAGGACCACCTAAAATCCAAACCCTATGTATAATGCTTTCTATGAGAGATCCCTATGTATAATGCTCTCTATGTTTGAGAGCATTATACAAACACTTTTTGAGTTCTGACAGGGTTGTGATATGGGAGTCAGGCTGTCTAGCCCTAGATGACCCATCCAACCTAGATAGACCTTTATTCACACTATGATTTGCCTGCTTTCAAGTTCCAGAACCTGATGTATAAGGGCATTTGTGTGGGTGAAGTATGCAGGAAATGAATTTGCTTGCTGCTCTCAGAAGAAACCTGCTTCCATTCCCTTATCTCTTAGGTCCCCTCCTTCTGCCTTGTGGCAGAGGACAAGAGATCCTTTATATCTTTGTAGTGACTGGCTGACATGTCTATATCAAGGATGGCAGAGCATGATTCTGCCAATCTGTCTCCTCCTCCAATTCCCTGTTGCTCTTCAGCTTGGTCACCTCCTCTTGAAGCTCTGTCTTCCTTCAGGCTGAGCAATTCTCCTCCCACAGGTGTGCACTCTGCTGCTGACAAAAAATTTGGGCACACCTAAAAAAAGGGGCTCTCCTTGTTCCGTCAGGAGAACTCTGGATAGCTGTGTTAGTTCCTGTGGATGGAGAGGATGAAGGAGACTTAGAGGGCATGGCTTCTTGCCTAGTGAATACGATGACACCATGACAGGAGTTCTCTGCAAATAGGTGACATGTACTGTTGGAAGCAGCAGAGTGACAGGACCTTCCCTCTGCACTCTCCTGCACCAACTGTGGCACCATGCTCTGGCTGCCCACTCTGGCCATAGAACTCTTCTGTGTGTACAGGCCTTTACTCCTGGCCAGCCATTCTCTGAGTGGTGCTAGGTCCTATTGAGAACTATCCTGTGGTCTCCACACCTCAGAAAGCTCCCGTGCACTGCCACTTCCACTCTCTGTAATGTTGAGAAGAAATTTTTTTGCCTTCATTGTTCTAGTTTATCTACATGGTTCACTCTGAAAGTACTGCCTCCTATTTATTGTCTTGAAAACAACAACAGATACAAAGAATACAATAACACTGTTTGATGAAGTGAATTCTCAGCTACAAAACACTGGTTTTTTGGCATAGTCGTCGCCATTAGGTATGCATTTTCATGTTTAGTGATTAACAAAAGCGCGAATGCTGTGCTCATAAAAATTTGTACTAGCAAAACTGCCCCACACTTTCACAGCTGCTATGACAGCATCATTGCTAGGAAAATATTGCCTGCATAGTTCATTGACTTGAACAGATAGAACTCAGAAGGCACCATATGCAGACTATACTGTGGTTGTAGCAGAAGAGTCCGGCTAAGATTGACAGTGTGCTCCATGATCTTTGAAGTAATCTGCTGCCTGGCATTACCATGTTGCAGGAGAAAAGTTATTGCCTTCTATGGCCTGACTCTGGAAGACTGAACCTTCAACATAATTAGTGTCATGATGGAGTGGTCAGAGTTGATGTTTTGTTTGTGTTTCAGGAAATCCAGAAGAACTGCCCCTTTCCTAAAACATGTAGCAAAATCAGTTGTCAACTGTGGTAGTATTTTCCATAATTGGCCATTTTCTTGTCGTAGTTTGTGTTTTAATAATTGAGCAGGGATTTCCCCATGCTCTGCAGTCACCTTTCATGTATACTCTACTCTTGGAGTGCACATCTGTACATTTGGCAAAAGAAAGTTTATGCATTTACAGAGTTTTATTGGCATATTAAGTAATTTTAATCTGGACCTTAAAACTTGATACATTTTTCAGTGTATTAAAAATGTTTTTGATTGTTTTGTTAAGGTCCCTTCTTTTACCACCTTATATTTTCCACAGAATATCTGTTTTATTTGTACCTTATACTCAGATTCCTTTTCTTTTTGTTTCTGAGTTATTCTCAGGCTTGTAGCAGGGTTTTGAATTTCCATTTATTTCTTGGCCTTAATTTTCTTCTCCTGAAGCCACTACCAGAAAAAAAACAGCTGGATGGAATTCATCCTTTTCAGTGTAAGATTGATGTTTTACAGTATGTGAAACAAATCTCAGTAATACTTGGATTAAAGAATTACTAAATATCTCCGATATTAAAAACAACAACAAAACAAACAAAACCACAGAAAACCACACTTTAATTTGGCAATGATACAGTCTGTATATTGAAAAGGACACTAGCAATCAGTAGAGTGCTTGTACCATAACTCAGCATTTACATTGTATTGTTTTATTCTGATTAGTATTACAGTCATACTTTTTCAGGGTGGTGCTGCTTGGTTTAATTGAGTAATTTCAGTGGACGTGCTTTTTAATTTTATAATCCATTAGTGTTCATCACACTGACTTTAACTGCAGAAAGTAATGTCTTAGTTTACTTTCTTAGTTTACTTTACTTTACTTTCTTACTTAGTTTACAAAGGGTGGGCAATATATGAGAACACTGGATGAGAAATGTATTATGTAAATGTCAACTATTATTTTTTCTTCCCCTTGTGAATATTTTTGGACTAGTTTTAGGGGGAACACCTTACCACGGAGAGATGCAGAAGTTTCTAAGAAATTTGTTGAGGCTCACTAGTGAATAGACTCATACGTCCATTCAACCGACTTGTTCCAGCATATATCAGAACTGCAGAAACTACTTGTAAAATAAGCTTGTAGCTTCTGCTTAGCATAACATGTGGATGTTCATAACTAATGAGACTGGGTTTTTTGCTCTATATATGCTACTAGTGATGTTGGGTCCTGTGTGAAGAGGAATATGTATGTATCTGGAAAACGATGAGGCTCACGTTATGTTTGTTCGCTGGCTTTTCAGATATTTGATAACTCTAAGGGACCTAAAAGAACAAAAGCGATATTTAGTATAAGTCATTTTAGCAATTAATAACACAAATGATTGCAGTGAGTTTTTTTCTGAAGAAAAACTTGTTTTTGTTGAGCAGGTTCTACACTGTTCGCTATAGAGAAAAGGATAAAGACAAGAAATGGGTTTTTCAGCTTTGCCCAGTTACAGAAACAGTGGTGGACAATCTGAAGCCAAACACACTTTATGAATTTGGAGTTAAGGACAACATGGAGGATAGCATCTGGAGCAAGACTTTCAATCATAAAACAGTTCTGTCTAGTAAGTGCTTTCTAGTAAATATCTAATAGATAAAGTTTTGACAGCATTTTTTCCTCTGTTGTGATAGAGCTCAAAAGAAGCTACTGATCAGTTTTTCATTGTTTTAATGCCACCTGCATGCCCCTAATAAATTCTCATAGGAATTGGTGAAAGTAGAAATAGTTTGTTTTTGAAAAAAATATTATCTACTTATTTGAAAGATGTTCTCATTTAATTGTGAATGATAGAGAATCTGTTGCAGTTTGATAGAAGTGTAACAGTTCAGGTAGATACACACCAACTGTTGTCCACATATTTGTATATCTGACTGGATTCCAAGCTTTTTCTTTGGGCCTAGAGTAGTAAGATCTCTACTAATCTGATTTGATGGAAAGTATTATTCTTGTTTGAGTCTTCTGCTAATAAATTTAAGCTGGTGAAAAGCTAGAAAGAGCTTGTCCTAGCCAGCATACATCAAAATGGGCCCCTTATGACTCTTCAGAAAAGTTCAATTCGAAGTTAATTTTCAGTCAAGGAGTTATATAAATTGTGTTCGTAGGAAACTTACGTTCTAATGTGTGTCTTTGTTTGGGTCTTCATGGAGACAGGATATGGCATTTTTGGATGTTCACACAGTTATATTTTAATTTTTTTTTTTTAATACAAAGTCCTAGGAAAGTGCAGGCAAAGTAACATCAATTAACCACCGAAAAACCATGTACTGTTCAAAGAATCACTGCTGTCAATGGAAGAACTATGCAGCAGCTGCGTCTTCCTCCTTTTAAAGAAGGACAGAGAAGAAGTCTGTCACCTCAAAAAAGATTTAACATACTTTTTCCAATCTGAATTTTCCTCAGGAATTTAATTAAAGACATTTCTGAGCATAATGTTTGTCAGAAGATGCTTCAAACTCCTAAGCTCAGTATTTATAGTTTCCCTGACACAGGAAGAATGGAAATTCTCATAATAGAGCCTTATTCATGTGAGATTTCCATCTGAAATTTTATTTTGTCTTCAGTTTCATGTTGCAGGCAAGTTAACATAATGAGGATAAGGGAGCAGAGCCTTGGAGCACTGCAAAATTCCACATACACTATACTCAAAAACTTATCTGTGGCCTTCAGCATACATTAGAAAGGTGAACTTTATGGTACCTGTGCCTGTAGAGCACAGGTGCCTGTAGAGTCATTCTGGGAATCCAAAAAAATGCCATAATTATACCATGAACTTAATGTGGAGAATACTCTTTTCCCATACCCACCTCACAAGAATTGCTTTGCTTAACAGATTGAAGAAGGCTTAATAAATGGCTGTTTTACCAAGGAATTTATGGAACAGATGCTGAAATATATTTGAATATTTAAAAGGAAATAAAAAGTGCGTAGTGCTTAAAAAAAAAAAGTGCTTAGTGTGTTCAATTCAGTACTGTGTTCATTTAGTACTGTGATTAAAATATAGTACACTGCTATCACTAAATTTGCTGTTTATACGGAAGGTCTTTTCTAACTCTGGTTTCTTATGCATGTTGCATTTTTTAACATGCTGGAAGGATCATTCAGTTCATTCAGGGAGGCACACTGAGTTGAGTTGAAAGATATAATCCCATAAGAATCTGTATACTTTATAGGTGAGATTTCTTTTTTCTGGAGTGTAGTCAGTGAGTGCTTCTGCAGCATCTAAATATCGAGGGCCTGCTCTTATCCTGGATGACTACACTCTGGTTTGTTGATACAAGCACTATTGTGTTACATATCCGAGGTGCTTGATTTCAGCAAACATTAGTGTTCTAATCAGATAGCTGGCTGCATATTTCAGATTCAAGCCCTTCATGTTGTTCAGAGTAGGTACATGGAGAAATTTTGAGCAGTAAATAGAGTGAACATTCTAAATCTACTGCCATCTGTCTATATAGAAGTTTACCAATCAGCACAAATTGCCACTTTTTCTGATTTATCGTAGACTGCCTTGCAGCCACTGAAAGTCTTTTCATATATTCAGAAATTTCCTTCACCGTAAACATTTTTTTTTTCTCACTAAAGAATATATTAATTATTATAAATTGGTATTACTGCTGCATGTTCCTAAATTTGTTGAATCTGCAGGCCACATGTTGAGAGGGTTTGGGAAGATAATCTTTTTTTGTGATTCATGATTTGAGAAAGACATAAAAGGCATGGCAAATGTTCAACATTTATTGAATGAAAATTTACCAAAAGAGATGAAAGTTGATTATTTCTGACCATCTTAACATGATTTTGTCATGAAATCATTGTGAAATATTTGTCTTCATGCCAGCAGTAGATCCTGTTCCTGACAAATATTAAGCACTTTGAAAGATTCTGCATGATAGCATGTCTACTTAAATGTCTCTTAACTCATTTTTTTGTTGATATTTTTTCTATCGCTTATTCATTTTGGATGGATTTGTGAAGATGCATGATATTACCTTGATTTTTGTTTATTGGTCTGTTGACTCAAAGAACGACCCAAAGGCAAAATATGTAGACAAATTTTGAAGCACTGTATTAGGATATAAAAGATGAGGAAAAGAGACTCTTTTCTTGTATATTTTCAGTTTATCACAAGAAGCTTCTAATTCTAAGAAGAGAAAAAAGCCAAAGTGAAAAAGTTTAGAGACTCCAATTCGTGAGTTATTTTGATCAGATATTGAGACAAAGGAAAACATGTCAGATCCAAAGAGAAATTATATATTTGCTCTATACTGCTGGAGCTGAACATATATTTCTTTTGGATGGATACATTTGAAGTGCAAACTACTGAAGAGTTTACAGTATGCTACTTCAAACCATGAGTACCAGCCTGACAGACTGCAGAAATTCTTCCTCTTTCAAGTCTCTTCCTTGCATATTGGTGGTGTTGGTTATTTAAAAATCTGTCTTCCCCATAAAAAGCCCCCAAAGACTATTTAGTCTTTCTTACCTCTGTGGTACAACTGAAACATTTTCTCCTTGTCAAAATGCGAAGAAGAAGCTTTGTAGATCAATTAATTAATTAAAAAAAAAAATCAGGAAAAACAAGCATGAACAAAACAATTACATGGTATATTTTCACACATTTGAAATTTTTTCACCCTTTGAATTAATTTCCCAGCTATTGAAAAATCCAGATAAAACTTGATTTGATTTCCTTGGAGAAAACAAAAAATGATAGCGTGTATTTATTTTTTCTTTCTCTCAAATCAGGTAAGAAAGTAAATGGACAACTCCAGAATATGTACAAATTGGTACCTAGTACCCAGTCACAGGTAAGCAAAAATAGTATTATTTTTTGTATTAGTTTTGTATTTTGCATTGTCAAATTTTTGCTTCTCCGTTAAGTAAAATGAGAAAGAGCTGACAGCCACAAATGTCAACATGAAAAACCTGTTAAGTCTCAAAGTTGGTAACTGTGTGTAGAAATGTTTAGAAGTGTGGACTGATAAAATTAAGAATGTGGACTGATAAGTTAAGAATGGTAGCTGAGTTGCTTAGAGCTACTGATACTGGTTTAACAAAGAGAGAGTTTTTTTAAGTACATAGACTCTTAACATTGAAATTTGCTTTCCCTTTTGCAGCAGACAAGTTTGTTAATCTGTGATATTTGTGCTGATCCAAGAATTTTCTACAGTCAACGTTATACTTGCAAATAATTCATTTTGTGATAAGTTAGTGCTGTTACTTCATAGAGAAATCTTCTGTGTACTGAAAACATTAGTCTACTCTCTGAATTAATTGATCTCTCTTGTATGTGAGGCAAGCATTTACAGAACCAGAGAAAGCTGAAAAGGGCAATTTAGTTTCCTAATCGAGAAGGGTGTGCAGCTCACTAAATCCTTGCAAGTGGGAAGGTAGAATTTTTAACTGTTCCATCAAACCAATATTATTCATCTCCTTAGTTTTTTCTCATCCAGCACTTGCATTAACAGTCATGTCTCTCATTCAAGAGATGTTTTATCTGTCAGTGGTGTGAAGCTGGTTGAATACATATTCAAGAAGGTGCTCATTTCACTATGCTGTTGATTAAATCAACTGTGCTGTTTTTCCCATTGGCCCTGTAAACTTTATTAAAGATGTATGTGAAAGCCTAAGACCAGGTAATACATTCTGGTATCTGGTATGAAAGCTATGTTCCTTTATTCCTGTGTGTCAAGACCCTAAACTTGTTAGGACACAGCTGTGGGAGCAGATATTCTATTTATGAAAGAGAAGTCCTGAGAAAATGAGCTAAAACAGTTTTCCAAATATTTGCACAACTTAAGCATGAAAGCAAAACTGGAGCCAACATCTTGTCTTTTTAGTCAGCTTCACAAAGCTCAGATCAAGACTGGTACGGTTTTATCAAGCTCCACATAAATATCATGAAAACATTCCACACATTATTCCAAAAATTCACTTACCACTCTCACTTAGTGGTACAAAAAACTAAGTCATAAAACTAAGCTGATGGTGTCCAATTCTTGAATTTATGTTATTAGTTCAGTTTCCACAGCATTAGGTGGAGTATTTCTCAGTGACGCAATCATATCATCAGTGCAAAGCCAAAGTAACTGTCATTTAGTCCAAGATTTGTTTACGCCTTGTTTTGCTCCAAAGACACAAATGAATTGTTTGAGTATGGTTCTATTTCTTCTCTTCACTGAGACATTTTAAAAGGCTGTTTATTAAGGCAGCATTTCCAATCCATCTAGTCATCCTCCACTTTCAACATCAGTCAAATTTCAGCTTGTGTTTCTTTTGGCAGGCTCGTCCACAAAGTTTGACTAAGCTCCTGGGGCTGCGTAAGCTACAACCAGAAAGGGAGGGGAAAAAAAGAGACCTTAAGGGGGACAGTCATTGCTTTTTCTCTTCATAAACAATGAGAGGTGGTAGGGTGGAAAGAAAACAGAAGAAATTTCTTTACTTTCTGTCTGATGAGGTTCCTAAAGTTTCATGTCACACTGAAAAATGAACTCCTCCTTGAGTTTTTCAGTCAAAAAGCATAGCTACCATCTTCTATCATTTGAAAATGTGTTTTTCCAAACCTTATCCACTCAACGCCGACTGTGGTGCTTGAAGAGTCTCTTTTAAATATGTTTCAATTGCTTGTAGCTTTTTTGGTTATTGGAGTATAAGAAAAAAAGAATAAGCACCTCTATAAGTCTTGTTGCCATATGCTATTTGACAGAATGTTGAAGAACTGCAATATGTCATAGGCGTGCCATCTGAACTTAAGATGTTTGGTTTATAGCATAGCTTAGAAATCTAATTTTCCTCTGAAATTAATTAGTACCTTATTTATCATCCTTCTTCATTCACTGAGTTGCCACTATGTTAGGAACGAATATTCCTGATACCTAACGGAGTTTATGTTCTCCCGCTGGAAAATACAATTCTGCTATTACTACATGATATCTTGATGTTTCTCTGTCTAGTAAAATTTTCTACTAAAGCAAACCATTTCAGAAACATGTGTATTAGACCCTTTTAGAGTCTAAGAAGATTGACAACAAAGTGTTAGATTTCAACAGCAGCAATTGAAGATTGATGTAGATTAAAGTTTATGTACAGTAACTGCAGAACATGGATTTCATGTCAGTTATTTGTTCTCATCTGAGAGGATAGATTTTGAATTTATCTTAATGCGTGTATAATGTATAGCATTTTAATATCACTGACATTACAATCATTCATTATTATTCAACAGAGAAAGTATGCTTTTGTCAATGAAAGAATCCTATATTGGTAAAAGGACTGGCAATAATTATGATTACCATTTAAACACTGGAGGCGTGCTAGTGTTTGCTAGGAATACAAAAGCTATTTATTTTATTATTAAGGCTCCTGATGAGAAATACAGTAAAATGGACAGCTGCTTCTTATATATGCATTTATTCCCACTTGTGAGTCAGATAAGTTGCAGGGTTACTTCAAAAGTTGATCGTCTGAAACAGTTTTTCACTAGGAGGCAAATAAGAAAGGTAAGCCTTATTAATGTGTATTAAAGGAAAAATACTGAGTGACAAGAAAAAAAGATGATTTCATATTCTTTGTTAAGGACAATGACTGAAAATGACAATATCTGACTATGTTCATACCAATGCAAACTTGTTTTTAGGTAGCAGAAGGTACTGGCTTTCATAGAATAAGCAGCCACTGTCCATTTTCCTGAGAAAAAGACTTTATTTCTTAAGATCTGACTTCTTCCAGGTTCCTAAGCTTTTAATTTGTATTGAAAGCTTCTCAACCTGTGCTTTATAATGATTTAAATGTTTAGAAGACAGCAAAAATATATATTGTTAAGTAAATAAATCTGTCATCAAATGCTAAATTCTCATGCAAGCGTTCTCACGTGAAGTAGACCTAAACAAACTTTAACTGATGCTGACTTTAAGTGGTGTACGTTTAACACAGACAGGTATTTTGTTTCCGATTTTTTTTTTTATTATTTGTTAACCAGGTATAGCTGAAAAAGGTCCACTTCTAATGTACTTAGCATTTTCATATTGCTTGCTTTACAATATCCCTTTTCCCCTTTCTTCATTATAGTAGCAGGCTCTCAAAAGTTGATCCTATGACACTTGGTAGAGCATACTTATTTATAATCTTGCAGATCAGTTTTTTAATTTGTTTTTAAAATGCAAGGTTCATTCATGTGCTTCTTCATAGTTATCAATGTTGAAAAAGATTCGCATTTAAGCAAAAATATCTGAGTACAAGACAAATTAGGAGAAAAGTGCAACTATTTAGTGTAAAAACTCTGAGAACACAAATGGCTTGCCAATTTGTCTTTGTAAACATTTTCACCAAATAAAACAGCTCTTGACTTAATCTTATTTTAAGCGGAATACACACACAAGTGCTGAGTACAACTGGTTCTAGAATAGTTTGTGCTGAAAAATACTATTCCTGAGAGTATAAAATTATCCTGAGACCAAATTTGTAATTGCACGTATTTCTGATGTTTTATTGCAACTAAATGTCAGTTTTTCTTAGCTTTCTGGTCTACTCCCTAGTGAGTGCTCAAGAGATTTTTAAAAGAAAAAAAGATTGGGATTTCCTAAGCTGTCAAATACTGTGTTTTTTATGAAGCAAAACATCTTAAGCTGGAAAAAGGAGATGAAAATGTTATATTCCATGGTAGCCCTTGGGAACTGAAGCAATAGCGTAACCTTCAGTAAGAGCAGCCGGAGCCATTTCCAGTGTCAGTGTGGGGCAGGCGTGGTTTTGGATCAGAGCCCTCTATTTTGGTTAGCAAGAAAGTTCAATTACTATTATGGCAGTTATCCCAAGGATTTTTTTCCCTTTCTTCCAGCTTACGCTAAGAGATAATAAGAAGTTGGTCCCTGTTACCATAATCAAACAAGGTAATTTTGTATATTGTTTAGAATTCTTTTAAAATATTCTACAAGTGTCCTTTAAAATTAATAGCGGTGGAAAACTTGTTATTATGTTGTAAATGTGATGAATATTTCCTTTTAGAAGGGATAGAACTTTAGAAACAACGATATCCTCAAATTACAAATACTATCAACTCATGCCTGTTTGTTAATAACACGAGTTACTTATTTTCATTGTGAACAATGCCTTACTTGAGTCAATGAATAGCTGTCAGTATTTTTTTTTCTTCTACTACTACCCATTCTTTTCTGTCTCAATTGAATTGTCCAGTTATTTTGGTCTCTCAGCTCAATGTTTGAGCTTGAAATGCAACAGTATAGATAAGATTGCTGTTACAAAATTTTTTTATGCCTGCATTTCAGATATTTTAAAGCAGATATATCACTGCTTTAACCTCCTTTCTCCTCCCTTGCCCAGTCACTGGGGTGAGACATCTACAGTCGGCATACATGTATCTCCCTTTAGAAACTCCTGTTTCTTAGTAACAACTATAGCAGTGAGAGTTATCATGATATTGGAATTTTTGAAAATTAACTACTTGAAGTAACAACAAAAAAAAGTCTTCTAAAGCAGTTCACAGTTCAAGAACAGGAGGAAAATGGGAGCTGATATGAGGACAAATTACAGCAATTACCTATAAAATAAGACTGTACTGATGCTTACTTCATATCTGCTTTTTCCATCATATATCTTTTCTGAAGACATGCGAATGGTAGCATAATGAGATAGGCTGGAGGTGGATGTATATTAAAATAAGCATATAATGTGTTTATATCAAAGATATCAAACTAAGGTGCTAGGGAAAAGAAGAGATGCACCTTTAAGGGACTTTTAAACTGAATGCAAATACAGAAAGGACGAAGATGATGTCCTCATCTCTTAGCATTAAACTGAGAGAAGGTTTTCAGAATGCTGAGATTTGTCACAGGCATGTCTTTGTTTCCTGTTTCAGTTATGATCTTCTAGCATGTTTGTTTTGTCTCCACAGTTATTCAGAATCGGACGCAGTCAAAAACTTCGGATAGTTCTTCTCTGCCAGGAGCAATTCTAGGTGACAAGAAGATTTTTAATTTTCCCTCCTCTGTGACTGACAATTAGATCTGTGTAAATTTATTGATTCTGAGAGTTCTTTCCTTATATTTATATATAATGTAAAAGTAGAACTGCCTGTAATAGACGAGAAAGGTTCACTGCACCTCATGACTAGTTTATTCCTGACTTTGGGAAGGTGTTTAATTTCTTAACTATGGAACCACTTTAAAACTATGTAACTTTAGCTTAAGTTTGTTTTGTATGAGTTTCAGTGGACAAATGTGAGTCAAACAGGTAGTCATTAACCACACGTTTGTTGTTGAGTCTTCTTTGGCCCACCAGATAGTATGTTCATATATCAATGGTACTACAGTACTCAAGGGTTGTATGCTTTAGAATTTGTTTGCCATTTGAATTAGTAGTAAAATTGTGCTAGTATATTGAGTACTAAAATAGGGAAATTGCACTCATTGCTCCAGTGGGGAGTAACAGTTACAGAACAGAACTAACCCATTTTTCAGATACTCAGGCTACACACCCACTGGTTCTGTAGGGCAGCTTGTATATTGTTCTTTTTTTCTTGAACTAATGGCTCTTTCATCTTTCTTTGTAGTGCATCTTATTGTTCCAGGTCTCAATGAAACTCAGCAAAAACTTCTTCCTCCCCTGTCAATAGATGACATAAGTCAAGTATCCAGAAAAAAACTGGGTAAGCAGTAATGAACAAAGCTTTTATTGTTCGTGAGCAGTATCAGTAGTTTAGCTGGTATGAGATTGTGTATACAAGAGAAAAGCTTTTTTTCACTATTTAACCATTCTTTTTTTAATTTATTTATATAATATTTTAGTTGGAATTGTTAGAGTTCATTGGAATCACCTATTTTAAAACATCTGGTCAGGTTTTTAAGATATTTCAAAGCCATTCAAAGGAATGAAGAAATGATCCAAAGAAAAGAAAAGATGGGAATCCAAAGCCATGTTTATAATCCTTAGAATTTTTTTGTTGTTTTACTTTTCAACTTTTTTTTTCCATAGATACTTTCTTTTACTGTTTATCTTGAAAAATGGTAGGTTTATGTCCTTTTATAATAATAAGTTTTCAATGAATTTTTGTTGTATGAATTCTGATATGAGTAAATGTGAGCGACTGTTTCATGGAGAGATTCTTGCAATAAAATCCATGGGAAAAAAAAAATTGTCACAAAGCAGAACATTTCAGTACAAGTTTCATGTATGTTTGATTAATATGACTGGAACCTGCAGGTTCCAACTCACTCTGAACGAGACTTCATGAAGTTTTTGTTTAAGATTCATAAATTAGTGTATTACCTGTGAATGGTGCACTCATGGGAAATTCAGCTATTTTTTTAAATGTTAACAACACCCCTCGTCCATTTTACAGACATCTCCTGAGAAAAACTCTGGAGCTCATACTTTTTGGCTTTTCTAGTCTTAGTACTTAGTTTTAATTCTTAACAACTAGATTAGATTTTCTTCCTTTCATATTTCTAATTTGTTTATTTTATTCTCTTGCTTCATTACTGACCATGATACATTCTCAGACTGGCTTGCTTTGCAGTAAGAAAAGAACACTGCTTGTTTTTGTTCAGATGTTGGGTGCATGTAAGGGTAAAGAGACACAGCACAGTAAAATTTGAATGTGTTTGAGTAAGAATGTGTTTGAACTGAAGCTGAATTACTTGGATTTCAACAAAGCTTTCAGTACTGTTCTCACAGTATACTTCTATACAAAATGATCAGCATAGCCAGACAAAAACATAATGTGATGTGTGAAGAACTGGCTGATGGGTCAGGCTCAAATGATCAAAGTAAATGGGATTGCAGTAGGCTGGCAGCCACTAGTAAGTTTCCCCAATCTTGGGGCCAGTTCATCAATGGCCTGGATGCAGGACTTCAAGGTTCACTAAGTAGGGGTTCAGTAGGTGTGCAATAAAAGTAGCAGTATGTGACTGTGGAAAAGAGAAGAGAAGGGAGGAGAAGGGAGGAGAAAGGGAGAAAGAAAAATATAAAGGTAGTTTCAGTTATCCTGAAAGTTTCTAACCTCCTCTGTTGGGAAAGCGTAGAACTTCTAAATTTAGATGCTCTAGTCTGTTTAAAACAGCTGGTGTGATGTCAGTTTGGAGCCACTCTTCATGGTAGATTGCACACCTTTGTGAAAATAACTAGGGTAAGCAAGTGATGTTTTATTTTCCATTTACCGTGTGTTCCTTACCAGAGAACATCAAGTACATGGGTGTACTTACACACCGGGGAATACTGGATTTCAAAGTGTAAAAGAGAAAAGTCATTGCTATCATTTGTTTAATATAATTTAAATTTATAAAGTAATTGAGAAAAAAGCATACTGACCAAGTACGGATATCCTTCACTCGTGCCTGTAAACAATGTAAGTCTATAGTAAAATGCATTAAAGCTTTTGCTGTGGGTGAAGTTTTGACTAAGTGATTTTCTGACATATTGCCACTACTACAATTCTGTATTATTTAGAAAAGTCAAAACAATGCATTCCGGGATACCATGTTTATTCAATTCCCAGTTTTTTCTATTTACTTTTTCAAAAATCTACCAGTTTTTTTGAAGAATAGTAGCCCAGAAAAAAACAGAAAAGATCTCACCCACAAAATGAATTTCCTTCTTCACAGTGAAAATAGAAAAACACAGATATTACTGTTTTCAAAATGAACGTCCCCAAGATCCGCTATTTTTATGTATGTATATCTGTTGAAATTAAAGGATTTTGTCCAACCACTATACTTGACAGAAATAAGGTAAAGGAACACATGCACACTCTGTCACTGTAATATCTGAAAATTTATTTGACTGTTCTTATAAAATCCTTACATCTATATTACATCTTCGAATTCTGAAAAGTATTTAACTATTTTACTGTTGAAATGTTAGGCAAAACTATTTTGCACTGTGAATGTAACGACTCGGAAAGCATAAATTTATGCTGTGAATCCTATTTTCAAAGTATCTTTTAGGAATAAACCAATATTACAAATGCACGTGTGTTTAACGTTTTTAGGCAAATGCTTGTATTCATTGTAGTGGAATTTATTGATTCCTAAAGGTATTCAGCTTTCCACATTTATCCATGTTGATTTACTTTGGCAAACTGAAGTGAGACAGAAATAAATCTCTAGTGGAAAAGAGCAGATGCAGCTTTCCTGTAACTCTCTAATGTCTTTGTCCCTTTAGGTAAGAATGAAACTCAAGTATGGCCTGCTGAATCCAAAACACCAGAAGTTCAAGAAATCTCGCCTCAGTCTCTCCCAGGTAATAAGTGTTCTATTTTCAGAAACTCTAGTGAATATATTTGCCAAAGATATAAACTGAAATTAAACTCATTTTTACATTGCTTACTCTGCAGTTAAATGCAGTAGTTGGAGGACAAAAGCATAATAAAGCTGAGTTAGTAGCTGTGAGTGATACATAGAATAAAATGTAGATAAAATTCTGATTAATTTTGGAGCAAAGGTTCCAATACTCCAAATGTTAGGTTAGTAGATATTTATATATTAGAATTGTATCTTTGTGGACTGTTGAATATCTTGAAATTGTGAAAAAATGGCAAAACAAACAACTACACATGTTATTATTGCTATGATACTGTTAGTTCTGTTCTGAAACAGAACCTTTTTAATCTACTACTTGCTTTTTCTGTGGTTTTGCTTCCATATCTCCTTTCCTTTGGTGACTATTCATTTTGTTTATGCTTTGTTGATCATAGCACCAAGTTCTAATATTAAAGTAGATATTTCAGGAGTTTCACGCTTATTTACATCAAAGAATGCATTCATTTTGATTATGGTATTTCAGTTTAAAAATGACAGTAGGAAACAGCAAAGTGAGAGCAAATCCTTTGAAAGAAAACAGAAGTTCTCTGAGTAGGATCTATGTTTGCATGTTGTCCATGCAAAAATAACTTTTGTAGTTACACATTTAAGCAAGACTTGCGCAAGCAACTGAAGTGAGAGCTCTGAGCACCAGCCTTTTGCAAGGGCTGCATTTGACAGACAGGATAACATGTAGACACATTTTGATTTAGGATTAGGATCTATTTGATTATATTTTGTTTGGATTCACCAATTTGAAAATCACACTGGATTTTTTTTTTTTTTAAGTAAGACATAGTAATTATTTGCTGTGAAACATTTAAAGAGGGGTGCCAGAAGAGGCATCAGAATGTTTATTTAAGAGGAACTGTGTGATCTCTGTCATTCAAGAAGGGAATAAAGGCGCTTAGAGTGTTTCAGCAAGCAGAACTACCTGAAAGGCTCCATGAGCTGGGCCACTCTTACATTACTGTAAGCCTTTGCCAAAGGGTGTGTTCTGTTCTGTGTGGGTCAGTAACTATTTTGTGTTTGTCAGACAAAAATCCCACCGTTTTCTCAATTTCAGGCCTCCCCTCCCTTGGCATGCACTTTTACAGAAAGACTAACTAGTAAGCTCTTTGTTGCTTCATGTTTTCCACTTAGGAATATTATATTCTAGAAAGAATACTACTTTGTAATGGTTTTTAATTTTTTTCACAGACTTTTAAATTCTCTGAATTGAATCAAGTGTGAACATTTTCTTCACTTGGCAAGGAAATTATAGCTGACCAATGGTTAGAAATATCAGTGCATTTGCCTAGGACATGGAAGAACTAATTCAGAAAACAGACAAACAAAAAAACAGCAGGTTATTTCTTTTAGTAGGGGGTTGTACCAGAAATACATCAGAGTAGATTTGTGAAATAGAGAACAGACTTGAATTGAAATGGACCATCTGTGAATCCAAGCTAGGGCTAGTTTTAGTAGGAGCAATTTCTGTGTTGCTGTCCTTTTCAAGTTCTTCCTCCTTCTGGCCTCTGAAGACTTCCCCATGTGCTCACATGATATATCAAAGTGAGGACTGTGCTTCCATCATATCTTCAGACTGGGGAGGAAAAGAAGATCAGGAATGAAAGAGTCAAGGGAAATGCGACCTAAATGGATTCTAGCTCTGTTCCATGCTGTGATAGCAAACTAACTATATTTGCTTGGTTTTGTTAACGATTTACTTTGCAGCCACCACTGAACCATCCCAGGAAATTATTAAACCTGCTTCACCTAATTACTGGGAAAAGTCGGAAGTATTTTTAACTTCGAGGCCTAAAGTTTCTATGTCCTTTATCTCTTTTTACAAAATTGCTTCACTTCATTTCTACAAAAATCTGTGTGAAACAGAGGAGAGCCTCATTTCCTTTATCCCAGTTTTAGACATGCTCAGCTAACTTGGTTGTCAAGGGTCATGCTTCATGTGAGTGAAAACCAAAAGACTTCTTAAAAAAGAAATCATAATGATGTCTAAATATCTGCATTTGCTTTTTTCTCATGGTTACATTTAAGCAGAAAGAAATGTTTGCTTTTGAAGCACTTCTGAGGAATTTGTCTGGGTTTGTTTGTTGCTGCTATTATCTTTCAAGGTCTCTCACGGGTGAATTTTCTCCCACAGAGTTCATAGAGATAAATTGCTTTAACTTCTCTGTAGAAATAAATCTCTTTCCACTGATGACAGTAAGAACACTATAGTTGATATAGTAGAAACTGAATTGGGTCTTAATAAAGCAGCATGTATGGAGATTATAGCTTTCAAAGCACTGAAACACACTGTCCTCCAAAACAGAAAATAGTAAAAAGTTTCTAACTGTAGTGGCAGCTATCCAGCTATTTTCAAGCTGGGAAACAGCATGTTTTCTTCAGGAAATGAAATAATAAGCTTATACATTTACCCTTTCTGTTATTGCCTGAAGCATGCTTAACATGCTGAATGGGTTGTGAAAGAAGCGTGGAGAATAAGGCAAACAAGCAAAAATAACTTCTCTTTTACTCCATTTCAAAATGAAAGTGATCTTAAACTAAGTAAAGACTGAAATGTAATCCGATATTGAAGCTAATCACCACTATCCCCTGTATATACCAATATGTGCTAAATACTGTGTAATTTGCTTTCTGGAAGGAACTAATGTTCTCACCATATTTAAGGCTGAGAACTTAACATCCCATGTTCCATATTGCTCTTGTTTCATAACCTCAGACTTTTGCTCATATGTCCTTTATGATTGATTAAACACTAAAAGACCTCTGACAAGATGCAAGAAAGAAGTGATATTGGCTTACATACCTTAAGAATTAAATGTTATGCAAAATAAGGAGTATAATTATGCACTAGTATATTAAAATATAGTTAGCAATTCAGTATAGCTGCAATGAATGGCTGTTTGATTAGCTACCCATACTTTATTGTGAAGGTGTAGAAGAAAGAGTAAAAGTCAAAAGACTGTTATATTGCTATCACTGGATAAAATGAACTAAGGTGTTATTACAGGGGAATCTTTATTCTTTTTTTTTTTTTTTTTTTTTCTGATGATTTTTCAATTAGAATAATTAAAAAATCCAGAATGGTAGAGAAAATATTTGTAAATACATTGTGTGATGTAACAATTCTGTTATTCTGTGTTCTATGAATGAAACTTGAGAGTCTGCAGCAGAAGTACTGTTTGAGTTTCTAAGTCTTTTTGACTAACATGTTTGGGTTTTTTTGTTTGTTTGTTTGTTTTTTCTTATGTAAAACTGCTACAAAATTAACCCAATCTCATGGAATTCATAAGTGAAGATAAAAATGAATTATACTGAAATTATCCGCTGCTGCTGCAAAAAAATACTAATCAGCTGACATAGAATAGTGGTTGAAAAAGCAGTGGGCTTTGGGCAGTAGATGAACAGAAATGCACAGAGAGATTCAAAATTAAATAAAGCTTCTTTTTTTCTAGCTCAGGCTGAGAAAAAACACGGACCTAAGGAATTTAAATCAACGCCTAAGCCCGAATTGCAAACTCAAAACATATTGGGTAACTAATTTTGCTGCTTCTTACCTTCTATATACAGTAAATGTATTTTTTCCATTTTCAGATGACTTTTCTACTACATTCCTTCTACTGAGCAGCATCAAAGAAAGTCCTAATTAAAATTTTTTGTTCCCTTTGTGCTTCCAGCATCTCACAGATGAAATGTAAAGCAGAATGGATCCAGCACTGACTGAGCTGTGTCTGTTATGCATGATTATTGCTAGCAGTTTTGACTGGGTGATTCAATCTTGTTTTTCAAAGTATTGCTTTCTCTGTATGTCATCTGAATAACTCACATCAGATAAAAATTCCATCAGTAAAGTGGTTTTAGTGATAGAATGAAACTTGCAAACTCGATAATTTTCCTTTGACAACAGATTCATTTGGATAACATCAACAGTGGTGTAAAAGGAATATTTTTTTATTGTATATGACATGTATTTGTGTTTGACTTAGAGAAAAAAAAAAAAAGAGCTGTAATGTTTGGGTTTTTTGTTTTTTGTTTTTTGAGATCTCCCATTACTTGAAAGATTTCTTATGTTTCTTCTGGCATTTAGAATTCTAAGTTCTCCAATGTTGGTTTTGCCTTTATTTTAATCCTAAAACTGTGCAAAATCATGAACATGAACTTCTGGCTATATATGTATACACATATTTAATTTGGATTAGATTTTCTAAATCAAAAATGGCATAAATACAGGATGATGAGTGTTAAAGGAGAAGAGTGAGCTTTTTCCAGCACAGAAATACAGATGTTCCACATGAAGAGGACTGCTAGTTCTTCTCAATTGTTTTTACGTATTCCTATTGATTCATGATAATATCATCCTCTCTTTTGTCTGTTACAGTTGCAAGCAGGTTTCCAGAACATACTGAAGTTAAAACATTGTCTCATTTTCAAAGTTACATTTAATCACCTTTTAACCATAATTAACTTTGCCTGTTTTCTAACATGCCTTTTAAGATGGAGATATGAAAGTGAATCAAGGTGCGTCACTGCTTAATTTCAAACTAGGTGATCATGGTTACAGGTGGATTTTTATTACTGGCTTCCTCTAATTGGTGGTTCTTAATATTATGATTATGGGAAATGATGATTTTATTCAGATTCCACACATCTTTTTAAGTGGCAAAACTGCATATGTTTTGTTTTTTCCCCAGGGTGGAACTCGTTGTTATTGGTAAACACCATTGGTTTCCAGAATGCTTTAGAAGTCAAAATACAGTCCCATACTTTGTCTTGCAATACTCTGTATTAAATAAAGCCTTGATTATTTCTTTTATCATAGTTTCTAATGAAATACATCCACTTCCTCCTGGAACCAGAATCTTTGATGATCCAAAAAGTCCATTGACAGAACTTGGTAATTATTTTGTTTGTAAATTTGAGCAAACTTCTGTGTAAAATTATCTGAATTACCTCTTTTTTTTTGTTTGTTTTTAACACTTCAACTGCAATAATATTTTGTATGTAAATTATTGCAGCAATTAGTTTTTTCCCAAAATTTGCAGGTCACATCTTTCATTCTCAGTCTTTCTTTTTTGTTTTATTATAGTGACAGGTTGCTCTGAATTCATGCGTCTTAAAGAATAAAAGGGTATATGAGCTACCTTTTATAACTTTTATTTATGGTATGATGATGGCAACTTATGCCTCGTTGAAATATAAATCAACAACTGAACAAATACTTACATTGTAGTACCCCCTAAGATAACCAAAAGAAAAAAAATTAGATATGGTCACCTAATCAATTGGTGAAGTTGTCACAGCTTAACCAAATTAAAACAAAACTGTAAGCAGGTCAGGGAGAGTTTGGGTAGAGCAAACCTGACTAGTCTTAGTCCTGAACTCAGTATAAAGCTTATAGCCTATTAGTAACAGTGGCAGTACCATATTGCAGGGCTGCACAATTACACCCATGCCATTACAGATTGTGACCTTTTCATTAGTTAACAGAAGTGACCTAGAGTCGGTATAGATTTGTATTTCACTAAGCTTTGAATGAGAATTTATCATGTAATGGTGCTGATTTAATTAGACAATGTACTTAATGCACTGCCAATTTTAAAATCATTTCCTGGAAGAGCTCATGATTTCTTGAAGTGCTTATTTGAACCAAGCAGTACAATTTGAATGATCTTGAGAATTCGCTGTTGATTTGTTGCAATATTTGACAACTCTGCTTAAGGGGATAGAGATTCATATTTATTTTCACTGTAAGTTTGGTTAAATGTAATTAGAGGTAGCATTAAAAATAAAAAGTCCATTTAACATTTTACAAACAAGTTTGACTGAATTGTAGTTGTTTAAAGCCTGAAAAATTATTATGGATAGGAAATATTTTTGCTTACTAGAGAATAATCTGCTCCTATGTTTCTGTCAGTAGTAGAGGTAAAATGGTAACAGTTGAGCAAAAATACACGTTAAATTCAAGTTCTGATGTCTTCCATTTCTGCCACGTAGCAAAACCTGAGATTTAATTATGTGAGGTTGGACTCTGACATTGGATCAGGTGGAGCATCTGTGCTCCCAGTGAAGTCAGTGCTGAACTCAGTGGTACTCTGTGAGAGTGACTGCAGGAGTCATTTGCGGGAAATTTTGCTGCGCTGTGCCTCAGCATGTTGTGATCACCTCAGGTCATGAAATCAGTGGGAAAAAAAGAGAGAATTTAGTTATTGAAGCTAAAGTGCATGACCTGTATTCTGTCCTAGTTTCTCAGAAGACGTTTTCCTTTATTTTTCTATCAAGATTGTACCAGAGGGAGACATCTCCCACTATTTTATAAAATTTCTGTGTGGTCAGTGTATTTTGAATTCAAACATTTCTGAAAAGATAGCTTTGTTAACATAGCTTTACTCTTCTGATGCCTTTGGGAAATCTCTCATAGCTCTTACTATATGTAAAAATATCAAAGGAAGCTTTTGTTGGCCAAAGTTGTGAATCATAATGCTTGTTTGTATTCTTTTCTGTATTGAAATCAGGACATAGTAACCAGGAATAATATTTATTAATGTGATCTGTTGGTTAAAGGCAAATGAGGAAGCAGATTCAATATATGACCAAAAAAGGACAGACTTCTGTTTCATAAATTCATATTGTCTGCATTCAAACTGAGCCCTACACCTTTTTATTTGAATATTTTTGTCAATCTCAGAGAAGGTTAGCTTTAAAATCCTGGTGTAGCTACTTAAAAAAAAAATCATACTGTTAAGGAGCAATTAAAAATGTAGATGAAATTTTGTCTTTCATATACATTATAACCTAGGTAAGCATAAGTGACAATTGCAGCTTTTTTTTTTTTTTTTTTTTTTTTTTTTTTTTTTAAATTGGAAAGAAGTGTTATCAGGGGCTTGTACACATGATTTAATAGGATCTGTTTCTTATTTCTTACCGTAAAACCCACACATGATGGAAGTTCACTCATGTTACCCTTTAGGTAAGAATACCCAATTCCAACTTGATTCCTTGTTTCCATTAAAGCACAATAGCTCTCTTGAAATCACCTATACTTCTAAGTGAAATAACATTAAGGTCTTGTAGTACTATTCATTACAACACAGCAATTTAAAGATCCTGTTTTCTCCTTTTCACAGTTATTTCACTGACTTCGTCTTTCTTACTTCTTTCATCATTTCCAATTACACCTTTCTTTAAAATAGTTCTGTGTAATATAATAGGAACCAGTTGATACACACTTGCAAATGCTACTTCAAGTGTGTTTGTTTGGCTTATAGCTTTTTGGTTGTGTATGAAAACCTGATTGGATTTATGCTAAAGGTTGCATACAGTAAAAAACACCCGTGAGAACAAAAATTTAATCTAAATAAGAACTTAATAGTTACAGCTAAAATTAAATTTCATGCCATTTACAATGAGACTATTTGCCTGGATATCTTATTTTTTTTTCATGTTTACTCTTAGCTACTCAGAGTCCAACCTTGAAATCTGTATCTCTACCTTCAGCAGATACCAGAGAGATGGAGATAGGTAATCCGTGGATTATTTCCATATTTTTCCATTATATTTATATCAATTAGATCTGCAAACGGTAATTTTAAGATCTGCGTTAGAATCTTGGCTACCAACACTCACATCAAGCTGCTTTTGTCTGTGTAATCATCTGAAAAAGACATTTGTTACTGGCTTAAAAACTGACCACATAAAGACAACGTTGTCAAATCTTATTCTTTCTTATTTCTTTCACTTCTTATTGTGAAGCTGCATCTCATATCTTCCAAAATTTAATAAGGTAAAATTTCATTCTTTTGGGCATGTGGAACTCTAATTGCAAGTCTGAAGACTGGATTGTAAGCCATCATCTCCTGTTGTCATTGCACAGTTGTCTTGCGCCTCACTTTTCGTCTATAATGCTTTGCATTGGCATCATCTGGAATTTCACAGCCTTCACAAAGCTTCTTATGCTAACTCATTAAGTCACAGGTCTCAGCAGTTTAAGCTCAGATTCTTTTTTCAGCTTTTGATGAAACGCAGCCTGTTTCGTCAAGATCCAAAACATCTGGTACCACAGAAGTGCAGCCCACAAAATCTGGTAATGATTTCTCATCAGATTAATTCTCTTGACAGTTAGGAATTTTCTGAAAAGGCATACTGACTCTCATTGAACAGTTTGTTGAGTTTGACATAATGAAGAATAACTACAGATATGGAAGTGTTATATTGATTTACAGGTTTCTTTATGAACTTTTATACGAAATTATAATTGAACTACTGTTTTGTGGATGAGTTTTGTTGTTTCTTTGATTGGTTGTTTTGAAAGCATAGGCCTTCCTTTAGCCTTCATAGATGAATATAGACATGCCAATTCCGAATCACCCAGATCTCAAAACTGGAACTATAAAAACATGTTACTGAAAACGTAGACGTTCATTGAATTATAGAATGCCTTGGGTTGGAAAGGACTGTAAAGATCATCTAGCTCCAAGCCCCTGCCCTGGGCAGGGCTGCCACCTACCAGCTCAGGCTGCCCAGGGCCCCATCCAGCCTGGCTTTGAATGATTCCAGGGATGGGACATCCTCAGCTTCTCTGGGCAGCTTGTGTCAGGATCCCACTACACTCTGAGTAAATTGGCTACTTAATGTATTGAAAATACCTCCAAATATACTACTCCTATTTTTAAGATGAGGCAATTTGGGTGTTTGAGTAGGGCTTTTTTTTATGTGGGGCCACTGCCAGTATCCAAAAGAAACAAATGTATAAGGAGCCAGCTGGAAAGATTTCACTTCCCTAACATGCCAACAGTGTATTGCCAGATGCATATGTTTTTGGACGAAATCCATTACTAAAGGGAAGATCACCTGGAAATGTCAGCCATTCACATGCCTGACAAAAGATAGCTCCTATGTTTCATTCTTGCTTTGTTATCTTTTCTTTCTCCTTCTCCAGTTTCAGCACCAGGACATCCTCCTGCTTGATCCTTGAAATTCTAAACAAAGATTCCATACCGTACCAATCTTCTCATTTTTATTCATAATTTGTTCTCTTTCTTCTTCTTCATATAAGCTTCTTCATATAAGCTCAGAACTTCTTGCGTGATTTTGATGACAGTTTGGTCATCAGTACATTATACATCTGTGCATTAATATTAATAATTTTGGAAATAAATACAATTGTTTTTAAGTCACAATTGATTATAGTATATTTGAGTCTACCTTTTTGGAGGACTTAATGTGTTAAATATTAGCTAAACTTTTCTTCAGCTCATAAAAGACAGTGCTGCTGCAGATGGTTCTTGTCATTTTAAAATAATACGACACGATTTGTGTTTTTATTTTCCAGCTTCCCATGGCTTTCTTCATATTACTTCTACTCCTCAAACTTTTACAGCTTCAGAAATGACAGATGCTGGTAAATTACACTAATATTATTTTAGAAGCATAATCTTTTAAATGTATGCTGAAAGTTTACTACTATTAGTGGTTTGAGTCACTTATTCTATATTGCCTGCATTGGATGTTGCAGTATGTGTTAGTTCTTCCAATCCTATAGCAGTGTCATAATTCCTGGGACCAAGCACAACCCAGATGAAAAGCAAGACTGCAACAAGCACACAGCTGAATAGGGCAGTATTGATCTAACAAATTCATCAAGAGAAGATGTAAATTTTGCAAGGTAGAAGATTGTTACTGTCAACTAAGCTATACTTTCTGATGATAAATCAGTTTTCTTTCTCACTTTCTTTCTGTCAGTGTACATGTTCCAGTACAAATTTTGCTGTGATTTTTCCTGTACATTGACTTAAAAGCAGCAAGTACACATTTCAGTCCAGACCATTCTAATTTAGCTATACTGTGGACTAGAGCTGTAGGGATGGGTTGTTTTACTTTCCTGAAGCTTTTGGTATGTGATGATGCTTGGTATTTTTGGGCTTTGTTTGAATGTGAGCATGTATATGCATGAGAAGTGAAAGCAATGAGAAAGAGATAGAAGGAGGTAAGGAGAAAGGAAGCAGTTCATTGCTACAAACTTACAGTAATAGAGCTGTAGTTTAAGTTCTTTGCTGTATAATAAACTGGATTCTGGCACCCTAATGCAGTTTTTGGAAGTTCAGACTTGGTGCAAAATATTACAAAGCCTCCTAGTCCCAGGTAATGATTTTAAATCAAATTAGTTAATTATTTTATATGGAGCAGGTGCACACAAGTTGAGTTGAACAAAATTTGAGAAACTGCATAGAGATAAGTGGCTTAATGAAGTGGAGTAGAGAAACTTTTATCTCCTGAACTTACAGTCATTTTCCCTCAGTTTATGAAGATTTCTAACCTTCGTGGAAAGATGTGGTATAAATTGTGGGCCCATTTTTTTTCAGATGCTATTTGAGGCAAATCTATATATAGTTTTATAGATAGATAGATAGATTTTCAGTTCCTTTGTAGATATTCTCACATATAGGAAAATAAGAAAATGCATTCAGCCATATAGTTAAGGTATTTAAAATACCCAGACTAGAACAAGGTTCATTAAAAAAATACATAAATAAAATTTTGACTTCTGCAGAGCAGTGGAAGTTGAAATTCCTCTTTTTTCTTCAGTTCTACCCCCTTAATTTATTTACATGCAACTCTTTCTCAGATGTATTTGCATTTTTTCCCTGCAGCTGGATTTACTGCTGATTTGGAGATTACCATGCCTGTAATTACCACAGAACCGCATTTGTTAGAAACAGCACTGGGTAAAATTGATAAGTTGACTTGCTTTAGTTTTAACGTCTTACTTTCCATTTCTATCCTTACTGCTGTTTTTGGAACATTTCCCTTGCTTTAGTTGTCACTGTCCCAGTAATTCATACCATTTATTGCTGCAGTTAACCAGATTCTCATCTGCACTTGTCATTCATCTTTATAGATGGGGGATAGAATCCTTGCAATGGGTTTTAGTTGGTTGATTTTGGTTTTCTCATTATTGAGGTTGCCAGCTGTGGGCCTGGTAATGAGGGGTTTAACATACGTTTCTGTGTAATATTTCCGCGAAAAGGTTATTTTGACTGGCTTTATATCAGATGGCACATTGTCTGCCTACTGGATCAAAAGGTGTTACCTTACTACCTGCAAATCTTAATGCATGTTTTAAGACTCTTAAACAATAGTAAGAATTCTTGCTAAAATGAATAATTAAGTGATATTTTTCTACAATGACATGCTCACCAACCAACAGTTCATGAGGCATTCTCATTTCTGGCTAGCTTGCAAGCAGATTTCTTTCTGCTTTTATTTTAGCATTGCAAATTTTGTCTGCTGAGTCATGTCCTATATGTAGTAGCTCTGAGGTAAATAAACCTATTAATAGACATTACCTTTTCAGATTTAGATGAAACTAAGACTCTTTCTTCAAGATCCAAAACATCTGGCGTGCCAGAAATGCTTCCAATCTCAGCTGATAATGATATCATTTTTCAGTGTACTTCTCCTGACTTGCAGACAGTCTTTCAAAAGTCATAGCAATGGTTTGTTAGATAGAGGGTTGATTCTGCTTTGCCATTTTAACTGAGGAATGCACACTCCCCCGTGTAACTGGGAGTGTTTTGAGATCTGTTGTATCTGCAGGAATTTTTCAGGAATTCATAGTTGAATATTAAAGTGATATAAAAGTAAATTTTAAAAATGCTTTTAAGCAAGTAGCAAGACTGTGTCCTCCATTTTTCTGTAAAGGATTTTATAACCAGGCCTGTTATTTCAAATGGTTAAATACATCCCAGCGTGTCAAATCTATTCATTTTGTATATTGCATATGCAACATACTTCTCCATTGGTGGAAAAAGCTTTAGCTATTCTTAATATCCCACAAGGTTTAAAACCATGGGAAAAAAACATTTACTGATTTGGTTAGTGGCTATTACCACCAATTTTTTCAGGTTTCTGCAGGCTTGAAAGATTTCACCAACAGTCTTACCTATCTTAGAAATTGAATAAGGCCGTCAATGTAGCAAAGGGATGCAATACACTGAGACTAGATTTTCTACCACATTACATATTTTTATGTATTTTTTCTGTGCAAAATTAGAACGAGAGCTACAGTACAAGCAATTCAGCTTACTTAAGTCAGTTTTTTTTCAGTGAACTGTCAGACAACAGACCATACAAGTATAGGTGGATGAAAAATGTCCCAAGAACTCTTCAGAAAAATGGCCATTCATCACTTGTTTGCTGGCATCTCTCTGCTGAGACATTGAGCAAGCATTAATAGAGCTTGGAGCTTAAGGTTGCTGAACAGCAGAATTAAGGCTTTGGAAAATTCTAGTGAAAAGTAAGATCTGATTTCAAATAGTAATATCATGTCAGTGATTTGGCCAGTCCTTTATTTATAGTAAAAATAAGATTAATATATTGTTAAGCTTCTCAGCCCCGCCAAGTCTGTTTTCTGCTAG
>NW_024884364.1:9255334-9271971 GCF_019232065.1 Centrocercus urophasianus | reverse complement strand
ATTTGGTGACAGTGGTGGAGTAGCTTGTGGTGGCAGATTCTATAGTATTGTCAGGTGTAGAGGTCTGGTGTGTTACCTGGCAGTATCCTATCCCCTGGTGTCATTACGCATTTCATAAGCAGATTCTGATTTGAAGATGTATGCAAGTTGATAGAGTATGGAACATTGAAATTTCTAGACCAGTACATTGCACATTAATAGTAGGTTTCTAGATATTCTGGCTCTCTCTGGCTCTCTTTTTTTTTTTTTTTTTTTTTTTTTTTTTTCTTTTTTACTCTTAGAAGTTAATCCTGAAATGGTTGGTTTTTGATTTTTTTTTTTTGACAGCGTAGAAATCTTTTTTTTTCATGCCTAGTACCATGAAGCTCATGCTTGCAACTGAGAAACTCACCTCATCTTGTGTCTGGTCTTTCTTTTTACTGTGTTAAATGCTATTAAGAACTTGTAGATAGACTTAGATAAAATCATCTTGACTAATAAGCAAATAATTAAAAATGCCTAAAGCTTAATAATAGTACTGCATTTTTCTTTCAAGCTTCTTAGGTACCTTAGAGCTTCTTTATTATATTCTCTGATAGATGCATATTCATATCTTCTCCACTATTTTTTGTGCCATTATATTAAGTCTCTTTCTTATTGTTATTTCTTCAAATTTATTTTGTATGTTTGTCTCAGTGCTCATGTATGTACACAGAGTATGTACACAGATTATACAGAATTAAAACTCACTGAGAGGCTCTTGATGGAAAACAAGGCACTCAAATTACATCCTATTTAATTTTTATTATTTTATGTTTATCATTTTTAATTTTTTTGTGTGTGCTTTGTGCTTACAGCTCATTTGTTAGGAAAAAAAAAAAACAACAACAACTATTTTCTGAGTTGCATTCAATCATATTGACCATGCTGCATAAGATAATAATAAGTTTGGTTTGCTGCTACCTCAGTTGTCACTTTATTCATTAACTGCAGTTCCTACTTTAAATCATGATTGCTTCATTTTCAAGGTAAGGAATGCTTGTTGTGGGTGGACATCTTCACTGCAAACTACGTAAAACAGAAAAATCTACATGTAGAAACAATGATTATACATAATATTACCTTGTTTGTTTGTTTTAATAGCTTTCAGTGGTATTCAGCCTGTTCTTTCAAGCCCTCTGACACCTAGTAAGCCTGAAATAGCAGATGCTGAACCAGGTACAACAATCGCTGTCTAATTCTTATTAATCAGTGCTCAGACCATGATTTAAAACTCACTGAAATGGCTGTACTGGTAATCTTCATTTGCATTAGACTTCTAACAGTTGAAAATTTTAGTTTAGATTGCTGTTAGTTGTTGACATTGTTGCTTTCTCATGCTTAGGATGCTTATGGCAATTCACAGTCTCCTGATGTGCCTTCAGTATTTTGAAAAATATGCCACAAATATAACTGAGAAAACAGTTTTTATTGTCTGGTACAGCTGATATAAATACTGTGATGTATGTTATAGGCTGTCTTCTGCTGACATCTTGCTTAGAATATTAAGGAGAGTGTCTTTTTAATGACATGAAATCGGGTAACAGTCATGGACACTTAATGCTTTTGGGCTGAAACTATAGCTGGGTTAATTGTCAGCTCTCAAATCCAATTTTATATAATTCAGATATCGTTCATCAGCCTTGGCTGATTGATTGTTCAATGTGTCCTCTTCAATAAATTGCTACATTTTACATCTTGCCGTCTTCCTTATGTATTGGAGCAAAACTCAAAATGTGCGAATGTCAACTTCAAAATCTTACTTGACAGTGATTAAGAGCCATACCAGTTGCAGTAAAGGCAGGAAGAAAGGAACATTCAGAATTCTGCGTGTCACAAATACAATGATTTATAGTCACAGAAGCTTTTGGCAGTTCAAAAGACTGAATTTCTCTCTAATATGTACTGAACTGATAATCTGAAAAGTGTCCAAGCATTAGTGAAATGTTTATGTTACTCTTACAAAAACAGATTTGTTTTTGCTTATGAAGCAAGAGTTTCTTCCATTAGCTCTTTACTGTATTATGACTGTCACCATTTCTTCCAACAGCAACAAGTGAATCCATTCTGGAATCTTTCACACCTAAAACTTCTCGTCCTTTTCAATGGCCAAGGGTAACATTAGGTAATGTTGTTTTCACCCAGTGAAAAGCTTTTGAGCCCATTCATCACATATGAATGCATTTCTTCCAGCATATCATTTCACATGTATAAAATTATTTTTTTTCCTGGTTATAGTCTTGTTCTGCCATTGTCATTAGACTGATTCCTTTTGATATATTTCTGTATGGGGACATAGTTCAGAGCAATTTTACTGTTCATGGAGCAGTAAAAGTTGCCTCTCAGTAACTTGCATGAAAAAGTCCATCATCCTTTTGTCAGTAAGTTTTATCTTTTTCCATCATGCATACGCATGTTCTGTCTTTCTCTCCGATATGCAGAGCTTTCATAGAGAAATTTCAGTTGATTTGAAGACATACATTTTGAGTCAATGCACAGCATTTCAATATCATCTCCATTCTGCACTTCAAACTCTAATTTCATCGGATGGCTTTGATGTTCTGTGCTGAGTTATCCTTTTTTCAATGTAAATTTGTGGCATGTGCTGTTTGTTGTGAGAAACTCTTGTTAAACTGTGGTTGCAAACTGAGCTCTTTCTTTCAGCTCCTAAAGAAATACCACTTACTCCTAAACTGAAACCGTCTGCTATCCCAGAAGTACAGCATGTGGTAACCGGTAACTGTGCACACCATTCTTATAAGTTGATATACAGAAGCATGTTAGCTAAGAATATTTCAGCCAGACTTCCTAAAACGGACAGAAGCTACACAGTACATGAACATCTTGAGTAATTCATCATTCTGAAATTAACCATTTGATGTTGTGTAACAGAAGAAATGAGGGGTTAAGCTCATCAGTTTGTGACACAATTGGGTCCAATGACAGAAATATAAATGTGGTCTCTGGTTTTGTAATGTAATTTAAATTAATGGTGGGGAAAAAACTTTTATTGTTCTCTTATCCCTTTTGTTGTCTCTTTTGCCAATTGCCATCTCCCACGTCCATGTAGACAAATAGCAAAGATTACATCTTTGCTGATTACAACAGTATGCTGATTTGGAGTAAAGTACTTCTCATCTGATCAGTAAGACCTTCCTGAAGGAACTCACTGAAAAGAACTGTGACTTCAAGGGGAGTAGGAGAGCTACCTCAAAATAGAAGGGGAAATGTTCATATAAGTGTGAGAAGATCATTCTTTGGCCATAGGGCATTATTACAGTGTGGTATCCTTTTTCCGTTTCTGCCGTGTGATAAAAAAAATATATCCCTGTAGTCATTTTCTTCTGATTTGTGGTTAAGGGATATGAGCTTTCCTTCTTGAGTGTTTCAGGTACTGGACCAATAAATACTATGGTGTGCATTACTAGAGCTTTATAGTGCTTCTGTTCTTGTATATAAACAGGCAAAACACTAAAAGGCAGGAGTTGCCTTTGATGTCTTATGCACGCCTTGACTTCTAGTTCTGACTTCAGATTTTCAGCAAGATTTTGGCATTTAGAAGTTGCTTCTTCAGTATAGATTTTCTGGTATTTTTTATGGAACAAGATCTTTTCTTCAGTCACAGCCTTCATCTGTTCTTCCTTACTTTTCTCCCACAACTTCCAAAGAAATTTGTTTTCTTATTCAAGTAAGCAATGGGTTAAAAATACCCTGACAGCACAAATATAGGAAAGGAGCCTCAGAAGCAGATTTTTACCCAAAACCGTAAGCATACAGGGTGTAATTTCATAGGAAACCAAACTAAAAGGAGTGTAGGATGTTGTATATGATATCAGGACTCATGCACACTTATCAGGTCTATTAAAATAATAATTAAAAAAAAAGTCAGCTATTGGAATTATAACATTTTTTATCTGTTCAATTTCACTTGATTTTTTTGTTTTCTAGCTCCCAAACCCCCACTTCCAGAGCCTAAAACTTCTAAGACTGTTGAACAACAAAAAGCTACTTTAGGTAATACATACTTACGCAGCTGTTGGTCAATCTTCTCTGCAGCCCAAGTCACAGCTTGAACTCAATTACTTCATCTCATAGCTTCTTTTGTTTATAATCCATTTCTTTTAGGAAGAAAAAGTTAGGAAATAATCATTCTGAAGTACGTTTTTCAGAACTTAAACAAAAAGTAACTTGAAGTTTTTTGTGACCTTACTAGTTCTATGGTACAGTAACATTCTTGGATAGCAGAATATCTTCCATTTTGTTGGGAGTGATGCTAGTAGAGCAGCAACACATTTTACCCTCAGAATCATTAGAAATTCCTTAGCATCATTACTGAAAGACTAAGTAGAAGGCCAGTGTTATGACTGTTAATCCTAGAAATCTCAATGAATGATTGCTGTGACACTATGTAGATATGTTAATTCTGCTGCTCTTTTATGAATCCTTCATGAATGTTAGTTTGGCTTCAGAAGCACTTCTCAGCCATTTCACATTTCTTACTCTAGTCTGTTCTTTCTGTATCATATGCTTTTCTAGTGTCTACTACCCTGAAGTATTTGGAAACTTCTTTGAAAGGAGTCTCATTGCAATCCTTTATAAAACTGAATTAAATTATGTACTATAGTACCTGATACACACCTTAAGCTTTATTTGATGTCAGATTAATGGTCATTAGCTAACTATACTTTCAGCTCACAGAAGTTCAGGGAAAAGAACACTTCCAGGTTTCTGTTTGCTTTTTATTTTTTTTTTTTTTTTTGCGATTTAGATGAAATTATTTCTGTTTTATCAACAGAATGCAATGAATACAGTTATGGAGCAACTTCCTTTTATAACACTGAATTCATACTTCTGCTCCCTTCCAGTGATTTCATTACTGTTGAAAATTGAGACCATTTTAGCAGATTTTGTTTATGTTTCAATGACCAAGAGAAAATTTTAAAATTGACCAAGAGAATGAATTATTTTTCCTCTTACCTATCTTACAAAAATGAATTTTATGTTTTAATGAGGAAAACATTTTGATGTGATTGTAAGCTGTACTTGCATCTCTTTGATTTACTTACTGACTTTTGCAATGATGAACAAGCAGGTTTTAGGGGAGGATTTTGTGAAGCCTTTTTAGCAAATTAGATTTTGCCATTTGCTTTTGCTCCAGTTGCCATTTATTGCTTCATTTCTGCCTTGGAAAATGTGATTCTTATGTGACACGTTAGGAAGAATCATCTTATAATGCAGAATATTTTTTTCAGCTCCCAAAGAAGCAAAACTCACACCTTCTGCATCTAAACCTAGACCACCTGGCAGACCCAGAAAGCCACAAATTAAACCTGGTAACTAGCTTCCATACCAAACATTTGCTGTACCTTATCATTTAAATAGTTTTATATACTTCATTTTGTGTGAAGTTCAGCACCTTAGATTCAGAAAAAAAAAAATTAGGCAGTGAGGGAAGCTGTGCTCTTTGAGGAGTATTTTTTTTGTATTCAACAACAGAAAAAATTGAAGCAAAGTCGAGAGACTTTTAACTTTAGTCTTATATCTCAAATCACCACGCTGCACGGCCTTGTGGAAACAAATTGTTTTGCGGTTTTTCATTTCAAAATGAAAAGTTTTTTGACTTGGTTTGACACTGAATCTAGAAGATGCACATTCTCTTTTGTTGCTGGTGGATGTAGCATTTTACCTAGAACTGTAGGATTTCTGTTGATCCAGTGATCATTAACTCATACATAGGCTTATCTGAAACTGAATTAGGAATGAAATGCTGATCTGGAATTTAATGAAGGCATATTTTATGGTGGCAAATGAAACCAAAAGTTACCTGGCCTGCGCAGAGGCTGAAGAATAAGTGAATAGTTTTGCATGGTTTATAATGAAGTTCAAAAAGTGTGTTGTGAGAATATGTTACATAATCATGGAACATCTTAATTGGTATTATTTATTTTTTTCCAGATTCCAAGTAAATTAGTCCCTGTTATTTTTGCTCATAAAAAGAATTACTCTCTTCAGACCCAATAATTCCTTGTGAAACTTGTTAAATAAATGATATTTATGCGTTGGAGGTTTTTCAAATTAACATGCATACTTATTTTTTCATTGTGGTTACATCTCCTGCAACATTTTTAGTGTAGAAATTCAGTATTGTAATATTATAATCATTAATTTCATCTCTGCCATAGATGTCTATGTATATCTGAACATAGACATCTTTTCTTGAAATGACAGAGAAAAAACTCCTTTGGAAAATGTTGAATAAAATTGTTTTACACCTTCGTGCCATCAACATAAAGCGGTATATTGATGTTTCTCCATCAGTGGTTGATTGCTCTGAGCTACTATATCGCTACAGAGAAGGCAGCATGTTTCTGTATTTGTATATATGCTTCTTGTCTGTCATTTCTTTGTTAGTGATAAAATTGATCAATCCAGATAGAATCCTAAGAAACACTACTCTTTATCCACCAGTGTTTATTTTGGAGAAGACTAAGGGTAGATCTCTACTCTCTACAGCTATCTGAAAGGAAATTGCAACAAGGAAAGTACCAGTCCATTTTCTCAGGTGATAAGTTAGAAGAAATTGCATCAGGAGAAGTTTAGATTGGATATCTGAAAGGATGTTTCCATGGAAATGCCAAGCTTTGGTAGGGGCAGCTCAGGGATGCGGTGAATTCCCCATACCTGGATGTATTTAAGAGACAAGTGGACATGGCACTAAGGGACATAGATCAGTGATGCAATTTGGGAGGCCAGATTGATGGCTGGACATGATGTTGGAGGTTTTTTTTACAACCTAGATGATTCTATTGTTCTATGACCATAATTAAGCCTGTCATTATCCTGTGAGAAGGTATTTGCTACTTTGGCTTGTTCTGACGAGACAAATGATGATGTTCATAAATGATTATTTGAGGCATAAAATATATAATACATGGAGATTACACGGGTTTTGGTTAGGTGACTTCTGAAATATAGTCACATGAGAGAACTATGCCTTCTCTATGATTTTTTTTCTAAAAACTTGGTGCATGTCTGTCATATTATTTTCTGTCCTTCTAAGTTTCAGGTTACTTGGCTGCTCACTGCTTACAACCCAGTAACCTGGTAAACAATTTAATAATATTGAGGGTAACATGCCAAAGTCCTATTGCACTGCCTGGGAGTTTTATTTAGATGCTCTGCTTTCAGAAAGGTCAGAGAAAATGAAGAGCATTAAATTTCCTCCAGTCTTATTCCCTTTTCATCCTCCTTCTGAGAAACATCATCTCACAACTCTACCTTTTCTTTTTACCTAGAAAAATTTACATCAAATGTGAATTGTATATCTATTAATGAATTTTTTAAAACTGCTGTAGAAGAGCATCCAACTCTTTGTTTATCCCTTTTTTCAAGGGATAAACCCTCTGCTTGTTTTATCCATATCCAATAATATCTCATATTAAACCCACTGCTCCAATTTTCTCTGCTTATTCATTTAAATGACTGCAGGTTGTTTTCTAAATTTCATTTATTCATTAATGAATGTGTCTCTTTTATGGGATACCACTTACTTTCAGCTAAAATACTGATTTTTACAAACCAGTTTTTTTCCCAGTACCCAAAACCATGTTCCAGTGCTTTTGTAGGGTTTCCTGGTTTCTGTTACATTCTTTCTATTGTTGCCAACAAGTTTGTGCATTATTTCTTAATTGATCCTGTATTATTAAAAAGCTTAATTGTCCATAGTTGAAAAAAAGTTGATTTGAAGGTAGGCATTACTGTGGTGCTGTATCAGCAGCTGCTTTTGCTCTTACCAGTGGAGTTATTTTACATTTTTTGCAGTACATTCCATACTTAACTTGTCACAATGTTTCTGTTGCAGTGGTGGAATCTATTACACTTAGAGTTGAACCACCAAGGTCAACAATAGGTAATGGTACTTCTTTGGCAAGCTGTAGTTTTTGGGGTCTTTTTTTGTCACAGAAAGTGGCACCAAAGTTAATCATCTTATGCTTTAAAATAGATTCATTAAACTTCATTTTTCTTCTAGGTAGTTCTTGTTTGGTATCCATGTCTGTTGGTCATATTGCTAACTTCACAATTGAAATTGAAAAGCCTACTTTTTGAGAAAAAGAGGCTTGCAGCTTTGAATGACCTTTGTCTTAATTATGCTCGTCTGTGTCAGTCTCAGTTTTTCATTTAAAAAAAAAATATCTGGGCTTCTGTAATAACCAAAATTTCTATCTTTTGCTTAGGCTGTTGTAAACACGTGGGTATTATTATCAGACTTTCTTTCCTGTTTCCTATAAAGAGAATTCTCTGTTGCAGGTGTGAGCATTCTGTGTTTGTGTGTTCATCTCGATATCAGATGCTGATTGCTCAGTGAATTAACCAACTTATTACCCACCTTTTCTCTTCCAGCTCCAAAGGAGATTCCTCGCATTCCTTCTAAACCTAAACCTTCACCCAAACCTCATATTCCACAGGCTAAAGATGGTAAACTGCTTTGTGTGATTATTTCTAACACAGCATATATTAGATTGAAATGTATTTCTGTGCAACTACTTATTTATTTGAACAAATTAAATCATAATCAGATTCTGTTGTGCTGTCTATTCAGTGGTATGTTTGCAATTTTCAGAAATAATAACAACGTTATTTTTAAATTCATGCCATAGAGCTAGAGTGTGGTAGCACAATATGCAGTAATGCTTTTTAACAGCATTCAGAAAGCAAACAAGTGTTCTCCAAGTCCAGTTTTGTATATGAACAGCACTTGTAATATCTCACAAAGGAGAGAATTTTCTATTCTTAAAAAGCCATTTTCTTAATAAGTTAATGATAGATATTTGGGTATCTCACTACAGCCAGTTGGAGAACTAAGCTCACACTGAAGAAGAATTTCCTCTTTCACTGCTTATTTTCTCAGTGACTTCATTTAATATAAAAGTTTTTGTATGAGGCAGTACATTACTATAGAAATAATACTAACTGTAAGTGGGGGTATTCTCTTAAATTTTTAGAACAGCTTTTATGTTTTGTTTTTCTTGATACAGTCCTGGAATCTGTAACGTTTAGAACTGATCAACCAAAACCAACAATAGGTAACAGTTCTAGCTAAAGTGATCATCACATTTAGAATACATATTGTGGCTTTGCATGGTTAGAACAAATACTCAGTAGATGTCTAGCATCACAGGTACATCTTCGTTGTATTTTACTGTCATGATTTTTACTATTAAATTTCATCCTTATGTAATTTGATTTTTTTTTTTTTGTTTGTGATTTTACACTAACAATTCATATTCATCTTGTTTGGTTTTCCTCACACAAGTATGTTCTGTAAAGCGAATGGCAGCACCACAGTTTTACTTTGATTGTGTTTCATTATGCTTAGTTTGTGTCACATACTTCATCTTTTCTGCTAGTCTCCAAGTCAGACATCCATCCTGGCCTTGCTCCTCTTGATTCTATTACAGAGGTTCCCCACCAGCAGAATTTCTTTGTGTACCAGGCATTCATGCTTCTTCATTATTTGTACAAGCTTTTTTTGTATCCAGATTCCAAAGACATGTGTTCAGGGTTTCCTTGTTGGTTTCTTGTTTGTTTATTTGTTTGTTTGTTTGAAATGTTATGCCTTCTGACAGTCTTCTGTCAGGAAGATATTAAAAGTTGCATTTGTTTTATTCCAGTTCCAAAAGAATCACATCGTATTCCTTCCAGACCTAGGATACCACCAAGCTCAGAGGTGCCACAGACCAAGCCTGGTAAGTACACTGTTTCTTATTTTATGCTGGTATGTGTATCTTACAAATTTTACCATGATCAGTAGAGTTTCGGATCCATATTTATCCCTTGGGTGTGTATGTTGGTGCATTCCTTGAAGGATAAAATCCAGTATCATATATCATAAGACGTGGAACCTGTAAGCAACCTTGCAAGTTTAAGTTTTCTATCTTAGTTCTTTCTTACATTTTAAGTCACTGCAACATTTTTCTTTGCAGAAAATAGCTCTTCTTGGTTTGAATTTGGATTGGTTTGGGGATAGATGAAAAAGAAAGTGTCATTGCAAAGAGGAAGTGAATTTTTTCTGTATTTCTCAAACTGTATAAATGTGTTTTCTTTCCTAAGCACAGTCATTCTTTCATTCTTTTCAGTTACTTTTGCAGAAGCTTTATTTTATCTGTGCACTTAAGAATGTACAATATTTTTCAAAATGTTGCTCACACAGCTTGATATAAAGTAATATATGACCATGTCCTAATCAAGGGTGGAGGAAGAAAGTTAAATAACTCATGCTAGCGATTGCAGGATGTATTGTAGTAAGTTGACCTTGCCCATTAGCTATGTATCCACCAGTTTGCTCACCACTCTGACCCCCTGCAGGTTTGAGGAGAAAGCCAGAAAACAAATAAACAAAAAGAACAGAACAGTGATTCGAGATAAAATGTAAAAAATGAGAGAAAAATGAGGAAAAACAAGAGATGCAAACACACTCAGTCACAAACTAATGCCAGAAGACCAACACCTAGGAAGCCCACAAGCAGTGGCTCCTTCGAAAAAATTACCCACCAATTTTATTGCTGACTGTGATGTTAGATGACATGAAACAGTCCTTTGGTCAATTTGGTTCAACTGTCAAAGCTGTGTCCCCTCCCAGCCTGTTGCCTAACTTCAGCCTACTTGTCTGGTGACTGTGTGAAAAACAGGATCTGCTAAAACATTGGTTTGTTATTAAGACTGGCTTGGTCACAAATTTAAAACAGAGCACTTCAGGGACTGCTATGAAGAAAATAAACTCCTTCCCAGCCAGAACTAGTGCAAGCATCCAAGGTATTCGCAGCATTAGGTGGTGCTGCTGGGAAAATGGACAGAATGACGAGGACTAAGATTCCTTTTTGCCCTGCTAAGTCTGCACCTATTGTTTGAATTAAAAAATAAAGATAAGCAAGAAAAGTATGCAAAGTTTAAAATGGACTGCCACCCACAATTTCTTCGTGGCTTATTACAAAATTTACAGATTTATATTCAGAGCTCAAATCTGTATTAGAGTTATCGCCCTGAAGGCCATTTTTGAGATGCATAATACTGTTGAGTATTGAGTTTCAAGGAGGAGAGGCCGTCTCTCACTAGCCATAGGAGGGGTGACATGATCATTGTGGAGGTGCTGCCTGCAATGTTTTGGTTGTTCTTAGTAAGAGTTATTTTGTTGGTTTCTAACGCAGCTCTGGAACCAATTACGTTTAGAACTGAAAAACCAAAGTCAACGTCAGGTAATGATAAATTCTTATTTGCATATCACCTTGTTTTTCTTTTACAACAGAGATCATTATAAGTATACCTGCAAATAATTTTAATAAATTACTTTAATAATAGATTGAATAATTTAACAGTCAAGATTCTCTACCTCTTTTCATTTTTTCTTCAAGGAATTCAAGAAGGGTCCTCATGCCAATCATGTTTTTAAGCACATAGGATAGGGTAATTTCTTTTGGCATTTAAAAAGGTCTGAGGACAGATCAGAGCAGGATCCCAACTACAGTATAACACAGTTATACTGTAAAGGTGACACTGTTCTAGTTAGACACATGAAATTGAGTGAGCAAAGCTGCCTGCTGTCAGTTTTCTTTCTTTCCTCTCCATCTCCTCCAGATTTTATAAATTCAGTCATTCATGGATCTGATTATTCTAAAAAATAATTCTGTTTCTCTTAATTATCAATTCCACTGTCAAAACAAAATCACTTCAGTGATCTTTGGGATATATGAGGCAGAGCCAATTGGCTAAGGCATTTTTATTTGCTTGAATGTAGTACTGAGAATTATTCTGGTACAATTTCATTACAGCACAGTGGTGTCTTTGAATTTGAAACTTCTTCTATTTAGTAGTTTACCTTCTAAATAGAAACAATAATTCTGTCACATGCCTTCTTAATGATATGTCATAGAGAAGTATTTTCTCTGCAGCATGATTTTGTTCCAAAACAAACCCCTCCACCTTTTTTACACTGTTTCCATACAAGTATCATTGGTTCAAATCTTTGCTGTATTTGTATTGACTGCTATGGATTGCAGTGAACAATGATGCCTCTGAAAATGTTAACATGGTGTAACCCAGTTTCTTTCAGTTCCTAGAGAGACACGTTATGGGCCTTCCAAACCCAAAACATCTCCCAGTCCACGTGTTTCTCCAACCAGAGCAAGTAAGCTTCTCAGTATTTTGCATTTTAGCATATGAAAGTTTTTGCAGTTTGAAAATTGACAAAATATAGGGATTTTTCAAAAATACACAAATCTTTATTGAATAGGGTATGTTTTACTGTTGTAATGAAGTGTTGCTATAAAGCTGTCATAAAGCAAGATGTATATCTGTGTGTATCAGTAATTTGTATGAGGGTTGGGGTATGGGGGTTAAACACTCTCATATAAAGCCCCTGCAATTTGGAAAACTTGGGTCTGAATTTCATTAAGATATGAAAGACGTCCTTGTATTTTCTCATTTACAGAAACAAAATTACAGTACTTTCTTGTTCCCCAATCTTCACTTTGGGGTTATCTCTGTCCATTGGAAAGTTAGTAGTAATTATCCATGTTTCTACTTTGACTGCTTGATGTTTTTTAATGTAAGATTGATCTAAGCAAGCAACAGATTTTTGGAATATGAAATACTTGAAGTGCAGCTAGGAAAATTGTTAGAACTACAACAGTTTACTCTGTGAAAAGATCTGTTTGAGAAAACTGGGATGAGTGGAGGGTTAATCCAGCAGTGCACTGTAACAGTCACTTTGTCTGTAGTCTCAGCACTAACATTTACTTCGTTGGCAAGAGGTTTCTGTGGTTACTAGCAAATGGAAAAAATACTTCCTAAAAATTTTATTTTTGCAGAAAATTAATGTCCTGTAAGGAATATCAGATAGACTTATGATTTGTCTTTGTCTTCATTACTGTGTTCAAAACTTAGCTCATCTTCACAGGTCCAAAAGAAAGTCGACGAGTCACTGCCAAGCCTAGAACATCACCAATTCCAGATTTACCACACACAAAACCTGGTAAATAGATACATGTTTTGTCGTACTTAAATGTTCAGACATTCTTTAGGTTGTCTTTTCTCAGTGTCAAGTGTTGATTAACATCTCTTAATATTGCAAATATATAGATTTTCTAATGAGCATTAAATACATGCTTAAAGAAAGAGAGACCTGATTTAAATATTTAATTATTGAGTTTTGATGAGTTGTATATATATGCTTTTCAATCACATGACACTTGTCATTGATGAATAATTTGTATAGAAGGTTAAACAACATACAGCCCTTTTAAGAGTATACTTGGAAGAAATTTCCTCAGTCTTCTTTTCTGATCAGGTGTCCTCATAATGGAACTAGATCCTTAAAAATATACCTGGTAGGGATTGATATGTCAGTGAACTACCAAATCTCCTCTTTAACATATAATGGTTCTGAAGAAATCAGTTGAAACTTCCTTTATAGGGAATGTATATTCACTATTATTTTTTCCAACTTAAGAATAAATTGGTTAAAGGGAGTATATTTACCCTTTTAATTGTATTTTCTGCTAACTGTGTACGTTCTTGTTTTTATGAGGTGCTGGCACATATTACATTTACAGCTGAGCAACCAAAGACAAGTAGGCAACTTTGGGCTGTTTGCTATTATTTTTTTTTCCCCTGCTGTTCGTTGACCAAAGATTATAAATTATTATTCTGTTTTTTACATTATTTGTTTGTAGTTTTGATTTGGTTACATAATACTAGTCTGTTCCAGATATTCAAAGATTCCTAGCTGTGTTGTCTTCACAAAAATATTCTCTCTCTTCCACACATTGCAGTTTCATTCTGTGGCTATCGCAGTTGTCAGCTTTGTAATACAAATGGAAACATCTCAGCTATGGCTGTCTGTGTTCTTTACAGATTTTTTTCCTTGGCTCCAGATGAGACTTTTCTTACTTGATCACTTTTCCATGTTTATTTTCATTCATGGTTGTCTTTTTCCCTTTAAGTTTCAGCATGTCTCATCTCTACATTTTTCGATCATTCATGCAAAGACGTTGTTTTTCCTTGCAGGTATTGATTTCTAAAGAGCACACACGCTTAAAACTGGTCTTTTCTTTCAGCTCCTAAAGAAACACAACAAACTTCCTTTAAACCTAAACCAGCTCCCATTCCAGATGCTTCACAACGCAAGCCTGGTAAATTATCTTCTCTTTTATCAAGCTATGGTCAAAAACTGAACACTGGCTTTTGGGAAGGGTGCTGGTGTAGATTTCTCAGCAGTACATTTGCTGCTTTGTAGTATTCTAACTTAAGAAACATCTGCAGTACTGTGGATAATTCATACAACTGTTGGAAACAACAACAGTTCCCAGGTTGATTTTTTTTTTTTTAATTGGTATTATGTGGACATTACCAGAAGAAATAATAGTGACCCATATATTGTAAAGAATGATACAAAGTTATTAACAGCTTGCATCTCAGCAACATTTCAGTTATTTGCATTATGTATTTTAACCTCTTTTGACAGAAGCCTTTTGGGGCTGTTGCAGTGCTTTCCCTTTATATATAAGCGTTTTTATCCAGATGAGGCTAAGACTTCCCATCTGTTTTACTCCATTTGAGACATTTTTCAACATAAATCTGGCTAACTTATGTAAGATCATCACTGCTTTCACTGGAGGGTTGCAAAACAAAAACAAAAATGGAATTCTTCATAACCAATAATCTCTGAGAGGATATGTCAGTTACTGTTGTAAAACACACGTTTCCTGCTGCATATAGTGTGCTACTGAGAGTTGCTTTTAAAGAGGTAGAGGTAGGAAGAGAAAGTATCTTCATTATTCTGAGCATTTGTCCAAATTTTTTCTGACAGGAATCGTTCCATCCTTCCGTGAACCTGATTCTACTATGATTCCTCAAATGCCTCAAAGAATAAAACCAACACTGGGTAATTGTGTATTTCATAAATAATTACTCTGTTTTCCATTTTTGCTGGATAAATGGTTGTGCTTTGGTATTGATAGCAGCAGTAACACATGAACTAATTTAAAATTTGCTTTTGAAGGTTCTTTTTCTCATCTTCTAGCCATTCCGATCAGGAGGATATAATTCCCTCAGTTGTTACATATTCTCCTGTAAAAGGGGCTTTATTTAAAGAACAGATAAGTGATTCCTGACTTTTCTGCATCTGAGGTATGATGCTGTTATCCTAAAATACTGCTCTGCTTTACTCCTCGTTATCTAATTTTACAGAGAAAACTGCAAGAAAATTTTAAGTGTCAACTATAGCACAACCTGCACCAAATTGTACCAGCTACGTGACTGCGTGACAAGTCAAGCACCAGTTCTTAAAACCATCTTCTCTTTTACCTTCTAGTCATCTCTGTTGGGAAAACTTTCTTAAATATATTTAAGACATATATTTAATATATTAATGCCTTGTCCTCATAATTATTTTTTCTTACTTGCCAGATGTGGACTAAATAAGGGTGAATTAATCAAAGCAGGATTGGGCAGTAGGAGTATTGACTCAGTAATTGTTGCTAATAACGAGTTCTGTGTCCCCACTTTCAGAGAAGATGTTGACCAAGATTTTCTGAGAGTGAAGTGGCATCATTATTGAAGTACTAACAGCCATTCAATAATCTTTGAAATTTTCCTCTTTGATGAAAAGGAATTCAAAAATTCTTTTCATCACGTTCAAATTTTACTATATATTCCCCCTATATATTGATACTTAGATTAGTGTTCATTTTATATCTTTACATATTTTTATAAAGTTTATGTGTTTTTTTATACACTTCTGGGGACACATGATACAATCTATATGCAGAATACACGTGAAGAATGTAAAGGGTAAGGTAGATTTTTTTTCTGAGGACCTCTCACATTGCTGTGGATAATGGACTTTCGAATGTTTGCTCTAAGTGCTAAAATACCTTTTGCATTAAGTGATCATTCAATGAGAAGAATTATGAGAATAGAAAAGTTCCTGTTGGAAGGGACCTATACAGATTATTGGTTCCAACTCCCTGTTGCTTCAGGGCTAACAAAAAGTTAGAGCATGTATTATGAAGGGTATTTTATCCAAATGCCTAATGAGCATGAACAGACAGGAGGCATCAATCACCCCCTCTAAGAAGCTTGTTCCAGTGTCTGACTACCTTCTCAGCAAGGACATTTTCCTTAAATCTGATCTGAACTCCTCTCATGCAGCTTTGAGCTATTCCCACACTGGATACTAAGGACAAAAGATGCCTCCATCTCCACTTCCCCTCCTTGGGAAGCTGTAGAGAGCAATCAGGTGAAAACAAGGAAGTTAATTTACAAATCAAGTTTGACACAAAGGGCCAATGAAAAATAGGTACTATCCTCAGGTACTTCTGTACATTACACAGGGAAGTACATTACTAATGTGTGTTTTTGTCCTATTTATTTACTGAATGCTGATGTGACTGTATTCTTCGCTGATATATCCAAAGTAACAAATAGACATTGAATTATTGGCAAGTCTGTTTGTACGAGTGGCTGTTTCATTTCTTTGCAGAAATTCCAACTGATAGATTTTCAGCTTTAGACTTACACTTCCTTGTGTTCTATGATGTTCCTTATGCACTCTGAAAATAGGG
>NW_024884364.1:9130457-9255234 GCF_019232065.1 Centrocercus urophasianus | reverse complement strand
GTTTTTTTTTTTTTTTTTTTTTTTTTTTTCTAATTTCAGCTGCAACTGAAAAACCATTCATTCATACCAAACCAAAAACATCTGAAAAACCAAGAGTGCCATACACCAGACCTGGTAATGAAGTCATTCTTGTAATTTTGTTGGTGTTATTGTTTGTATTTAACTATTCTTTCTCCCTAGCCTGAGTTTTCGTGCTTTTTTTTTTTTAATCACAAATATTCATACCTGTTTTTGTGCTTCATCAAATGCATTGCCTTTAGGTCAGTCAATTCAAAATATGTCAAAACTACAAGTCCAAGTTACACTGCAAATAATATTAGTATGTATAGTCTAGCATTGGAAACATTTTTCCTGCTTTCTATTACACTCAGCAAGTGATGGCTGAAATGTAGTAATTGGAGAGCTGACAAATTTCAGTGGCTTAAATGCAGTTTTCTCTTACAACTAGAGAGGCTCTTTGTAAGCACATTTTTCCCCCGTAAAATTCTATATTACTCCTTTGAAATATGCTTATACATTCAGCAAAGGATGTGTTATACTGAAATGAAGTACTCACAAAATAGTTAGGGTAGCCCTTGTCTCTTCCTGTTTTTGTTAAAAAATCAGTATTACAGGAGAACTTACTGGAAAGATACTGCGAGCAGTTGATATTTAAGATATTCTGTTACTTTTTAGTTTGGGATGTTTTTCAAGTTTTACAGATAGTGAAATGTAATTTATTTCCATCACAGTTCAACATTTTGATATTTTAATATAAAAAACATATAAATATTTTAATATTTTAAGCATCTCCACGTTTTCTCCCTTAACAGCAGTACATCAAACAACCCCACAAACAATTATCACAAAAACTTCCACCACCACTGAGCAGTCAAGGGCAACAATGGGTAAATAAATTTCTTTAATCTTAAGATGCAGATATTTACAATTTCTGAATTGAGAAATTTCTAGAGAATGTGCTCTTGTGTGTATTTTATCATCATGCTACTGTTCTTCATTCTGCTTGCATACACATTTCTGAATACAGATGAGTCTCACTTCTATCCTAGTCAGAAGCCTTTATCAATTGCTCAATTAAATTCCATGGTCTAATTTATTTATTTTTTTAGAGCAAGAATTTTAGCCATTGACTCAACATACCCTACAGCTCAAATCTAGATATTTTCTGGGTTTTGAAAAGCCATCTTGTTTCAGGTTCCAGGAAACCATGAAATTGTTATTGTCTTTTTTTCAGGCGTTTGAGGCATGTATTTTTGGTGGGCGAAATACGGTGTTGAATTGTGACTCCTAAAGAATACAGTAACAATATTTTTCCTTTTTTTCAGCTCCAAAAGAAACAATGCTCCTTCCTTTCAAACCTAAATCATCTGTTGAGACAGAAGTACCACAGACTAAACCTGGTAATTAAAAGTTTTTAACTTTCAAAGTGTTACTGTTGTACTGAGTTATAATCTTTGCCGCGATTCCTTACCGCAGTGATATGGCACGCACAATATTTAGAGATAAATTAGCATCGTTGTTTGGCTCGTAGTACATCAATAGATTACATCAAAAATAATGCCCCAAAAGGGCATAAAATACTTGGGACACAAAAGTAAAGATGTATTCTCTAAAGGTTCATTTTTTTAATTGGTGTATAGAAGACATTAAAATATGAGGAACTTGATTAATTTTGAATGAGAGTATACTACTGTAGCTGGCTTCACTAAGTTTTTTAGGAAGTTTATTACAGAAAATTAATGTGCTTTATTTTTGCAAGTTCTCTTGAAACTCAGGCTACAGAATCTTAGTCAAAGATAGGTGATAGGAGTAGAAGTACTGTCTTCTGATCAGTGCAGTAATTGCAATAAATTTAGAGATCCAAAGTTATAATGAAGTATACATAGTATATCAACATCACCCTTTGTGTGAACTATTTCCATAAAAATAACTTGGTAGAACAGTTACAGCACAGAAAGAAAATAAAGGAAGGAGTGACAGCATAAATCTTAATTTTTTTTAATCCATAATTCTCAACTGTCTCCAACTAGTAATACCTTTTTTTAGGTAAGTTGATGAACAGTTTTATCATTCCCCTTTTTTTTTCCTGAGAGTTCTTATGTAGCTAGAAACAATTTAAGCACCATTAATTAAAAGAACAATACCTATATTTTGTTGTGAAAATCAAATTGAACAGTCCAGCAAAAAGACTTATTTTCTAAAGGATTATTTTGAAAAACTCTCTGTAATTAGCTAGATTCTAAGTCTCAATTGAACCCATTTCCAATCATATAGTATTTAACCAGTATCATATTTTGGCACCACTGCAAAGCTTGGTTTAATAAAAGAATTTTAGAAATTGCAGCTTAAGTAGTTACATTTTTTCCTTCTAAAATTTAGTTCACTTTACTGACTTTTACACAAAATAGAGGCTACTGTTATCGTGAAAGTTGATAAAAACAAGTGGCACTATTTGGTCATCACTATTTATACTAATAAGTAGGTTATTTTCCAGCTTCTGTATTCTATTGTTATTTCTGAAAGAAGCAAAAACTCATACAGAGTGTTTCTGCTTTCAAGTCTCTCCTTTTCATCCAATAACTTAGATATTGCTGACAAAATTTTGTCATATCTGAGTCAGGATCATAGAATCATATCATAGAATCATAGAATGGCCTGGGTTGAAAAGGACCACAGTGACCATCTGGTTTCAACCCCCTGCTATGTGCAGGGTCACCAACCAGCAGACCAGGCTGCCCAGAGCCACATCCAGCCTGGCCTTGAATGCCTCCAGGGATGGGGCATCCACAGCCTCCTTGGGCAAACTGTTCAGTGCATCACCACCTTTTCACCAGAAAAGAATGCCTTAAAGATAAATATGTTAGGAAAGCACAAGTTAGTGTCCACCATTAGGATGTCTGCTCTGAAGCTGAAGGCCCAACAGAACACTTGCAGTGTCTGGCTGTCAGTATGAAAATACATCCAGGCTAATTAGAGCGCATGCCTATTTCCTGTCACTAAAAATTGTCTTAGCAGACGTGTAGATAAATTTTCATGAAACACACTTAAGATGAAAGATACTTAAGTAAATCCAATGTCATTGATTTCATTTCTCATAGAGTAATGTTTTATTTCTCATAGCTCCAAAGACAACACACCTGGGATCAATTAACCTTATAACAGTTCATGTTGTTGATGGGTCCAAAATGACTTTGGGTAATGAAAATATTATGTCAGATTATTTTTTGTTTATACCTTTCCTTTCTCTGCTTTTCTATATGACTAAACTTACACTTTAGTCAACAGAAATAACTTAAATATATCTCTGCCTTGTTCATTTGTTAGTCTTACTCCAGTGCATGTACAAAATATTGATGTTTTTAATTTTCCTGGAACTTTCCTGACATTTGGTTGATATTCCTTATAAAAATTCTCATACATGAGGAGTCATATAAAAAGACATTAGCTGCTCATCTTTTCCACTGTCGTTTGATTTATTAATTGTGTACATCTTCCCAGTCTTTTAGTCTTTGCATGAAACCCTGATTATCAGCCAGGTTTCTATCACTGACTTTTTTTGTTTATTGTCTGCACTCAGTTTAAATTTCTCTTCTACCTGTGGTGATTTGATGTTTAAAAGAAATAATTTCCAGTTGATAAGCAATGAAATCTCCTATTTCAGTTCCCAATGAAACGTATCAGATTTCACCCAAACCCAAAACTGCTCTCACTACTGAAATTCCATGGTTGTATACAGGTAATTCTTATGATTTTCTGTGTTGCATTGACTACCTACATCTGTTAAGTAAAATCAATATGATTTAAGATTTAGTGGCTTATTCTTGTTACTCCTAAAGGCTTTTAAGTACTCGGTTTTATGTGCCTGGTCCTCCATTCAATAGTCTTGCAAACACAAATGTAACTGATTTCCAGATTTTTCTTTCCAAAATACTAGATCTAAATTTTCGGAAAATTTCCCAACTATAACTGTCAAAAATGAGTAATACATTCTTTCCACAAGAAATGTTTTCTCAGGCACTTCAAAGAAGCTAGAGTAAGTGATGTTGATAGGATGGTTTTTAGACTCAAATATCAAATAGCTAGCTGTATTTATGTAAAGACATTTACCTCAAAGTTACTGAAGTCCATTATTTGGCATGAAATGACAGTGACAACTGCTTACATTTTTAGCTTTCAGTGAGATTCTCATACATACTGTAATAACTAAAATGTTGAAACTATCGGACAAATGAAAGGTGGCAGTAGGAAAAGGTTGAAGGCTTGTAATTTTAATCTTGCTGATGTTGCTATGTTCTACAGCTCTATATAGTGTCTGCATTGAATGCTTTCGTTTGTCTTCACAGGAATATTTCAATATTTCTTGTTTTGATCTGGATATTTGATTTGGGGAGATTCAGTTTGGTGTTTTATTTTGAGGTTTTTTGTTTGTTTGTTTTTTACAGAACCTAAATAATGTCTTAAGGCCATGGATACCTTGCAGAGCTAACTCTGTATCCATATACAGTTGGGTAACTGGCTGTAAATATTTTATATCTTTTCCTAAACCTAAACATGAATGTAACTGGTCAGACTGCATGATGGAGTAATCTGACCACTAAAGAAACTAGTGTGCATTTTGGATTGGAACTCATAGAATTCTCATTTGTCCATTTTGCTGTATCACTTTGGTGCATGGACCATTTTTTTGTGGCAAATTACGCTGCATTATTGATGTTGCTTTTACACATAGTATTTAAACTGAACTTTATTTCTTTTTAGCAGGACATAAAACACGTCTCACTTCTTTAAGACCAAGGCCATCTGATAAATCACAGGCCAGACCTGGTAATAATTATTTATTCTTTTTTTCTTTTTTTTTTTCTTTTTTTTTTAATGGGATGGAGAAATCATTATTTAATGAATGATGTTCACTTGTTCTTAGAGGAATCTTACTTATTGTTGGGAAAAAGGCAGGTTTTTCTTCCAATTAACCAGTTTGCAGGTAAAGCCTTTCCAATGTAGGAGAAGAAATCATACATACCAGAACAGCAACTGTTACTTATTCTTCTCTAATATGGAATTGTTGCCATCACAAATAAGTCTGTTTGACTTTGTAGTCTTCTTATGAAACTTTTTTCTTTTTTCTTCTTTTTTTTACTGTTTTTTGGTTTTTGATTTGTTTGTTTGTTTTAACTTCTTCTCAGCTCCAAGTAAAACCACAGTAGCACCAGCTAGAACAAAAGCACCTGGCTTGCCAAAATGGATTGTGCCAACAACAGGTAGAGCTATTTTTTTTTTAACGTGTTAGGAATGTTACTTAATGAAATAATCTTGAACCCTGCAAAATACTTCATTACGTTTGATTTGAAGTTAATTCCTTAGAGTACAGTAAAATATAATTGCTGACTTTAATAATTCTATATTGTTCTTGAGTGCCATGAATACAGAGTTATGTTAGACAGTATGTAAAAAATTTTCATTCTTCCATATAGCAGTGCCCCGGTAGTGACATTTTTAGATGAAGTAGAAAAAATAATTAAAACAAAAGCCAGAAGTGTTAACATAATAACAGATATTTAACTATTGTAAGTGTTGTTTATTGTGCTTACTGCTATTTTAGGTCATTACTATAGTATTACTTTAAGCAATTTTTGTCTTAAATGCTTCATCTGGAGTACCCACAAGTCTTTATTTCTATGTCTTTACAGTAGGGCTACTTACCATCAAGAACTACTTTCACTGTGGTAGATGATGTCAGAAATCCTCACAAGGCTATATTAGCTTGTTGTGTAAGCTGAGTATTCACAAGGAAACTGATACCTTCTTTTAAAGTTCTGAAAAATGACACTTTTGCAACACTTTCATTCCTCAGCTATTTATGTCTTTTCCTCTAAGTGAAGACATCATGAGGAGATCTGTTAGCTAGATTTTGCATCCTGTCAAGTGGGTCCTTTAAGTTAAACAGGATGTCCAAAGTGCTAAGAAGGAGTGGACATATATTCTCAACTTTTTATTTGTACATCTAGTCCTGCTGGCATAGCAACTCACTGATACCTTCTTATAACACGACATCTTCTCAAAAGTGCAGAGAGATCACTAATGAATTTTTCACAATCATGACATGACCAAAGAGGGCTGCAGCTTTTAGCAAATTCTGTTCATTCTCTACTATATTCTACCCTTGATGATCAATAAGTAAAATTCCCAAACTTTCTGTAGTGCAAGTACATCACAAATGCAATATCTGAGCAACCCTCACAACCCTTACAACCCTCCCAAGAAATATGCAATTATGTGTTGCAAACGATATCTTAAATCCACTGAAAAGACTTAAAAAAGAGAATTTGACTAACTTTGAAGCCTAAATCTTACCGAGAAAAAAGTTATTTTTTTTTCAGTAGATGACATGTTAGAGAAATTATAATACAAATTAATATGTTTTGATTATTTTTGAGAGTAGAGAAGTATGTTTCTTCCACTATGAAAACAGTAAGTTATTTTCTGTAGTTAGCTGATCAGAATTCTTTAACCGCTGGTGTAAGCTGTTCAGAATCCTTAACCAGCCTGTAAGAAACAATAAGTTTTCAAGCATTTAAACATTATTTCTTTTTCTGAAGAGTACATTTGTTACTCTGTTGTTTCAAGACCAGATAGGACATTTTACTTCCATCAGGCATCAATGTTGAAAGTGCTCCAGTTCTTCTTCCTGAGCATACACGTTAGCGTCAATGTTTCACCCCATGCAAAGTGTGCTTGGCAGCTGCAGGGCCCAGATGATAAGCTGTGGAGTTTGTTTTTTCCAGCAAAAGTGCATGGGACTGTAGTTGGTTTCCTGGCAGGCTTTTAATTCTCCTGGTTAGTTGTATAGGTAGCTGTTATGCCAGCTGGTTAACATGACTGTGGGAAAGGAGCAGGGGTTGCACCTTCTTGACTAGCATTCCTTTTTGTTTTTCTGCCATGTTTTAAGTCATTTTAAATAAATTCTCTACAATTTAAAGACGTGGATTTTTGTATTTACTTCCATGTATGTAATATACCTTACCCAAGCAGTATCTAGTTTAATTTTTAGCATTTAAAAACTTCTGGACAAAATTCAGCAAACAAAGTTTCAACAACATTTAGCCTCCATTCTGAGAGACAGTTGGTTTTCATTAGAACAGACAGCAACTTTATGCTCTCCTTGGTTTTTATTTTTGAAACTGCGAGTGTATAGCAAAGTTCTACAGGAATTCAAATATTAAGGTGTAATGTGTAGATGCAGTACTGGGGAACATGGTTTCATGGGCAGCATTGTTGCTAGGTGGACAGTTGGACTAGATGATTTAGAGGACTTTTCCAACCTTAATAATTCTATGATTATATATGCTCTAATTTTTTATCAACAGCACTTTTCTACTTCTTCCCTTCTAATGGCATTCCTGCTTTTAGAGATGCATTAGTTAGTTTTAAGCTGTCTCAGACCCCATGCATGCTTAAAAAATAATAATTTTAAAAATTGTAACTTAAAGAAACATGGATACACATTCATCTAACGAAATTATTCTCAGTTCTATTACAAGTTCGGATGAATGTTGAAATGCTTATACTATGGCAGCTAACATAGCCTGCTTAACACAAGTGCTATGATAAATACAGAAAGCTGTGGGACATTGCAGGTACTTTGTGTAGAAACAGACAAACGTCAGTGATTTTGAAGAGCATTAAAGTACTCAAAATTGAGACTTTTGTCAAAAGGAGCATGTTTTACAAACCTAATGATAGTGCATGGTTCTGAACAAAATGTTTCTTCTGCCATCTGGAATGTTTACAACATTTTTTTTTGTTGCTAGCTGATACAACTCAGAACAGATTGTGATTCCCAATTATATAGTTAAGAATAGAGGCAGGCTTTTTGAAGACACAGGTGCAGAACTAAGTTAGACTTGTAATAGATACTTGCATGCCTGGGTGATTTTGTGAGATTAGGCAATGTAATGATACATTTTGCTGAAGTATTTATTGTGGGGTAAAGTTAAGAAGTTAGTATGCTTTGTCTGATGCCTATGCTCTATAAGATTTCTTTTTCTTTTTAAAGCTAACACTGATGTTCTCATACACCTTCCTCAAATGCCATTCACAAGAAACACTGATTAGTGCTCTGGTGCTTTGTGTACCTGAAGACCTAATTAATTAACCACTTTAGTTACCTGAAGGCAAATTGCAGTTATATTAAAATCACACAATACGTTTAGGATTTTCAGTCACAGGGACCAGAAGAACCACATCTTGATACAACTTACTTCAAGTCTCATTATTTTAACCTGTAGGGAATCATTTCATGTTTCCATACTGCTACTTTATTCTGTGAGAATACTGAGACTCAGTCATATTTTTAGAGTGCATACTTTCCATCCAATTCCATTTTTACTGTGGATTTCTAAGATATACTTAGCATCAATAGTGAAACAGTAAAATATATTTTAAAAAAATAGGTTCTTCATATGTTGAAATACCAGTGTAGTCAGTAACAAGTTGAAGACTGGATTATAAAAATATGAAAACCTTTGTCGAAATGTTTAGATCACATGGAAATAGGCTATCCAATTTGATCATTAATCTCTTATTTATTTTCCTTTCAGATTTCAAGGTTTTCTGTCATGTCATGAGAAAGGGTGAATTTTTCACAAACGTGATGATCACAATGTGTGATCTTCTCGGTCTACCATATTAAGAGATTTTCATAAAGTAAATACACTTATTTACTTTATCCTACGAATGGATAAAGGTTATCCTATGAATGTCAGCTTGTGAAACAGTTGATCTGTACTAGAAGTTGCATTGATCTTTTTAATGTCATTTAATTTATTTATATTTTTAAAGCATTAATATTCCTTTTAAGTAGGACATTCTTCTGTATATAAACTGAATTTTATAGACCCTTTGTCTCCAGTACTCCAAGTATAGATTGTTTGTTTTCTGAATTCCTCTAGTTATTCAATATAGACAACAAGCAAAGACATTATTTTTGAGGAAAAGAATTTCATCATTTACAAGAATCAACAGACATCCTCTGTGCTGAAAATCTGAAATGTTCCTTGTACTCATCTTTGCACTTATAATTTTGGTTTACATCATCAGTTTTCCCTTAATCTTATTCTCTATTTCTAAATATACCTTCATCAATGAATACTTAGAATTAAAGTGTAGACTCTCTAGATCAAGACTACTTTCTACTTACTTGAATAGGAAAATAAAATAGATATAACAAAGGTATCACTAAAAATACCAGTTTTGCACTTCATGTTGGTGAGAGTTTGAACCTATACAATGTAGAATTGTTTCATAAGTCAGTACTGCCCTGTAGAAAATAGTTTACTCCCTTTCCCTTCACAGATGACATATATACACCTGAGGATATTGCCAGACATATTGGCATGGATGTAAAAAAACCTTTGGAATATATTGACACCTGGGAGAAGCCATTCTCTGGTAAGATTAACTGAAAAAAAAAGATACAGAGATTTCTAATAGCTATGAAAAATCAAGACATTATCTTTCTTACATAAAAACACCTCCGCTGAAGAAGAGAAATTCTTAATCGTCATATTCATGCATATACTTCTTACTTCAGGATTGTTGTAAGAGATAAAAATAAGAATATTTCGTGGCCTCTTCTCATTCTGTGGCACATGTTTGCAACTATAAATTACCATCATCACTGTTTGTTTCACCCATTTGGTCAAACAGCCACAGTACTGTAAGCGCTGATTATTTTCATTCTTATATAGTCTAGATAGCAAGGGAGAATAGATAATCAAAATACATTCCCACTGATAAGAAGGCTTTGTTGGATGTTAGGATAGTTAGGAAAATTAGAATGCGAGGGATGTTGCAAAATACCAAGGTGGAGTGAAATAGCTTGAGTTTCTTTACATGTGCTCTCCCAGTCTTATCAGTTTTAACTCTCTTGAAAGAGAGACAATTGCATTTTCCAAACATTCAGAATATTTTAACTGAAGATATGCAAAAACATTATATGTTATATGTGATATGTTATATCAGAATTTGGTTGCTTCAGCCTACGTGGCTGCTTCAGACATTTCTAGCAGAATACCAGTCTTTACACATGTCAATCCATACAGAGATTTTTTCACTTTTTTACATTAAAGTAGTATTGGATAACATATCTCTAATAATAATTCACCTTTGCTACATCTTACACTTCAATCTGGGGGGGACTGGTTATATCAGTTAGAAAGTACAGAAGTAATGAATTCTGTGAGTAGGGCACTGAAGTAGTTTCCAACTACTCTCAGATACTGTTTACTGTGGGAAGAAGTATCCCATTGGCTTCCAAAAAAAGAATGGTTGGCAGAAATGAGACTAACTAACTACACATAAAATGAACCTTGAAAGCATTTGTACAAAATCCTGGAGGATCTTTATATTATCAGTGTAAGCTTGGTTTAAGATACCATAACACACACTTTCCAAAGAATTCAAGACTGAAAATACAACTGTATTTATTTTCATGCTTCATGTCTTTGCTTTTACTACTAAATCAAACGTGAAATAGTATTTCAGATGTCAGAATATGACTTCTGTTGTATTTTCTGATTTTATTGACTTGGAGGTTAAATAATTTATGACAGTGTCCTATTATGTCATTCAGGAACTACATCACCTAGACCTCAGCATCCTCCTATACCTCCTGTCAAGCCTACACCAATGCGAAGAAAGCCTCTGCCTCCAAACACTGTGACGGGTAAACCAGGCATACCAGGTATCTCAGCCTTTTCAGCATGAGCATGTTATGTGTTACTTAACTCACTATCTGTGTACAGGAGAATTTTATAGTATAAATTCTTTCTTAAATTAAATGTGATATCTATAAAAAACAGTTTTCTTAAAGAGCCTTGTGTCTTTTGTCTGAATATATAAATTATTTCTATATAGAAACAGATATATTTAACCTTGTTATGTATCTCATCCACAGTAAGGGAGGTGAGAGCAAACCAGCATCAAATGAGCATAATACAAGTCATCCTTTAAATAGATCAACCATAAAAACATTTCATGTCTACTAATAGCATTTGCAGTTATTTAATGTATGTATCAGATGGGAGATATCAGATATTATGCTTCAATACATATCCACAGCTAATAATTTATAAAAAATTCTGTCCTGTGTATCTGGCACATGCATTAACCTCTGGATATAGCTTGAGCTAATAGGCAGGCAAAACTAACTTATCTGGGACGTAGAGGAATAGAAGTTATCACATGTACAATGAGTTTAGCTTCATTTATGTGTAACAGTGTTCTTTCTTCTCAGTATCATTGTTAGAGCATGCAGAATCTTTTACATTTCCTGTTTTATTTTAGTTTTATCCTGACAGTAATATTCAGTATCACTTCGTATGTATTTGGATTTGAAATTAGAATCCAAAGGTTAATAGGTTAATGTTAATTCATCTCACTCTGCTTAGTATCATAATACTCCCCTCCTCATATTACTCTTTTTATTTCACTGGAAATACGAAAAACGTCTTGGTTCTGCTTTATTAATCATTTCACTTTATTTGTTTTGTTTTATTTCATTTGGGGAATTTGTGTGTTATTAAGGCAAGAAAGTTATGGATTTTTTTCTCCATTTTCTTGAAAGCAAAGACCACCTTTCTGTTTGGGTCTATCAAGGAAGACTCTTTTGACTTCTGTGTCCTTTGCTACAGAATCTAAGCTGATCCATCTCTGCGGACATCGTTGTGAGAAAGCTTACCCCAGTAGCAGATCTTCATGGTGGCAGGACCTAAATAAATCTTTAATATTTTGTGCAGCAATTTAGAAGTAAAGATCTCAAAGATGGTTGAAACAAGCTGTGTATCTGCACAACAGCAGAGCTAAGAAATGTTGTCTGCACTTCCTGTTGACTGGTGGTATTTTCTTAGTAATAGCTAAAACAGAACATTAGACCTTGTCAGTCTTAATATGTAGCACACAAAAAAATTTGCCTTGATGCATTTTCATTTGCTTGTAATGGGATCTGTTCTTATTTTCTCCATTAAATCTCTAATTCATCTCACAGCATTTTGGAATTCCACCTTTTTTTTTTCCATACACTAGTGGCCAGGTTATGGAGTAGTCATCAGTTGTCATGTCTTCCTAGACATTCAAGACAGAATAAATTGGTTAGATGACCTGGACCTTCCTTGTAGGGCCAGTAGTAGATTTTCCTTTTTCTTTGTTTCATAGTGTTTATTCAGCTTAGTTTTAAACATCGTGCAAGTTTCTTTCAGTTCTCTAGAGAGGTTGTTCCACATCATTAACAGGAAAATTTTGCTTCAATGTTCCTCTTGGATTTTTCCTGTCATAATTTTCTTCTGTTTCTCCTTATTAATGCTGTGATTAATTCCTTACTTGTATCTTTCTCACTCATCCACTAGATTAATGTTATGAGAAAGTCTATATGCAGGCATTAAAAGTCTCTTAGCTATGTAAAAAAAAAGAAAAAAAAAAAGTAAAAAAAAAAGTAAGTTCCAAAGCATTTGTGGAACTGGACTGAAGTGAGAAGTAAGAATCTAAAATTTCCACTGTCCACTTTTATACTACCTTCATTTTTTGAACTTAATTCATCAACATTCTGCCTTCAGTCATCATGTTATGTGTTGTACTGCCAGTGAAGGTGACTACATTATGTAGTTTGTGGATTTTTGAAGATGAGATTTCATAGCCACAATTGTCTGGTAGGTTTCTGAATATCAGTTACTGACTTAGCTCTTTTGTCTTGTAAAGAAATGTGCTCTTTTATTCAAGAAACGGAATGTTAATGTTGGTTATTTTATGACTTTTACCAGTGCTTTATAGCCAGGTCATGTTCTAGCTAACTGAAGTTCTTAAAGGCAGTCTCCAAATAACAAAGAATTTTATTATTAGATTTCAAGGTAAGTTATATTGCCAATATGGACAACTCAGACTTTTTAAATCCAACTGGAAGCTATTGAGTAAGTTTTGAGGGAAGTAGTTTTAATGAAAGTATTTACCCACATATTTTATGAAGTAGTCATCAGAAATCGGAATTCTGATGAGAATGAAGTAGCTTTTTGATTTTCTGAATAGTGAATGCCTTTTTGCCATAAGCTCCTCCTTCTGTCACCATAGCTAAACCAGCAGGACCAACAATGCCCGTGAAGACAGGAGTACCATATAAGACACCAACAGCTTTTGCAACTCCAGAGTATTATGGTGAGTATAACACAGACAGTTCTGAACTGTTTGTTTGTTTGTTTGTTTGTTTTCTAAAATGCACTTAAGTTTCCTCTTTTTTTCTTGTTTCCTTTTCTTGAATACACTGATCCACCATATATTTAATATAAGAAGTACTCTATCTGGGATGATTCTGATTTCTGTTTTGCCACTTTGTCTTTGGTAAATTGGCTGAATTCATATCAGTATCTTCTAATATACACCTTTGTAAAAGGAGAACATGATGACCCTTCTATCTTGGTAGAAATCAATACATGCTAAGCAGGACTTCAGTACTATTCAGTGTCTGCTTTTAGTCTGTGAGAGAAGTAAATAAGACACTTCTTTTACTGAACATTTCATTTTGTATAGGATATAAATTAAAATTGTTAACTTGACAGTGGCAAACACTCAAGCTGGTTGTGGTATCCTACTACCTAAGATCAATATGTTACTATCTAGATCAGAAAAAAGAAAGAATGCAATAGGATAAACATAATGATCTGTTGTGAATTAATCTTTTATAAAATCATGTAGGAGTAAGCTACAAGTGGAGGAACACTTCCAGGAATGATTTAAAATGCCAGAAGAACTGTGAAATTCTAGAGTTCTAACATTGAAACAATATTTATTGCAAACTGAGTCATAACTGTGTCTCCTTACAGTTGATGCAACTGTCTTCAGTTCAAGCCCTACGTCAGAAACAGACTCTTCAGGCAAACCAAGGTACCTAGGTAGGATTTTAAAAGCTATGTTATTTCAATTTGGGGAAATATATGGAAACAGTCTTTAATCAAAATTTTCTTGTTTGATTATTTGAGGGCCAGAACTTCATTTGATTCTTTTTCACCTCAGTCAGATGAAAGGGCTCTGTGGAGAATCAGGATCACCAGCCTGTTCTTGGCTACATTTTACATCTATTCTGTTTTCTTCCATATTACAGCCTCCTACTTGCAGTCTAGCAAATTTGAATTTTAGAGCTAATGAGTTTTTAATTATAAATTTCAGTAATTTTCTTTTACAAATTTTCTTGCAGAATGCAAGACATTTGCCTCAGGTTTTCTCCAAGGTTTGATCCTGTACTGCTGAAAATGTTTGAGATTCTAGCATTTTCTAGAAGCTGCAAGTTAATGACTGAATTACTCTCAACTAAACACTACTCTTGCTGGTGGACTAGTGGGCATTACGTCTTTGTATTATCATAGCACTCAAAAGTTGCAAATGAAATTGTGGAGTCACTTTGCTGTAGAAAGAGTACAACCCGTTGTGCTCTTCACAACAAAATTTAATTATTTCAAATTGTTTAACAACATGTATTACTCATAAGTGCCTGTAAAGTAACTTTTCATTCATGACCATGGGAAGAGAGTGAAGTGAGTGCAGATTCCATATCTAAAACAACCAAAAAAATAAGAAAATTTTAAAAAGAAATAAATAAATAAGTCAGAGCCACTTAGAGAGAGTATTGAATATGTAGTTTTTAATTCTTAAAGTCAAAAAATGGATTTTGACTTGTGCATATTTTTGCATAGTCCCTGAACTGGAAGTTGCATACTGGGTGGAATTGCATTGATGTTTTACTAAAACATCAGTGTTTGTACTTTGTATGGAATAATAACCTTTTCTTATTGCTTTTAGCACCCCATGTCAAATATATGAAGAAAGATGATGATGTGCCTTGCTCTATCACAAGCTCTCTTGAACATTTCCCTCAAGAAGAGGCTGGCATCAAAGAAGAACCTACTCGTCCTCCACAGAATCCTCCAACCAACCTCACAGTTGTGACTGTTGAGGGCTGTCCAACTTTCGTCATATTGGACTGGGAAAAACCAGACAATGATACTGTTACTGGTTGGTTTGATTTTTCATCTATTTTATCAGATTACAGTATTTCTGTGGTTTTATGCAATTTAAGAAAATACTGTTATTTGAGAGGAGCTTTTGTGTCATGCTACTGTCAGTCAAGTACGTGTAAGAAAATGTCAATAGATTAGAACAACATTTTCTCAGCTATATCACTGGAGACTCTGATGACACAAAAAGATACTTAAGAAATATGACCATATCTTCCCTTCATTTCTAACATTTCTGTTTACTGTAGATAAGAAAAACTTTTCAACCCTTCTGGTAAGAACAAATCAAGAAGTTCTAGCAATGTAACAGAACTCTTTATTATTAATTTACATACACACAACGGAGACATCTTTTGTGCCTTACGGATGTTTTTGATTAGTGAATCAGCAAGCCAGACGTAAGCCAGAATGCTTACATCATTCTAGTAGATCAGCAGAACTCTGCCACATATGATCTGTAGTATCCACCATAAGGTCACCAAGTTCTCTCTGTTTAAAAACATCTGTTTATTTTTTCTCATTTGTAAAAGGTTATTGTATTGAGAGTAAACACTTTGTGAGGCAGGCATGAATGAGTACCTAGACGGGTAAACATGTAAGAAGACCACTCGTAATTCTTCCATCATCTTCCATGTATCAACACAAGCTGACCAGATTTGAACATTTGAGAGGAATTTATGGTTCCTCTGTACTGTCAGAAAATGACTTTCATTTTTACCTCTGACATAAAAGAAAATTTTGATTTGCAGCGTCACTTGTAGTCCACTACTATGGCCAACCAGATTTGACTGTGTTACTTTACAAGAGAATAGAACAGTTAAAAGCAGGAACTCTGGAGAGCAAGACTTGATGATTAGCCATTCACTTTAGAATATAAGTGGGATGTTTTCAGATGTTGCTCTATGTGCCTGTCATGAAAGATTTGAGTGCAGAGGTATAATAATGACTGTCACAAATTCTCTTTCCCAAATTAATCCTTTCTTGTTCCTCTAGAAATGATTGCTAGGTTCAGCCTCCATTCTTTCTTGTTCTTTCCACAGTTTTGGGAAATAATAAATGCAAATTGAATGAGACACATAAAACAAAAATTAACCTGCATCTTCTGAGAAACAGGAAAAAAGTTGCCTCTCCTGATGAATGAAAAGGGGAAACAAATGTCTGTAGGCTAATATAAAGTATCAACAAGAGATAGGAATGTTTACCTAACTTGCTGTGTTGTGCTGTTAAAGAAGCGTGAACCTATTCATAGCCTAAGTATGAGGCTGAGGAGAGGCTATGTGAACAGTCCCCATTCTAAGCAGTACTGCAGTGCCTCTTTTTGTTTTGCTCTGTTGTTTTTGTTGACATTTAGAGACATTTTCTCCACATACCAAACCTTAGTTTGATTAGATCAGATATTCACTTAGTCTGCATGTTTTCTTGGAAGCAGGCCTGCTGTTTTTCTTGAACGTGTCATATCCACTGCAGCACAACCAGTTCAATTACAGAAATGTAAAAATATTTACATTATAGCTGGGAAAAATGTCAACATGCATCATGTAGTGATGAAAGCAAGGCCTGGTTGCCATTTAAATACAGTCTTATTTCCTTTTTTTTTCACGTTTGCAGGGAAAACAGACCAAGCAATGCACACTGTATTTTGTGTCGTTAGGTGGAAGTGCTTGCTGTAATCACTGTAAAAATTAATTTTCTGTGAGATTCTTCTGGAAGACTTGTCTGAGACACCTGGCATAACCCTCTCTCTTCTGAGAACGGAGATTAAAACTTTCTGCAGAACATACAAATAGGATTCATTTTGTTTCACTGAGATAAACAGTTTTCATTCTAGGTAGCTTAATTTCTAGAAGTAACAACAATCCCATAAAAACAATTTCAATTCTTTTTAAATTCAATATGTGTAACACATAATGTTTGAACTCTGTGGTTTACAAATACTCCCACTGAGTTTGTCTCTTGAACTTCAAAAAAATATCTCCATTATTGATTCATCCAAAGATATTTTCTGGATTCAGGAGAAGGAAGCAATGAATCCCATTTTCTCAAAAAGGTGATTATTTCATGCTGGCACAAATACAATATTACTTGTTTAGACAAACAAATCAAATTTTCTGTCATCTCTTCTTATTTTTGTGCATGTTTTCTCAAAGTTCTGATTTGGGCGTCAGATTTTATTTTTTTTTTCAGATAGAACTGTGGAAACAGTGGTGTAATTTTTTAAGCCTTTTTTAAGAAAGAATTGCTCTGGTTGACCTTTAGCTAATGTATTGCATGAGGGTTTTCATCATTTTGGTTATTACTAAAAACAAAGTTGTACTTCAGTAATGGAAAGGTCTGACAAATAATACCAGAGCAGTGATCAAGCTTACCTTGTTGTTTTCATAAAGGCTACAAATGTCAGGGACCAAGACATTTTTGCTGGTGTTCTGCTAGTCTGGTTGTGTTGCCTCAGTGTATTGCCTCAGAGCAGCATATTCTCTAATCCACTGGGGTTCATTGTTCGTATGTAGTAACAACCTGGTGCTGAATGCATTCCAGTAATTCTTTGTGTGTGTGCGTGCAAGCACATGCCTATGCACACATTGTTTTATGTTTTATTTTTCAACTTGAATGAGTTAAAAGTTCAAATCACATGGTTTTTTGCATCTGAGCTATCCATTTCTGCAGGTCTGTGATTTTGTTTTTAATAGGCAGTGCTCTTCTGCTCTTCAGGGGTGTCTTCTAGAGGAGCACTTTTGAGCAATGAAAGTTCGAAATCTTCAGTATCAGCAGTAATTCTTTTCTTCATGCTGATATTCTTACATGCTCATAAACCTATTTTAAAGTTTAATTTTGCTCCATATATGCTCCAAATAACTGAGACTATTTTAAGATATGATATAAAAATACCCTTTTGAAACTATTATGGCAAGGGATTTAAAATCCACATGTGCGTGTATATATGTAATTACCAGGACTGAATGACTGGCTTAGAAGCTTGGAATTTTAGAAAACCAATGTTTTAGGGATGCTTTGCACTCCCACTTAATTTTATCACCATTAAATAACTTACTACAGTGTTTTCAGTGTCTGCTTTTTGCAAGAAGAATGCAAAGAAAGACAGAGCTGCATATTCACGGTCAAAATTAGATCAGTTCATTTCTGTGTTTGTGCATACGTTCATTTTCATACACAATTAGGAGAGACAGAGAGTCTGAAAGTCCAGCAATACTTGTGAGAATTTTCTTCCTTTTCAACACTGAGTTTCATTGCAGGTAATGTTTTATCTTTCTATGTTGACAACAAATGGATATACTTGTATGGAGAAATTAAGAAGAAAAAAAAAAAAAAAAGCCCTACGGCTTGCTAGTATTTACTTAAAAACTTGAAAATTAATAGTGTCATGAGAGAAAAAAACAAACAGGAAAGGAAGTATTTTTGTAGGGTTCATAGGTAGTTCCTTTGTTCATTTTTGCAGTATAATACATGCTTTATTCCACCATGCTATAGATCTAAATTACGCATGTTCTTTGAAAATGTTTTGCTATGCTAGCTTACAGTTAGCAAAGCTGAACTTGGGATTATAGACAATTTTTAGGAAGATAAAGTAAGATCCTGAGAAGCTGTGAATTTCTTAACAGAGAGGAAAATCAGCAATATACTCCATGTTTTCATTAGATGAGGCAGTTGTGAATCACATTGGGGGATGCATATAAAGAAAGACTGTGTCTTGGACTTAGCTATGGTTTCACAGACTCATAGAATCATAGAATTACAAGGTTGGAAATGACCTATAAGATCATCTAGTCCAACCATCTCCTCATCATCATTGCCACCACAAGCTACTAAACTATGTTCAACATATCACTTGTTGAAGGGTTATCTTCTTCCCAACCACATGACTTGCTCTTGGTGGTACATACCAGTGAGATAAAGAGAAAGTAATAGGCCTCTATAAGTAATATAAATACAGAAGTAAATTTAAACAAAATTCTAAAATGCCATATTCCCTAAGTGCACAACCAAAATTAGTGTGGAAATCTTAAAAACTTAGCTTCGTCAAGGTTTAAGCATTTAGAAACTGTAATTCCATTTTTGATTCTTCTTTATTCAGACAAAAGGATATTTAAACTTTTGTGTTCAGAAATCTGTTAACAGCATGCCTTTGGCAGAGGTGAGATGTTGAATATCCTCTGTCCCTCAACTAAATTATGAGAAAAGATGAGGGACTAGACACTCATCAATGTGTAATTGGAACTCTTCAGGTGTTTTTCTAGCTGTTTTAGAATAATGATGTCCAGACTTGTTCACATGAGACATCCATGCAGCCTGTTAGACAGTGGAAGATGAGAAAAAGATGAGAAAAGAGAGAGCAATAAAGATGCTTAAGCTAGAGCTATTATTTAAGCAAATTTCTCTTTACGGTAATTTTGCAGAGTATGAGGTCGTGTCAACTGAAAATGGAGCGACTGATGGTGAAAAGGAGAAGTCAATTATCACTACAAATCAAACTCATTCTACTGTGGAAAACCTAAAACCTGACACAAGGTAATTAAATAAGAATATTTTTTAAGTTAATTCAACTAATCTAGACTGTCTGCTAACTTCTACTTCAAATGAAAATGTATTATATGTATAAAAGTAAGAACAGTTACTTCAAATAATACATATATTTATAACGTATTAGAGCAAATTGGTTTTAATCCTGCTCTGATAGGAAACGGTGTGCTCGTATATTGCTTTCTTTTAACAGATAATGCAGTTCTGAGGAACGTTTAGGAAATTTCCGATAAAATATGTATGGTCTGGGGAGAGGGGGAGAAAAGCAGTGTCCTGTGTTTCTGTTGTTCATTTATTGCATTGTAAAGTTAGTGAATAACAAGTGTTTTTTTCTGTAATACCGTTTGACTATGGCAATCATATTTTTCCACGACAAATACACTCCCCTTTTCTCTTACTATCATTAAATTTGTAATACAGCACAAAATTCTGTGCAGAACCCATCACAAACTTTAACTTTTAGGCGACATGGATTAATCCGGCACACTGGTTTCAGCTCACCTACTTTTACCAGCAGCTTCCAGAAGGAGGAATAAGGAGCTGTTGCAGAAAGTGAAGAGGAAAGGAAGTAGAAAAGAAAGGCTAAGCAAAACCAAACAATAAATAAATTAAAAAACAGCAACAACAAAACTTTGAGAGACTCCAAAATTCAAAATACGGTTAGAATGCTGATAATCACAATTATCTCTGTCATTTCCTAAGGGAAATTATTCTGTTATTTCCTAAAGTCAGACTGCTTGTGAAAGGGTGAATTGACAATATGTTGTTCTGTCACTTATGTCAGCAATACAACTGGTGCTGGAGACCAAGCCTTAGTTTCCTCCATTTCATCAACAAATGAGGAGGCTGAGATGAGACAGCAAAGCAAAAGATCTCTGGACTAGCAGCTAAAGAAAGACACTGGGCACTGCTGTTTGTGCTTTCGCTTCTATTTTAATCTCTGCTTTGGAATGAGGCAGTTCCATTCTTGAAAACCATCTTCAGACAACTGTTTTGGGTTGATTTTTTTTTCCAGAAAGGATGCAAGATGGAGGCAGGCAGAACCAGCTAGAACTCTTGGAAAGGTCATAAGGAGGACAGGAATTGTGGGAAATAGATAAGCTGGTTTATTTAACTTTAATTTGTAACAGTTCTGCCAGTACCTATGAGAAGATGTGGAGAGCAAGAGCAGAGCAGAGACCATGGAGACCAGCTGTCTTTTGTAGTGTGGATTTTGTGAAAATAAACTTAATATGAGATCAGCACCAACAGGCAGATGATGTCTTAGGATAAAGAGGAGTACCTTCACCCTGATGAGGTGATGGTTATAATCTCCATTCCCACTCTCAAAAGAGAAAGGCAGCAAGTATTTCTGGATTCAGTCCCTTCAGTCCCACAGGATTTCAAGGAGGTGAAGTCCTCTGTGCAGTTCTGCTTGATTAAATTGCAGTTTCAAAATGTGTGTTTCCTAATTTTGAAGACTCAAAAGGACAAGAAGTTATTACTGTTGCTGTTTGAATCCAGGCTTGTTGGCACATTAAGTTCAGGAAAAGTAAGAAAGTCATTGAAGACGACTGGCATCATGTAGACAGTGTCAGTGTTGCAAAGAAAAACGTATATCCACAACAAAGGTTTCCTATTTGTCAGGAGCTGATTGCTCACTGATTATGTAAATGGCCAGGTGGGTAAAGGTGACTGAAAATAGAAGGGAGAGACACACAGTGAAACACAACTGAATAATTAACAGAGTCCCTGAAATGTCTGCAATTTCATCAAGTAATACATTAAATCCAGGAAGTGGATTTTTCCATAACTAGCTTTAAAAGAAAGAGCTGTAGAAGAGGTGGAGCTGGAAAAAAAACTTGGAGGAGAAAAAGAAATCTGTCTTGCAAAGGACCAACATTTACAAAACTACTAGCAAGTATATGGAAAGAGATGCTCAGTAGCAGAAAGTGAATTAGCTAGGAAAGAACCTCTTGGCCCTGAAACACTTTGGAGAAGCTGACGAGCTGAATTTGAGATTCTAGTTTTTCCAACTTTCCTGAAGCCATCAGTGATGCTGTGTGAATCCCATATGCAGCTCTGAAGATTCAGTGCCTCCAGAGCTGAGAAAAGTTCAAGATTGATCCAATCTGGGCAGATCTAAATTGAGAACTGCCAAAAGGAATAAGAATGACTGTGAATGTTGAATCTCAGTTTCTGTCAGTAAATTTTAACCAGAAGCTTCCTATGGCAGCAGAACTACAGTTCAAGCCTGTAATTCTCCAGATGTTTAGTCTTGAGGAGCTTTACATGACAAAATGGTCTGTAGCCCCCCCTTGTCCTGTTGAGGTAAAACAGATAGGATATGCTAATGCCTGGCCAGAAGCTGAAGAATTAACTGTCCACATCCAGGAGGACCGAAGCAGCATGAACAAATCATCAGTGCAAAGGGGACAGAGCAGGCAGCTGTGAAAAACTGAGTGTATCTGTGCCTGACAGATCATGCTGTTCCTTTTTTCTGTTGCATTCTTCTTTCAAGTAGATCATACTGCTACCTCTGGAAAGCTCTGCAGTAAGCCAGGCACCCCTCTTGAGGAAGACAGCTTTTACAGATGAGGAGATAATGGCCAGACTTGGAGTATTTAAGAAATTTGGACTGTGCTAGGAAGACAGTTGCAGTGAGAGACTGTCAGTCTCTCTTGAAAAATTGCTTGTGTGGTTGCAGCTGTCAGTAACTATAAACGTGGAAGTTAAACAGGATACAAATTTCTCTGAAAAGGAGGATTATTATAATGGCCATTTACCTGAAAAGTGACTAGATCCAGAAAAAATAGTTTTGCCAAAAGAGAAATGGAGTTCTCATTAGCAGTGCGGTTATCAGCTACTTGTTTTTCAGACATTCATACCATCTTAGTATGGAAATGAAAATGAATCTTCATAGACAAACAGCAACTTATGAGAGCTATTTCTAAATAAATGAAGTTTCTGGAAGTTTGTCATATTTCCTGTTTGTCTTATATGCCAACCTTATTCCTTTTTGGTGACTTGATCACAACACATCTGGACTTGAGATCAAAGTAGAAATTAAAAATCTGTCAGAATGTGAGGACATATGCCCTTTAAATAAATTTGAGGCACAGTCATTTGCTTCCCACACAAATGCTTGTTAAAAAAAAGACTTCTACAAACTCCTGTATGGTTTGATTTCCTTGGAGCATTAAGATTCCTGCACATTTTTCCAGAAAAAAAAGGGGACATTATATCTATTCCATTCTCTCTTAGTAAAGCAGTGGCATTTCTTTGAAGAGTTTTCCTTATAGGACAAGTATGTCTTTTTCACCTGGAGATTTGCCAAACACAATGCTTGAGGTATTTCACTATCACATCTTAGAAAGCTGCTGTTTATCTTAGCGACCTGGAAAGTATTAATTGTGATTTACATAATATGGTTGGTCAGAGTTCTTGAAACTGCTACTCCTCCTGGCATTAAGCTGTTATCTGACTCCACATACTCTGGATCTAGATTTCTGTTTAGTTTCATCAAATCTTTTGCTTTTACCTGAAATATCTCAAAAGTTGTACATAATGCAAGCTAAAAGACTATGGATAATTCTTACACAGAGAGTTACCATGGAATCATAAAATCATAGAATGGTTTGGGTTGGAAGAGACCTTTTAGATCATCTAGTTCCAATACTCTGCTATAGGCAGGGACACTTCCCTCTAGATCAGGTTCTCAAAGCTCCATCTAGCCTGGCCTTGAATGCTTCCAGGATAGGGGCATCCACAGCCTCACTGGGCAACCTGTTCCAGTGTCAGTGTCTCACCACCTTCACAGTAAAGAATTTCTTTCTAATATCTAGTCTAAATCTACCCTCTTCCAGTTCAAAACCATTTATCCTTGTCATGTTACTGCATGCCATTATCAAAAGTCCCTCTCCAGCTTTCCTACAGGCCCACTTCATCTAATTGTGCTCGAAGATGAAATCTTTCTCTTGTTTTACAAATGTCTTCTGCTTAAGAATTTCTGTTATAGATGTGCTCCTGTGAGCTAATAATCACATGTACAACTTTATACTGAAGGTAGCTATTATTATCTTTCACATTATTTTCAAGAATTCTAGAATAGATTCAGATCACATTTCAGTCATCCCTCTGTTTGTTGTCACACATCCCACACGAAATTTTCTGCAGCTTTTACTATCTTTATCCCTCAATTAGTCCTTCTCATTAAACAAAGCTAAATAGCTCAACTCCATTCATCCTTCTTTCTTCTAGTTCATTCAAGCATTGAGTAACTGTGAGCTTGTTTGTGAACCTCTGAGCAACCTCACGTAGCTTTTAAGTTGGCTCTGTAATGAAAAGAGGCCTGGATCAGATAGACCTTCAGACCTCCATTCCAACCTGAATTGTTGTACGATTTCTTCTTATGCGAGTAATTTCTGATCTTATTAATCTTAACTTTGCTCATATTCTTTAATGCAGGCTGAGATATTTTTGTATGTTTTGTATGTTATCAATTATTTCTTAGCAAAGAAAAGAGAGAAAAGAATGTTCTAGTATGAACTATGTTGTCAGCTTAATATTTGCCCCCCAAATGGAAAATTCACAGTTTTTATGCTGAGAGCAGGTTTTTGAGAAGTGCACCATCTACTTTACTTGGAAAACATCCAAAGCCAAACCACAAGATTTATCATTTTGGTCAAAACAATTTCAGTCTATTTTCCAAGCAGTCATTTGAGGAGACCTGTAACATTCCATCTAACTTATCATACAGATCTCATATATTTGAGTTTGTTTATAAGACTGCCCCCACAGGAACTCTTATTTTCACTGGCATACCCAGAAGCCCATTCTTTGTGCTTTTTGTCTGTCTTAATTTTACACTGCCCTTAAACAAAGAAAGTACTGCAGTAATTTCTCCTATGATAATAGTCAAGCAAGATCTGCCAAGTGAGCATCTAGCAAAGTAAGCTAATTATTCAGATTTTTCAGCATTTCCTTAATTGAGATGTTTGCTTGTAATCAGCCTAGAGGGACCTGACATAGAAATGGGCTTAGTATGATTCTTGATTCCTTCATTTTGTCTCATGCATAGTAATGATGGTGTTCAACTCCATTATCTCCATCATTAAGATCAGCTTTACTTTTAAATGGATCTTTCCTAACCTAAAATATTAAAAACAGATGTTGGGGTTTTTGTTTGGGTTTTGGTTTGTTTGGGTTTTTTTGGGTTTGGTTTGGTTTGGTTTGTTTTGGGTTTTTTTGTTTTGTTTTGTTTTGTTTGTTGGTTGGTTGGTTGGTAGGTTGTTTTTCTTTTTTGCTTTTACTTTCTCATTTCCAAAGGAATTTTGCCTTTATATTTTTTTAACAGTTTTTTAACTGCTTAAAATTGATCTAATTTTTCTAAGTCTCCATATCATCCGATCTGGTTTCATTTTTACTTTCCTGTTTCTGATGGTTCTCCTGCCAAAATATGTCATTTTTGTTTATCTTTGCCCTATCTTGAAATATTTTTTTTTAAATTAAGTGTATATTTTTTCTTTCATTCTGGGGGTTTGTTTAAGGGCAGCTAGGTTCATAGAATATGTCACTAGTGTCCAGGAAACTTTGCAGAACTAATTACTATACAAGCTTTCAAAAAAGAGTCTGAGTATTGTTGAAAACAAGTTCTCATGCATGTTTGTATTGGCAGTAATTGGAAGGTAATAAAGGAAAATATGAAGACTGCAGTTCTGCTGTGTTAGTCAGAGATGTGCCAAAGTAACCCTAGGGAAATTCAGATAGTCATTAAAATAGGGGGTGTGTCCCCTCAGTCTATTGGTGATAGATTTTATTCCAAAAAATATTATTAATAAACAAAAAGGCTGTGATGCTTGCATTCCACAGGAAAAGGTTCTGATCTTTTCTCTGGTTGAGTAGTTTGATAATTTCAAATATACTTTTCTCCTTTTTAAGTACATTTGGAGGGGTCTTTTTGGACTTTTGGTTTAGATTATATCCCTAGGTAAAGTAAAGTATGTTTCCAACCATAATGTTTCTTGAGGAAATATAAATGCAGAAATAAAACCTAATAAAAATAAATACATATAAGAACACACACACACAAAAAAAAAAAAAAAAAAGAGAGAGAGAGAAAACAAAGACCATGAAGTAAAGATAAAATGTGTAGCATATATATAGGATATACTGTTCTGGGGTTTTTTGTTTGTTTGTTTGTTTGTTTCATGTTTAAAGGTATGAAACAAACAAAAAAAAAGTCACAATTAATTTACTCAAAGGCCATGCCGAGTAAGTCTTCATACCTCTACTGAACAGTAGAATCATAGAATGTTTTAGGTTAGAAGGGATCCGATACATCATCTGGCTCCAGCCGCCTGCTCTGGGCAGAGATACCACCCACTCAACCAGGTTTGCCCAAAGCCCCATCCAACACTTCCACGGATGACCACTTCTCTGGGCAACCTGCTTCAGTGCCACACCATCCTCGTGTTTAAGAATTTCTTCTTAATAGTAATCTCAATCTAAATAATGAGTTTAAATCATTACCCTTTGTTCAGTCACTGCACTGTCTCATAACAAATCCCTCCCCTAGTTTTCCCCCTCTAAATATTGGAAGGCCTCCACCTTGGAAGGCCTCCATTATAATATTGAAAAGCCTCCATTGTAAGGTCTGCACAGAGCCTTATCTTCTCTAGGCTAAATAATCCCAACTGGAAGCCAGAACCTTTTTGAAAGTTTATAGTAATATCCATACCACCTGCTCATGTCATTATCATTATCTAGGTGGTATTGCACTTAGCCAAAAGGTGCTAACGACATAGAAGAGAAAAATTTCCTGATGCATATAGATAAGTTTTTGTTAACAGCAAGGGTCAAAAGATGAGAACTACAGTGAAACCTGCAATGCTGTTAGGATAGGAATTTGAAGGTAATAGGGAAAAAAAAAAAAAAAAAAAAACCCTACAGAAAAAGCCTTGAGGTTTTTTTTTTTGTACTATTTATCACAAAACTGACAATTTTTTTTACTAAATTTCTGTTGATGCCACAGTCACTTGTAAGCACTTCTCTTTTCTCTTGGCCCTTCTCCTAGCCTGGTTAAGAGAGAAACTCCTCAAAGAAGCTAAGCATCATTTGCTGAAGGAAATGTTTCCTGCTGTTAACCTAGTTTTGTTTGTTATGTGTGGTGACACAGCAACTCACAGCACGTTCTCCAGAGAAAGAGAAGCTCAGTACATTGAAACAGTCCTGCATGATTGTTATTTAACCACAGGCACCTCACAACCTGTTGACCTTATATCCCAGGACTGGACCCAACTCCTCCAATCCTCAGCATTATGATGAAAACCTTTCTTCAGATATTCTCTGTTCTGCAGTCTTCCATCTTCTCCTTTTGCATGATTTGAAAAATGCAGGAACAGTTACATCTGCCAAGGTTCCATGTGGAATAGTGATTTCCTATGGTGGAAAAATGTGCTCTGCACAGTAATTACTGTTGAGTCAAGTCCATTTAATCTGTACAATGACTTTTATTGTCTTGTGCAGTTTGGAAGGATTTGGGAGGCCTAGTTCTCTCCCAAGTGTCTAAGACATCAGTCTTAAAGAGGTTAGAGGTGTGAGAGAGCTAGGTTGCTACGTATATTAGGTAGCAAAATATTTGGCATCACGGGTGCACAGATATAAAGATGGAATAAAGCCTGCAGTTTCTCATGAATATCAAATCTGGCTATGATGTAGGCATGGGATAATCATTATACAGCTTTCCTATTTGCCTTTCTTAACTTTGCCCTACATACCTTCTTGAACCTGTAAGTAATTCTCCCCAGACTTGTAGCTTGTGCTGAAATGCATACAATTGCAGCAAGTAAGCACCCATATTTTTACACATTTTTATATTCATAGAATCTTAGAATAGCTTAGTTTGGAAGGGACATTAAAAATTGAGTAGTTCCAATCCCTCTGCCATGGGCAGGGACGTCTCCCACTAGATTGGACAGACAAGAGCCCCGTTCAGCCTGGCCTTGTGCACTTCCAGGAATGAGGCATCCACAACTTCTTTGGGCTGTCAGCTGCAGGGCCACACTACCCTCTGAGCTAATTATTTCTTCCTAATGTCTAATCAGGTTCCAACCTCTTTTAGTTCAAAACCATTACCCCTTATCCTATCAGTACATCCCTGATAACGAGTCCCTCTCCAACTTTTCCGATCTTCCACCTGATGCGCAAAAAGGGAGATTTCATTTGGTTTTCTATGAAGAGACACACCATGGCTTTAAATTTACAGTCAGATCTGTAAACTCTATCACACCAGAAGCTCAATCCCAATTCTGGGATTCTCATTTTGTTCTGTGTTTAGTCTATTAGGGCCATTAGTCTATTAAGCCCATTGTGTCTTGTGCATCTCTCTAGCTGATAAAAAAAAATTGTTATTTATTAAGAGAAGTTCACTATGCAAGCACCCAGAGCATATGAAAAATATCTGTTACTGACTGACATGCACAGGGTAGATTATGGCTTGTAAGTCAAGGGGAAGGCATGAGGAGGTTGCTTTTGACTGGTGTAGACACGCTTCTGATCACAGTTCTTTGGCACAGAGCTCCTAGAGGTAAGCACAGGTACTGGGTGCGAAACTGAGCTGCTGCTGAGCAGTGAGAAATTCCCTGGTTCTGCCAGCCTGCAGCCCAGAGAGGTAAGATCGTAGCCATGTCTAGTCTCCACTCTGTAGCCCTCTTTCCTGCCTCATCTGGCTGGTGTCTTCTGTGCATCATTTTTAGTCTTGTGGCTAACTTTGAATCACTGTTTACCCACAGCATCTCACTGAATGTCAGCTGAGTTGCTGAATTAGCATTTGGTTGGTTCCCAGCAGAGCTATGTGGAAGAGAAATCATGAGATAACTGCAGTATAGACTGGTTTTTCAAGGTGATACTGTGAAAATTTAAGGTGACGCTGCACAATATGTTCCTATTATTTCCTATATTTGTTGTTGACATGTATTTAAGTGACCGGATCCTCACCTTGCATTTCAACAATGGCCTTATCTGTTGGAGGTGGTGAGACTGGGAGATATTGCATTGGATTTGTGTTCTTATGAATTAAAAATGAGCAAATATATAGAAGTGTACTTTACTCAATCTCTCCCTATGAAATTGTTTCTGACCTCACTTAAACTGCTCCTTTTGCCAGAACTGAAACTGCACATGCTAGAGGAGACTTAAACCAGTGGTGCATTAAATCAAACATTAATAATATTTGTGCAAAGAATTATGGAAAGGGTTGGTAAAATGCATGTTCAGAGAGGCTTTGAACAGTTAGGACAAAGAACACTTCAGTGTTTTCTAAGCAAGAAACAACGCCCTTGGGTTCCCTAAGAAATGAATAGCACCAAGGTGTATGTTGGCAGTTTGCTTGCTCCAGAATATGAGAAAACGGTTGGTAGGCAAAATTTTAATTCAGATGCTTTTTTTATTCTCCAGTTACGAATTCCATGTGAAACCTAGAAACCCCCTTGGTGAAGGTCCGAGTAGCAATGTTGTGGCTTTCAGTACTGAATCAGGTACAGACTTCCAAAGGTTTGACTGTAATTTTATTATCCATGTTTGTGAACCAACTTTAATCTATTTGTTTGAGATAGATGAAAGGTTCTCTTACTTCATTTTGTAAGTTTGATCTTGTTCTTTCTGATCTCCAGATTGGCTTATTACTACTCAGCATTAGTAGTGGCTAGGAGGTGAGGGCATAAGATGGTCATACTGAAGAGAAAAAGGCAGGAACACAGAGATCTTCTGGTGTTTCCCGTGAAGAAACAAACTTTAAAGAATGTTCAGTGTTTTAAGATCAATGTTCATGGTGTTTTTATAGTTATCAAACTCATTAGTATGTTCTAAATGGGGACATAAAGTTTTCCTTTGGGCTACTGTGTTTATACACAACTTGCTACCTGTTCAAAATGCTGTTGTGTCATAAATAATGATATCTTAAGGCTGAAAAAATGATCAAGCAGTAGTAGTTGGAACAGTTGGTGTTCCAGTATGTCTTCTTCCACCCTGTTTACTCTCTTGTGAAAACACTGAAGAGGTATACACAAGTCCGTTTTGAACACTGTCTCATTCTCAAGCTTCACTCTTGTCTGACTTAAAGGTGAGAATCAGAGATTGTCTTGTTTTCTGTATTTCAACTCCCAGTGAGGCTAACTCCAGTAGACATTAAATGATTCTGTGCAAGCTAGGTGTCTTCTTCTGTGTAGAAGTAGTTTCTGTTTGATAGTATTTAAGGACCATATAAATAAAAAAATGGGTTCAACCTCTTTGAAAGGACTTTCTTAATCTGTATTTTGAGCCAGGTGTAATAACATAATAGTCCTGGTCTAATGCTCACTGATGGATGAGAGTTTCAGTTGAGCAAGGGATTAGGCAGGGAGGATCTCAGACTAAGCCGCACGTATTTAAAACTGTGAATACACTCCTTGTAGTCCTAGATTGTCAAAACTGAATTAATGTTTATGCCAGGTGCAGTTTTCACAAATGACAAGGCTTATGTTCTGTCTCCTATTTAGCTTGGCCAAATGAAGCATTACATTTTATTTTGTCTTAATTGCACACATCCATTTCTCACATTTTGGGAGATCATAGCCAAGTCTTAAGTAGCAACTGTAACAGAAGTGTTTTTTTTTCTTTTATTTCAGTATACAAACTGAAATTAAAAATAAAAAAATAAAAAAAGAAGTGCAGTAGAATTGGATTTTACAGGTTTAAATTCCTGTTTTCACTAGAACCTGGTTTGAACACAAAGTCCCATAAGTAAAATTTTTAAAAGAACAAAAGAACATTGATGCTGTAGTTTCACACAGTGACATTTCTTTTTTAAATTCAATATGAAAGTAAACTTTGCTTCCAAAACACTTTCTATTTCACCACATGCAGCCTGTGTCAACAGTAGAAAATCACTTGACAATGCTTTTCCATTGGTATAATGGGAATGCTAATTTTACAATGTCTGATTGAATGTTTGTCTTATTTCCACAGCGGACCCAAGAGTGAGTGAGCCTATTTCAAGTAAGCCTTGTATAAATTATTCTGTCTTCTGATCAGGAATTTTTTCAGAAATAGTGTAATTTTAAGGGGGATGGTGGTGGTGGAGTTTCTGTACTGTACCAGTTAAATGAGCTATGGAATCGAATAGCTTTTGCACTTGAATTAATTCTTTCCATCCATATTCCTTGTCCAGAATACATGCCAGGCTGCTTGTTTACCTGAGCAGAATGCAATCAGTGTGATGTGATGCTCCCATGGCAGCTGGGATGGCTTCAAACCAATGTACACAGATGAGCCAAAGAAGGCCTCATATTTTCTCAGTTTTGTCATTAATTCAAAGGAAAGACTCTTCAAAATGAATAAGCTATTTCACACTTTTTAAGTGACTTAACAGAACACAGCTTGGAGGATATTATTTATCTGCCATTATGTTTTTTAAAAAATTCCTGCTTCTGAAGGGCTGCTCCACCTCCACTTTACGCCACTTGTAAGACTTGCTGTCTTCAGCAGGAGGTGGACTGAGCTTTTGAAGAACAGAGACCCGTTCATGCAAACTGAGCTCTTTCTGCATTTGTGATGGACAACACTGACAAAATTGACAGCATTTATTTTTTTTGTCACGTGATTCATGACACTTTTATGTATTTTTTTAATCACACGTTTTGCTGCAAGTTGACCTTCCTGTCTTGATTCCACATAGAAACAATGACTGCATCACATACATTGTAAATGAAATTTTGGCAACAGAAGGACAGAGTTCCCTTAATAAGTGAGAGCTCCCAACTGGCTTCTCTGACACAGAAAGCAGAAGCAGTTCACTGCATCAGTCATAGCTGAGCACTCAGTGCTTCCCTGACATAGCTTTCATGCTCAAAATGCAGGTGACAGGTGATACTAGAATATTTCAAAGTGCTTTCTGCTCCATCAAGATTTCTATTTACTAGAATATATTTGTCATATATGATTTTATACAAACTGCCGTACTTTAGTATCTTTATTTCTCTCATGCAGTGGGAAAGGATGCTATCTGGACTGAAATCCCATTCAATTCTGACTCTTACTCAGAATGCAGAGGGAAACAGTATGTGAAAAGGACCTGGTATAAGAAGTTTGTAGGTGTGCAGCTGTGTAATTCGTTAAGATACAAGATATACCTCAGCGATTCACTTACAGGTAAGATAAATCAGTGTTGTTCACATTATAAACCCTTCAAAAATACGAAGAACTAAGAGGCTTAACAAGATGGGCACTGTTGAAGTGTGATTAAGTATGATTAATGTAGTCCCTAGACAGATTGATCATAAATAATAGTCTGCTTGTGCTCAGTAGTCATTGTTTGCTATTGAGTTTTCAGACTCAAGTGTTACTTCTCCACAATCATTGTCTGATTTACAGCACCTGTTGGTATCCTGGGGGATCTTACAGAAAACTAATAAATAACAGATGTCTGACAGTCATTAGCTTATGCTATAATGGCACTAAATCTGTGTTTAAATCATAACCTGTAACAGTTCTTAGTAGAGGATCAGGGCCTAATTTTAGATCAGGGTTAGAGTGCGTTCATTCCCATTCCATTTCATAAACTTCTTGTTCTTTTATTACTATGGGACTTATAAGTACATTACTTCAACTCTAGTGGACAAATTTCTCTCACCTGCTTTGACATTTTTGTTTTCACATTGCCCATTTTTGTTTTTGATCTCTTGTTGTCATCCTCCTTCTTCTGATGTTATGCTTTATTACTAACAGCAGCCTCCTGTCCTTAGTTTCTCAGGTTCTATTCAGTGTCCCACAGTCATTAGCAAATGAGGTAGTTCAGACCTGAATCAAGTGACATGTCCAGTGTCTGAACTAGAGAAGAAGTCTGTAGTATTGGTTTTCATTTGATTGATAGTTAAGCAGAACTTTGTTTCTCATGGAGATTGCAAAAGGTGTATCTGGAGATATTTTAATTAATAATCCTTTCAAAGTTCCTGGTTTCCTTCTGTATGAAGTCTTTTCTTAATGTCTCCATTATTATGGCTTTAGTATAAGATCCAGAGCACAAAGAATGTAAAAAACCCATACATGGCTAATGTCTCAGGGTGTAAGTTAGGCAGACAGTATGTTTATCATGTTGAACTGAGTTAGCTAGGAGAGACTGATTGGATCATCCTCCATAACCTAACACTGCCCTATCTGTGAGCTCAGCAACTCACAACAGCATGGCTCAGTGGTCTCTGTGTGTGGTAACAGGGAATGAAAAGGGGAACAGGAACCATAAGACAGCCTGTGCCAAAGTAACATTAAGCTGCCATCACTGTTTCCCCATGAGCAGACAAAGAAGGAAAGCCCAGTCATTTATACTAAGTACAGTACCTCATGCGTAAGTAATACCTTGGCAATTATGTGAATAAAAAGATGATTTTGAACAGAGGTATCTTTCATTCAGCTGTTGCTGCACTAACCAGCTGTGATCAAATGACAGAAGCTGGCAATGAGGCATAGTGTATCACACAACCAGCCAATAGAGGAAATGGCAGTGCTAATTTAGCAGGACTACGCTATAGCTCTAAATCAAGAGAATTAACACTGCAATGAAAGCTACTTCAATCTTAGAATAAAAGTGTAACATGTCAGGAGCCCATTTTCCTATTTTTGTTAGATTGGTTTTGTTCTTGCTGGAAGGATGGCGATTTAACTTGGCTGGGGAAAGACCATGACAGCCACATTGTATTCATTATACTTGCTAAGCTTGGTTCTTGCACTTGAATTCTTATGAACAGTGTTGACCACTTGTCACAATATTTGAAGGAACTGAAATATTTATGTAGGAGGAAAGCTGTTCTGTGATTTTTTTCCCACCTATCTCCTAGGTGAGGCTGTCATGGCATGGCCTCCGTATTTCAGTGGGATAATTTCCAATCTGAAGCCAAACTCTGCTTTTTACTGTCATACCCTGTCCTGTCATGTTTCCAAGCCCAGGAGAAGTGTATCTGCTAGAACTGCCAGCTCTGCAGTGTGCCAGGAGCAAAAGGTCTTTATTCAACGTTATGCTGAAAGTATCTCCCAAAGCTTTGCTGTTGAAGCAGCAAAATGATCTTGATATTTGGGTGCATTGTGGACACACCATTGCATAAGGCCACCAAAAACTGAACCTCTGCACGCTTGTTTTTAGCATGAATTTGTACTTCTATTGTTGCAGAAATCACAATGTGTAGAATCAAAATAGTATTTAATTTTCTTAAGAGCATCACAAGGGAGCTCTGAGAAAAAAATTATGCCAGAATTACTATCCCCAAAAGCGAAAGACAAGTCTAGCAGTTTTTTGTTAGCAAAATGTTTAAAGAGTGTTCCTTTATCGAGGAATTGGACTGTATGAATTTAATTCATAGTCACCAAGAATGCTGTTGAGCGATGTATGGCAGTTACTTGAATTGTGCATGAGTTATGATGTGGACTAGAAGACCGTGTGTATCTGAAAGTTACTGTTCTTTTGTTAGCCGTAAGGTATCTGCTTTATTCTGTCCCTACTGAAGAAAAGCTGATCCATGTTACACATGCCAGAACTGTTCTATAAAGCACCATCTACTGCTGATCTCATTTAACAGTACTCCAGAGCAGTCACAGTAAGCATTCCAGAAAATCAGGCCACCTAAAAAAAAGCATTTATTGGGCATGAGAAAAGGATAAATTCTATGTGTGATGTTCAACAGCCACGGAAAGAAAAGGCAAAACAAGAAAAACAACCATGCAGTTTTGGGCAGCCTGAATGTTCTCAACTTCAGCTCCAAAATTTACCAAGAGGAACTCCCACTGACCAATTCTCACGTGGGAAAAAATATGCTTGCAGCCAAAGCTAGACAGTAATAAATTATTTTCTAAACCTAGACCGTCAAGTGGAGGCGAGAATTTTTGGCAAAGTATTGATCAGACCACAGAAACACGAGAAAGAGTGAATTTATTGGTAGGCTGCTAGTTATTAATTGAACTTTAGGGAGTAGTATGAGCTACCTCACCACCTGTCACACAGCCAGGTGGGCACAGATTCAGGGCCACAGGAGACCCAACATCTAATGAACAACTGGACATTGTGCTTAGCTTATACCCAAGCACTGAGCCTTAGTTGTCACCTTTGCTTTAATAGTCACAGCCTGAAGCTGGATGTGTCACGAAATGCTGTGAAAGATCAGACAAAATGCTGATCTTATCTGAAGATGTTTCCTGTCTAGGCCTTGGAAGTGAAGACGACACGTTTTCCTCCATCTTTTGAACAGAACTTTGCAAATCTTCTTGCAAATCATATCAATAAGTAAAAACCACTGTCAAAATTCCTTCACTGGGAGTCCTCAACGGGTTAAGGACAGCCTGTAATGTCAGCACACACTGTTTGGTACTTACGATCTTCTTTTCTGCTCAGTCACAGTCAAGGGTCCTGTTAAACAGCCCTGCAAGGGACTATATGGGTCCATTTCACGTTCTGAATAAGTATTTACTACACCGGGATCATGTATGAGTTAAGGGATATCACTTGCTCGTACAAGCTGTAAAGTTTTAGAACAGGGTTTGCATGTGTCATGAGGTGGGCAAAAAAGACTTCTTCAAATATTCTCAGGACTTCCCAACAGGGAACCTTCTATTAACATTGCTAGCAAAACTTATCTCATTTTTTTATACAATCAGAATGAGGTTCTAGGTAGTAACAGAATTTTGCTTACTGTATGAAAGTTAAGGAGGGGAAAAGTATGTCCAGGCATGGATTTTGGCAGAGTGGGGTGCTGCTGTCAACAGCCATGAGTGCTGCGCTTGCACTACGCACTTAATGCTCTAATTACAGCAGCAGATCCTGAGAGGTAAAGAATGGTTGCATTCGCTTTGGCTTCCCTACAGAGCTAAGAGTATCAATCTCTGGTGGGTGGCTTCAGCCTTCACTAAACGGGACATGAATTTTCAACTTTGCTGCTTATTTCCTTTCAGGAAAATTCTATAACATAGGAGACCAGAGGGGCCATGGAGAAGATCACTGCCAATTTGTAGACTCGTTCTTAGATGGAAGGACAGGACAGCAAGATGATCTACCAGTCAAAGACGGTAATTCTTTAAGAATGTCACTGCAACAGTCCTTGGCAGTTCCTTTGTTTGTCTGTTTCTTTTTCTTGCCAGTAAACTGAGGGCCCACTGCCAGGGTGGGCAATGAACAAGGGCTGTCGGCTCTGCAGGCAGAAGAGATGAGAAATTGCTGAAGATGAAAATTGTGATTAAAAATTGTGGTTAAAAAACTTTACATGAGCCAGCAGCGTGCTCTTGCAGCCTAGAAGACCAACTGTATCCTGGGCTGCATGGCGAGGGAGAGGATTGTCCCTCTCTCCTCTGTCCTCATGAGGTCCCAGCTGGAGTACTGCATCCAGGTCTGGGGCACCAGGCATAAGAAAGATGTGGAGCTGTTAGACTCCTGTACTGAAGAGGCCCACGAAAATGATCAGAGGGCTGGAGCACCTCTCCTGCAAAGACAGGCTGAGGGAGCAGGGCTTGTTCAGTCTGGGGAAGAGAATGCTTTGGGAAGGCCTCATTGTGACCTTCCAGTACTTAAAAGGAGCTTATCAGCAGGAGGGAAATCAACTTTTTACCTGGGAAGGACAAGGGAGAATGGTTTTAAACTATAAGAGTAGAGATATGGATTAGATGTCATGGGGAAATTTTTCATTGAGAGTGTGGTGAGGCCGTGGCACAGGCTGCCCTGAGAAGCTGTGGGTGCTCTATCCCTGGAGGCATTCAAGGCCAGGCTGGATGGGGCAGCCTGAGCTGGTGAGTGGCAGCCCTGCCTACAGCAGGGAGGTTGGAACTGTGTGGACTTTAAGGTCACTTCCAACCCGAGTTGTTCTGTGATTCTATCATTCTAAGATGAGCCATGACTTACTTAATAAAGACCATTATGGGTCAGGTTCTGTGAGGTAGTAAACAGCCTCCCTCCTGTTTAAAACATTCCAACAGGTTATTCACACTTGGTATTGCATATTTAAACACAACTGCAGTTTTCAGTTTGCATAGCGGCATGAAGTGTTATGCTGAAACTAGTAAGGTTAATGTTAAATGTCATAAATCATCACTTGAGCATCAAACAGCTCTGTTTAGTGCTAATGAGAAACTAAAGAGTTATTACTGGAAAATATAATTCATGCTGCAGTAATTCTGAATACACTAATTCAAGGTGGGTGCCCAAAATGCTGGTCTGGTCTAAGGGGACGGGGTGTGGATGTACTACAGGCAGCCCTGCCTATTTTTTAACGTTCCCCAGGCTCAAGTGTAAGCAAGTTCTGTCAGCTGAGCCTCCTCCTTGCTTGTTTGCAGCATTACCACTGCAATGCGTTCCACCCTCTTGTAAGAACATCGTCTGTATTGATACAGGTGTGCGTGCCGAATGAGTAATGGAGCATTTTGATGAGAAAAAAAGTCAGAATAGCTTTCAAGATGGTATTGACCAGACCTTCACGTATTTAGTGCTTTGTTTGTAAAACGTCTCGCCAAAGTGCATGAATGCATTGTGGTAGGTGTAGGTTAGGGTGAGGGTTAGGCTTTACTTCTCCCTCAGTCAGTGTTCCACACTTGTAAAGGAGTTTTGTTTGAATAAGGAATTGTCTGAGTCCAGTTCAGCATTGCCAGGACAGCTGCCCTCTCAATTGTATCAGATTCACTTATTAAAGAAGATTTTATAAATGTGAAATAAGCTTATGAGGTAGGTAAAGCCAATCTGTTTCCAGCTACTGGATTTAGCTGGCTGGATTCATAAACTGCATTCATTTTTAGCTTGAAAACCTAAACAAATACAAATACAATCCACCAACAAAAAAGAAAGTGAAAGACCAACCTGCAACTCGTTTTTCTAGTACATGACAGGAACAGAGGAAAGAGCAGGCGTACATTGCTGCTCTGTTCCTCCCTGGTTGTGGCAAGACAATTCAAACCAGAGTTAATGGTGTGTATGTTTCACCTGAAATGCAGGAAAGGAATGATAGCTGTGGTGTATTGTTAGCCATTAATGGGATCATATGCAAGCTCCATGGGAGCTCAGAAGAAGGTACTTTCTAATGGCTTCCTGCAAACAAACTCCATTCTCTGTTCTAGGATTTTTCAGGGCAGTTCGTCAGGAACCTGTCAAGTTTGGAAAAATAGGTGGGGAGACTCACATCAACTACGTGCGCTGGTATGAGTGTGGAACATCAATTCCTGGGAAATGGTAGATGTGATGGGGACCTGGTGAAGAGACCCAGCACCAAGCACCCTTGCGAATGCCCCAAGCAAGCTCAAAGATGAGAATGTATGGTATGCCTGTCACTTACACAAGTTTGCTGGCGTGTAAGATTTATGCAAGTCTAATGCCAATACTGCATTAATTGTGTAATAGCGTAGGCTGCTTACTGTAGTTATCCAGTTTTACAGATTTGTCTTTAGATTGGAAAAAAAAAAAACCACAGGGTAGGGACACGGTGTAGGATAATGTATAGGGAAGCTGGCTCCCTATTCTTGAGGTATGGTTTCTAAGGTATTTTAAGAGATACGGTGTGTATATTATTTATCACAATGTTGTAATAAATGTTTAAGGCACAGTTATGGTAAAAGTTGGTCATGGAATGCAGTATGTGTTAGTTTTTAAATATTCACTGGTCTTGTAACGTAAGTGCCATAAGCTATCTGCCCAGGTAAATCTGCCATGTTTCCCCCATCATAAATTATAAAAAAGTCCCCACAGGTTTTAATAACCAGGAAACTTGAAGTGCTTTCTCCTTACACGTACAAACAGCCCATACTCCTGCCCAAATACTGAGTGTAATTGTGTGTGGATCTTTGAATGATAGAGTTTGTGTTTTTTTCCATATTTGTTTCCAAATGCAAGTTTCACCTCCAGCAAAACCTTCAGTAAGGTCGGCCCGTGGCTATGGAGTTAGAAGTGCTGCAGTGGTTAGTGAGGCAGTGGTTTGTGTTCCTCTAATGAAAGCAGGCAGGTACACGTGTATGTGGAGAAACATGAAACTGGTCTCCGTTGCTGTGGCATACCGTAGAAGTGCTGTTTTCAGAGACTGAGTGGTTCAAAAATGAGACGTATGTACATTGCAGGAAGGTCTGGGACAGTAAGTGAAATGAGAAAAATAAGCGGTCATAATGGCGTCATCGGTCAGATTTGGTTTATTAAGAAGGAATGCTTTAAAACATTGCTCATTGGGGAAAAAGGGGAAATAGTGATAACTGAACTTTTAAAACTGCTTTACGGCAATTAAAACCTCTCTCAAAGCTACTTGTTGTACTGCTTGAACATTTATGTACTAAATAAAGAGATGTAGGTTTTTTTTTTTTAAAAGGTGTTATTCATTACATTACTAATGTATTGAAAAATATGAGCAGGACACCCAGATATATATATAGTAGAAATAGCCATTTATAGAAAATGCCTTATAAAGTACATTGCAGGTACACTGTACTCCTAATAAAATATTTTTTAATCAAGCGTTTCTGCTATTGTTTTACATGCAAGCAAGTGCTAGTTTCCGTGCCAACGGCTGTGGCAGAAGGGGGTCCTGTGGAAGAGGCCCCTGCTGAATAGTTGGGTGACCACCTGATGTGTTAGGGTTGAGGAGCAAGTAGCAGCAATGACATTCCACAGCTTCCTGATGTATGTGTGCCTGGTTAGGAGAGCAGTGACACACAGGGATGTGGAAGGTAGAAATTTTTTCAGCTCCTGCTTTATTTCCTAATTTGTCTTGATGAGAGTTCAAGCAACGTGCTGCTCCATTTCATGACTTTATTCCCTCCTCTCAGTTTTATGTATTCCTAGAATCCATAAGACGGAAAATATTAACTAAGAGAGTGTTTTGCCCTTTGCTGTTCATATGGTTTACTGAATTCTTTTACAGATTTCAATCTGCTTTTCCTTGGCTCAGCACTGAGTCACTGGGATCACACTCTCAGATTTTTCAGGGTAGCGAAGGACCTGTGTTAGGTTGTTCCCCTTTAACAGTTCTTTATAAAAATATGGATTTGGCTTCATCTTTTAACTAATGAACCAGTTCTCCCCCTACCCTGGTTAAAGTATTTAAGGGGTTAATTCTAAGATTCTATTTATTAGCTGTAGATATATTTGGATAAAGTTACCTGACAATTAACAACAGCAGACAGTGCAAAACCATCTGCTGCTGCATGGTGGCTGCAAGAGCTTTACAATGGGTTTGCAAGGGAAGATAACAAGGAGTAGAACAGCATAGCTGAGTTAGAGGGACAGAGTTAGGTGGTAGTGGGGGCTCTAACCCTGCTGCACACTTGAAACCTTATGATGATGAAGGCAACAGGAAGACTAATGGTAAATACTTCAAAAGAATTAAGGATTTATCCTCCAGGAAGATGACAAGACCAGCTGCCCAGCTGAAGTATCTCTACACCAACACACACAGCTTGGGAAATAAACAGCAGGAGTTGGAAGCCACCGTGCTACTGGAAAACCATGATGTAGTTGCTGTCACCAAAACCCACTGGGATGATTCCCATGACTGATGGCTGCAAGCTGCTCAGAAGAGACTGGTGAGGAAGGAGGGGAGAAAGTGCTGCCCTTTACATCAAGGGAGGAATAGAGTGTGAAGAGCTGTCCCTTAAGAACGACCACGAGCAAGTGGAAAGCCTGTGGGTGACAGAGACAGAAGCAACAAAGGGAGACTTGTGGTTTGGGGGTCCACAGCAGGATGCCTGATCAAGTGGAGCCTGTTGGTGAAGCCTTCCTCCTCCAGCTTCAGCAGGCGTCGTGTTTGCAGGCTGTCGCCCTGTTGGGAGACTTCAACCACCCTGACTCTGCTGGGAACGTAGCACAGTGAGCTGTGAGTGATCCACAATGCTCCTGGAACGTATTGAGGACAACTTCCTGAGCCACGTAACAGCCCAACCAGGGGGGATGCAATGCAGGACCTGCTGCTCACCAACATGAGTGAACTGATGGGTGACATCAAGATTGAAGGCTGCAGGGGCTGTAGTGACCATACAGTGGTGGAGTTCACACTCTTAAGGGATATTGGACAGGCAAAGGGTAAAATCAGGAAGTTTAATTTTAAGAAAGCCAAATTCCAGCTTTTCAGGTAATTAGTCAACAGAACCCCCTGGAAATCTGTCAAGGACAAGGGCGTGGAGCAGAACTGGTGGAGCTTTAAATAAAGGAAGGCGAGAGAATGGCATGGCTGAACCAGAACCTGCCGGTCAAACTGGACAGCAATAAGGAAATGTGCAGGCAGTCCACAGGTACCCTGGGTGGAGAGCAGAGGTGCTGCTGGGCTGTGTAGGGATGGGTCAGGAAGAATAAGGCCCAAAAGGAACTGGAGTTGGCAAGGGGTACATCTTCTGTAGGCACATCAACTGGTAAAGAAGTCCAGGAGTGCGAACCATCCTAGTGAGCAAGTCAGGCAGGCTGGCGACAACAGACAAGCAGAAGGCTGAAGTACTCAACATCTTTTTTGCCTCAGGCAACTGGTCTACACACAGCCTTTAAGTGGATGGTTTAGAAGGTGGGATCTCAGGGAGCGACCCCCTTCCTGCTGTAAGCAAAGATTGGTTTTGTGACCATCTGAGGAACCTGAATGTCACTAAGTTTACAGGTACCAATGAAATGCATGCCAGAGTCCTAAGGGAATTGGCTGAAACAGTCACCAAGCTGCTGTCAATGATATTTGAAAAGTCACGGTGGTCAAGTGAATTTCCTGCTAACTGGAAAAATGGCAGTGTTGCACCCATTTTTAAGAAGGGTAGAAAGGATGATCCAGGGAACTACCAACCTGTCAGCCTCACCTCTGTGCAGGGGAATATCCTGGTAGCTATGCTAAGGTAGCGAAGGAGGTGATATGAGATAACCAGCACCTCTCCTATGAGAACAGGCTGAGAAAGATGGAGCAACCCAAAGAGAAGGTTCTGATGTGACCTGAGAGCAGCCTTTCAGTATCTAAAAGGGAGCTGGCCTTGTAAGAAAGAAGGAGACAGATTCTTTATCACAGTTTGCTGTATTAGCACAAGGGGAAATGGTTTCAAATTGAAAGAAGGGAGATTTGGACTGTATATAAGGAAGAAGTTTTTTAAAATAAGGGTAGTGAGGCATTGGCACAGGCTAGCCAGAGCTGTGGTGGATGCCCTGTCCCTGGAGATTTCAAGATGAAGCTGAACAGGGCTCTGAGCAACCTGATCCAGCTGTAGGTATCACTGTTCATTATAGGGGAGTTAGACCAGATGACTTTTAAGGGTCCCTTCCAACTCCAATGAGTCTGTGATTCTATGCCTTGGGAACAGTTCTCCATTTACACACCTAATGCCACGTGCCCATAAATGTGAGCACCGCTTATCATTACCCAGCTCTGTCTGCACACTGAGCACAGTGCACACTTGTTATGTAGTTTTCTTGATCTGGACTACCTACACTTTGAAATCAAGACTAGGCACATAACAGATTCAGGGTTTTTTTTATTAGCTTTCCATGTGAGCATTACAATTTATAATACATCATATCTAGTTTTTACCTCCAAATTAATCTAATTTAGTAAATCATGTTATTAGTGGGCTAAACTTCCAGCTAGCATTTTAATATCCTTCAAACGAGGCAAGCTAGGATGTCAATCGATCACTTGACAGACACGTAGGTAGTGTTCCCAAACCACCCCAGCCCCAAATTAAACTAGGAAGCGGATACAATTCAAAGCATGAACGGCTCGGTCGCTCCTTCCCTCCCCCCGCAGAACTAATGAACACTTATGGCGACTCTTCTGCCTCGGGACAGCTCCAGATCTGAGTGGGGACGGCTGTCAGGCCGCAGCAGCCAGCATCGGGCACTCGGCCCTTACCGGTAGCCAGGCCCGGGCTGCGCGTAGCCCTGGGGCCCAAAAGGCGGCCGGGTGCGGGCGTACGGGTTGGGCCCGGTGGGCGGTGGTGTCATGGTGCTGCCGGGTGGCGGGGTGAAGCCGGGCCGTGGCTGGAAGGTGCCGGGCGCTGCCTGGGCGCCAGGCGGGCCGCTGTACGGGGCCGGCTGCGAGGCCTGCGTGGTGTAGGGCTGTGGGGGGAAGCTGCCCGCCGGGTACTGCTGAGGCTGCTGCGCCGGCAGCTGCTGGGCCTGGCCCTGCCCTGGGAAGGCGGCGGCTGGGGCCGGTTGCTGGCTGTAGGCTGGGAACTGCTGCGCCGGCTGTGAGGCGGCCTGCTGCGGGCTGTAGCCGGCTGTGGGAGGAGAGACATGGGGTAAGGCACGGCGTGACACAGAGGGCACGTGCACAGTGACCGCGATGACGGCAGATGTAGCACGATAAGCACGGACAAGCAAACGTAAAGAACTGCGAGTTCTCCTGCTGTCACGTAAACGCAGCCTGGTATTCCCACAGCCAACAAGAAATTTAAAAGACAGACAAACAGCAGTTTACCATCACAGCATGTTAAAAGTAAAAAAATCTTTCTTGACAGACAAGGCAAAAATGTAGCCTTTTCCCCCCAAAAAACCAAAACCAAACTGTTATGAAAACACAGTCAGTGCTCAGTGCACTTAAGTCAGTGCGTTGGTTATATTGTAGATGCTTTCAGTTCTTCAGAAGCAGGCTAAAGTACAATAGAAACTGTGCAGAGCAGAATACTTGAATACAGAACTCCCACCGAAACATGTCCCAACTTGGTGTTTCTACATAAAAAGCTACCTTCCAAAAAGTATTTCTCTCGTTGAAGACTTTAAAATAACATTAATTCCCTTCATGAAGAAATAGCTACTTTTATCCATCACGAAACACACCTGCAGCTACTCGCAATGAAACCTCTCCATTGACTGGAATCCTGTCAGCATTAAACACCAGACACACAAGTTATTAAAAGTGCACAGCCCTGAATAGAAAGAGTAAGGATCGAAGAATGCACTGCAGTATATTTTGAACTCACCTGGAAAGCGGGATTAAAATTTACTCATGAAACAAACCTTGTAAGGCTGCATGTTCACTACCATGAGCAAATCTTCTTGTCTAGCAGAGCTACTGGGCAGAGTGGGAACGGATCCTGCACTGTGAGATGGGGGTTCTGGAGGTAATCCTCATGGGCACAACGGGCAACAAGCAGATGAATAACCACTTCCAAGCAAAACTGTTCAATGGCAGCTGTCAAAAGGTCCTCACAATGAGACCGCTCCTGACAGATCTGATTAATGGTGAAATGGGTTTTGGGAAACACAAGGAACTCCATATAATTTCTGGCGATAATGGTTTCTTAATGGAGACATTCTAAGAACTGGGGATGCAGAACTCATTTTGAACTATAGGTACTGCAGGAACTTCTGCAGTAAAATAACAGTTTAGATCATGGTGGGAAATGATTATACATAGATGGAAACTTCTTTAAGCCTAACTTCAGCAGAAGGAACCGGACTGGTGGCATTCTGTCATGGATGTCTAATTACACAGAGCACAGGAACAAGGGATGAGGCACAAACCCTCCATTCCAAGTTTTCTAGGATTCTTATCCAAGATAAACACAGGAATTTTTTCATAAGCCACACAACTGTTCTCATCTACATCAAATCTGATGCACTTCCACTGTATATATTGTGGGGGGAAAAAAAAACAGTGATGCAGGCTGTTTTTTGAGTTACTTAACAGTATGGAAGTCTTTGCTTGTTTTAAACAATCTTGGTTAAACTCCGACATGACAAATGCTTTCTGTCTTCTTCTAAAAGCTATAAGCAATTGGAGATGTACATCCATCTTTGTACTGTAGCACACGCTATCTATTATGAAATGCCAAACTCTGCTGAAGCAAATAACTAGAAATTCTGAAGTCAAGTTTATTTTGGAGACACACAAAACCTAGAGTTTTATATTTGCAGACACACCACTAATGCACTAAATATGGTCTCCTGTCAAAAGCAGTAGCTCCTTTAGTTGAGGCATCTGTAAGTTGAGACATCTTTGCTAGAATGCCAAGATGCAGACCTCAACCCTAAAGACTGCTCACGCTTTATTTCACCTACTTTTCTACCAGTGCATTCTTCTGACAGGTGCATAAAAATGAAATACCAGAAGTGCAACTCTAGTAGAAACACACACTGACATCATTTGCTAACTGGTCATTTTTGAATTGTGCCCATTTCCCTCAGAAGCGCAGGTGTTTGAGATACTCAGCACCCTGAGCTGCCCCACACATTCAGGATCCACAGCTCAGAGGCCCGGGCACCAATGGAGACATCCCCCAGCCACACCACAGTTTGCAGGAGCTGCTTACCTGGGTACTGCACGCCGTACTGCTGCTGGGGCTGCGCCTGTGGCTGCTGGGCAGGGTAACCTGGCTGCTGGTACTGCTGGTACATCTGGCCTGGGGACAGAGAACTCTGTTGGTTGAGAGCTGGTACCTGAGCTGTATAACAAAGATCAGATGCACGACATCCTAGCGGTCTGAGTTGCAGAAATAACATGTACAAATCATAGATTTTAGTTTCTGAGCCATGCCATTCTGAAGACAGAACAAATAGTCCTAATTTGATGTGGGGGCCGCTATTTCAGGGGATGCCAAGAGCCATATACCTTAATTAGAACTACACTGCTGTGTAACAGAGAAGGAATCTTTACATGGCTTGCTAACTTCTCCAGAACTTACGCTGTAAATTAAAGTACTTTAGAAGTTAAACATGTCCCCTTTGTCTGTTTATAATAGTTTTTAAAGACTATTTCTGTACAAAGTACAGAAGTACTGTAAAAAGTACTGTAGCAGTGGTACATTATTCATTCTGACCACATTTTCTAGACAAGTCCTCCATCTCTTAACATCTGACTCGCTGTAAGCCAGGTTTTCTTAAGAGTCCCAAAGGTACAGCCCTAAAACTGAAATAAAACTTTACATTCTTAACGTTGGGTATTCTAATTCAATGCTGATTTTTCCTAAATTTACTTTGTTAATTTTCTTGGCAAGCAGAGGCAGAATATTTATTCTGACTTAACCTATGGGCCCTGCTTAGGTTTTCTGCTTCTGCTGTTTCTCGTTTGAATAACACGCACCAAGAACAAAACTAATTATCTGCCAAACCAAAGCTTAGCTGAACTGGACCAGACTCAGAGACTTCACTACTATAAAGTGTTACTGTACCATCAGTCATTCTGCAAAGACCAACAGGCTGTATAAATAGCACTGCAAACCCTATTGTCTGAATTGCACTAAGACAGTAAAGGGAGCTCTCCTCCAAGTCCTCCCACATCCCCATACGTGCCACTTCAGCAGGAGTCCTCTTTTCCTTTTAACTCTGTGTTAACTGCAGCTCAAAGCAAAAGTGTTTTATATTCCCACTAGCCCTTCAAAACTTTATTTGATATACAGCTGTTATGAGATGAAGAGTGCTGAGCAGAAGGACTGAAGAGAATGCAAAGTACATAACACACTTCTTTGTTGTGCTGAATAAATTCAAACTGGTGAATGCTTGAAACTTTTGACTGGGGGGAGGCAAGCCACTCAGTAGTATCAGCACAGAGATTTAATGACCTTCACAAAGAAAAATAACTAGTAACCAATAATAACATCATACCTAATGCCATTTTTAAAAATCCTGAGTTTTAAGAAAATCTTTTAAAAGATTGTATATATATGAGACACTGAATCATTATTATAGCTTTAAGCCACAAAGATGACTTCTTTGTCATTTATATCCTTTAAGTAATATGAGAGAAATAAGCTAAACAGGCTGAAAGCAGCATAAACAAGCTGTTCCACTTCAACCAACAGCTTTCATGCACAGACCTAATTATGGGTTGCTCAAATACTCTGTTCGATCACAATGTTACTGCTAACCACCAGGAAGGGATTTCAAATGACTGTGGACACTGTGGTCACTGTCACCAATGTCTCTTATGCCTGTCTGTTAAATCAGTAAAGAAAGTAGTTGAGTGTTTTAACTTATTTCTGCATCAAAATACAGAAATATCTTTATGACATAGTTGCTGTGGAGGTACAAACAGCAAAGCAAGTCATGCCACAGCTGTGTCTAGAACCAAGCAGGTCTGAAAGCTCAGTGCTCTTAGAAAACATGAACAGAATATTGATACTCCCCAAGTTACATTGCTACCCTTTCAAATGGAGCTACTGCTCCACCTGCCGATTGTATGTTGAATGACGCATGGGAAAACAACACTGCCTGGTGGGTATTTGTAGCTGTGTATTGACTTTGGGCCTGCTAATTAGAAACCGCAGGTACAGAGCACATAGATTCAGGCAGCAGCACTCATGTCGAACAGCAGAGAAGGCACACCTCACCTTCCACCTGCTGACCTGTCTGTGGCTGTGCTCCCGGGTACGGCGCCTGCTGGGGCTGCACGCCAGGGGGGTGAGCTGCAGAAGAGGAGGAAGCGATGCTGTCTGGTGTTCCTGATCGTTCTTCTGCAGGTGCACTGGGTGGGCCTAGAGGAGAGAGAACAAAATGCATTAAAATAAATGAAGAGGGAGTTTGCATAGCAAGCCCACACCCTTGCAGAGTTTTTAATATTTCTTCCAGTTTTCCGTAGATTTACCTTTGGAAGTACATATTTGCATATCTCAAGTCTATTTTAAAAACATATGGGGGAGGAAATTTCCCACCTCTCTCAAATCAAAGTCACTCAAATTTCATGCTCTTCCGCTTTGTGGATGAAGCCCTCCATAACAACGCTGTTTCTGCAGCTTCAGGCACTCACCCTGCACTTAGGCTCCAAAGGCTTGCTGCATTTGGACAGAACACACACCTAACGTACCTCATTCTTCTGCACCCTGAACGAAGGTGCAAAGCTGCAGGAAATTATTCAAATGCTGTCATGTTTTGCTGTGGCTCACAGGCCCAGGCAATGAAACGTTTTACCAACAGTCACACAGCATGTGAACAGAACACCTCTAAGAGATGTCTTAGATTTGCAGACCCACACAGGATACGGCCGGTGTCAGTCTGAAAGCAATTGTTTGCTTGGAGAACTGTGAAAGTATTCCAGCTACTGAGCAGCACCCAAAAAAAGCATGGAGACAGGGAATTCAGTTTTTATTTAAGTTAATGAGAAGGTGTGAAAAAGGCACGTGAACAGGCATGGCATACTACAGTTAAAACACTTTGTTAGAAACAAGGGAACTTAAACCCAAATCTTTCCAGCTCTTAGGTTTATGAGTACAACGCATGATAAGCTACTTTCAAATACATGCACAGAGTTAAACAAGATTATTAGACTTTCTGCAAATTCACTACTGTAAGATAATTGTATTTAAGCATGCAACAAGCATATATTTGCATTTCCACATTACCCTTACTAGGGGCAAAGTGAATTGAAGCTGCCCACTTCTGATTTTGGCTTTAAAGCAACAATCCTGCAGTTACACATGTATTAGGAATGTGATATCTCAATATCCTGTTTAAATGGTCCTTTATGAAGTCCTTTGTGCATTCAAAGCATAGCCAAATCAGTTCACTCTATCAAAAGAATTATGGAGATACACACATCTTAAAGTACCACTGATGCTACGATGAAAGCATTAAGTGACAGTGAAGCTTTGTACCCAAACAGAAAATCACTCCTTTAAAAATCAGCTCATATTTTCAGCCAGTTATACTTCACAGTCTCATATAACAGTTGATCACTCAGAATTAGTTCACTATAAGTTTTCAAGTACCATCAAATCTTTACCAAGCATGTGAAATAACTATGCTGTGACATCCCCAAAAATACTACATGCAGGAACAGATTGCTCAAGACCACATGAAATCATATAAAGACCACACTGGTCTAAAGTGAACATGGCAAATCCTGTTAAGAGTAGGTTTTTCAGGTAACAATGTCATACTAAATTTTGTTAGAGTCAAGAAAATCCTTTGCAAAGTCATTTCTCTATATTCTGCATCACATTCCTGTTATATCCTTAATTTCTTTTAAAATTCCAGTTATCTTGTCTTAAGCTGACTGTATTCAGTTTCATATAAACTGCATTTAAATGTTTTGCATTCTCCTCTTAGTCATACTGGTACTAATCATGCAGTTCTCCAAGAGCAATTCATCATTCTGACAAGTAAGCGACTCCATTCTGTTAAGATTAAAAAACACTGTCACTGCTTACTTTTGAAATGCAGAAGAGAAAATATGGGGTTATATAAACCATTCTGATTGACCCAAGGAGCAGAACACAAGCTGAGAACCTGTGCTGAACCACAAGATCGATCCTTAAGGCCAAGCAGTGGGTCCCATTCTTCCATCACTGGCAGTTGCCAATTAAGTTACTGTACATTAGCTATTTTAGTACTAGCTTTAATTAGCTGAAACAAAAAAAAAAGAACTATTTTTTACTTCAAGCTACAACAGCAAGCTACAACCAACAGCAACATTTTGGCACTTTGTATACAGAACTTAGCAAGCCTGTTTACAATACCTTGATGGATCACACATTTTAGAATTCTGAAAAGGAATAGTCAATACAGAATGCAGCTTAATACATCTAAAAAAAAATGCTCTATTGCAAATCAAGCTTTAGGTAATCATTTATTAACAAGCTTTGCTTTCTTTTTCGTAAGACGTATTCTTACCTGACACCTGATCATCTGTCAAGCCAAATGCTGACATGACATTCTTGCTGATTTCATCCTGATTCTTTAGTGGATCGAATGCAGACATGCTTGCTGCTATAACTTGAGTGGATGGCTTAACATTAGAGTCAGCAGCAGCAGGCTTTTCTTCCCTACCATCCACAGCATCTACGAAACAAAATGCCCTGGTTTGAATTCTCAAAAACTCAAAAAAAAAAAAAACCAACAAACAACCTGCTGAAAGGTTTATGTTAGAACAGTGTGATTAATCAGTGCTGTAGCTGAAAATGATGAACCACAAAGCTGAGGTCTCATTGCATAGTGAAGGATGCACTGACACTGGAGCATCAGATCTCTTCTGTCTGAAGTTCAAAGGTTCCCGCTACAACACACTGTTCTGGTATGATTTGCCAACTGAGAATTCTAAATTAAGAACAGTTACAGAACAGCTTCCAATTTATTATATTGTTTCATGAACTGTAGATCTTGTTCTGTTCCCCTCCTCCCCAGTTGCACTCCCCACGTTGATGGATCAAGCTCATATCCCTGCAGAACCGATTCCCTCTGAAGCCCCTTATCTTCTATGGGGCTCCATTTTCACTGAGAAACAAACAGTATAGGTAGAGTTTAAAGTGGCTGTTTGCACTCTATGATTATCACGCTAACCTTCTTCCAAACAGTTTATAGCCCAAATTCCCAGTACTCCACCAAAATTAGTCACTGCTTATGTTGTAGAACAGGGCTTGGATTTTTGAAGGTTTTCCTGTTAAAGTGACAAAAGCAATGTTTCTTAGAAGAAAGGCTGGAGCTGCTAGTTTACCAGTTTACTTGGAACTCTGTATTCCATTATTCTTCTATACTAGGAGATCACTGTCTCAAAACTGGGAGAATATGTGTTCCTCCCCCATTTCACCCCCTCCCCCATAATCCTTTCCCACCCCTATTCTGCACCCTTGTGCTGCTTACCCTGAGACAGCTCTGATGCTGGTCTGAGCTCAAAATGTCTGGATTCAATTTCCTAACCTGGCAAAAGAAGTGAATATAATTTTTGCTGAATTAGCCTTTTACTGTTCTAGTGACTCAAACCTGCTTAGCAACATGACAAGATAAGCACCAGAGCTAGCCCAAAGTAAGCAGTGGGAGTGCTCAGCTGGGAGCAAGATCGTCCCTCTTCAGCAACGACATACTATTAATTTAGCTGGAAGCCCTGTCAAAAAGCTGTCCCGACTCACAAGCATTAGTTACAGCGTTTACATACGTGACAACAAAAATCACACTTGGAGCTGTTATTTCTAAGTTAACTTACTGCTTTACTTCAAATAACCTGAGGCAGATTCTGCCTCTGAAATAACTGAAGCATTACAAATTGAGCAAAGATCAAGAATGATCACAACCAGTACTTGAAACCTTATCTTTCACTCTGTTAAACAGCACGCATCCCTGCAAACCAAACCCAAAAGTCTTTGCCAGGCTGCCTACCACTTTCAGGCAGGTTGGTGGAAACCCCTGGTTCAGTGGGTGGCTCTAAACAGTCCAGTAAGCGATTGACTTTATTGCGAAGTTCTATCAGCTCTCGACGCAGGTATTTCACCTGATTGGATTCTAGGGGTCTCGGCTGTCCGTTAACTGCAAAATAGCAATTACATACATTTACAATGGTAATAATGTGTTGATATTCAGTTTAAAATTGAAAGAAAACCAACTCAGCATTCCCAACTTCAGAATCATCCTACCTTGTGAAATTTGGAGTGTCACACAGTGAGTAAACACAGGCTAAACAGACTCTAGAGTTTACTGTTCCTTTATATAATCTCATTTTAGCCTGACACTACTGAGGACCAGAACTACAGAGTAAATCTTGCAGCGAGTTTCTGCATTGCTTACTCAGTTTCCATGACTATACCCTGAATAATACAAATACCACATCTGGTTGTGGAAATCTGTCTTCCCTTAGGCTGTGCTTTTAGAACTAAGGTAGCACAGACAACACTCTTGCACCTCGAGAACAGGGTCAGCCTTCCAGTTAAAATCTGCCTGCTATTCTGTGGAACTGTGCAAAATTATCAAAATCAACCTGAAAATAAAGAAATATTTTATCAAAGGCAAAAGGATAAACATTAAAATCTATTATATTAGAAGCATTTGATGTTATTTTTAATAGTGTTCTAGCAACACTGCAAGTTTACCATCAAAGTTTCTCACATGCCTGTGAAGAAAACCCCCCTACACAAAGGCTACAGTGGAAGATAACATGGAAAATAATATTACAGCAAAACAACTGACCCTTTGTTTTTGTATGCCAGTTAATATAAGCCATGTTATAAAAACTGAGACAGATTCAGTTTCTCCAAATTCAGATATCATGTGAAAGAGCAAGAGAGAAAACAGATGTCATATATTAATCCACTGTTTGTAATTCACTGATTTCTTCCAACGTGATATTAACCAAAAATCACAGAACAATAGAATGAATCATAGAATGGCCTGGGTTGAAATGATCATCTGGTTTCAACCCCCTTTTATGTGCAGGGTCACCAACCAGCAGACCAGGCTGCCCAGAGCCACATCCAGCCTGGCCTTGAATGCCTCCAGGGATGGGGCATCCACAGCCTCCTTGGGCAACCTGTTCAGTGCGTCACCACCTCTGTGTGAAAAACTTCCTCCTAATATCTAACCTAAACCTCCCCTGTCTCAGCTTAAAACCACTCTGCCTGAATTTTAATAAAGATTATTTTTAAAAAAAGGTATGAACCACCTTATACACTTACCAAACAACGTCAGCTTGAGTATCCTGCTGCACTGAATTGCAAAGGAAAGATCTGAGCTATCAAAAATTGTTATAAGATCTCCATCTGAAAAGAATATTTAAAAAGTTACATTAAAGCAAGGCCTATTCACTACTGAACTTAACGTTGGGGCAGAAGTGTTACTCTATTTCTATATAATGACATTCCCTGTTTGATTCCAAAGCTACTATAAAAGAGGCTACCAATTAACATTATCACTTACCATACCCCATTATGTGTATGAAGAGAAAACTGAAGACACAGAAGCAAAAACCAGAGGTTTTGCTCTGTGGTTACTAAGGAAGACTTAGTTCTGTGCTTCCTGAGCTACAATCAATTAGAAACACTTACTGTTGATTTAAAGGGCATTGCAGTAAGCTGGGTCAAAAGAAATATTTACAGAACGAGGAACTCTTTCCAAGAAAAATGAAGTCCTCAAAAATATTTCTTAGAAGCATCATCACAACAAAGCAGCAAGTTAGATTTTTGCAAAACACAAAAACACACCATTTTAATGCCAGAACCAGTATGCAAAAAAATTATACACAGAAGTTAAGGCAGAATTATGAGTGGCTTCAGAAGATGGCCTACTGTGGTTAACGAGACAGAGACAAGCGGTCCTCCAGGTTTGGAGGGTAAGGAACACTGAAGCAGCTGGACTGGATATATTTCAATCTTACTCATGATTGAAGCAGACTTAAATAATGACCTTAGCCCAGCTAAAACAAAAGGAAGAATACCACTGACCTCATACAGCAATCAAACTGAACCCCATTCTACTAACTCTTCCCTCAAACACGGCTGATGAAAATGTACAGCTTATAGTGGTGACTGTGTTGAAAAATAGCGTTTTGTAGCTGAGACTTTGTTCTATCAAATAGTATTATTGTGCTCTTTCATAGAATCATATCACAGAATGGCCTGGGTTAAGAAGGACCACAGTGACCATGTAGTTTCAACCCCCCTGCTATGTGCAGGGTCACCAACCACCAGCCCAGGCTGCCCAGAGCCACTTCCAGCCTGGCCTTGAATGCCTCCAGGGATGGGGCATCCACAGCCTCCTTGGGCAACCTGTTCAGTGCATCACAACCTCTGTGTGAAAAACTTCCTCCTGATATCTAACCTAAACCTCCTGTCTGAGTTTAAAACCATTCCCCCTTGTCCTATCGCTATCTACCCCTGTAAACAGATGTTCCCCCTCCTGTTTATGAACTCCTTTCAAGTACTGGAAGGCCACAATGAAGTCTCTGCAGAGCCATCTCTTCTCCAAGCTAAATAATCCCAATTCCCTCAACCTCCTCTCATAGGAGAGGTGCTCCAGCCCTCTGATCATCTTAGTGGCCCTCCTCTGGACCCACTCCAAGAGCTCCACGTCCTTCCTGTGCTGGAGGCCCCAGGCCTGGACGCAGTACTGCAGATGGGGCCTCAGAAGAGCCAAGTAGAGGGGGACAATCACCTCCCGCTCCCTGCTGGCCACTCCTTTTTTAATGCAGCCCAGAACACAGTGGGCCTTCCAGGCTGCAAGCACGCGCTTCCCGGCTCATGTCCAGCTTCTCGTCCACCCGGACCCCCAAGCCCTTCTTTGCAGGGCTGCTCTCAAGGAGCTCTTCCCTTAGGCCTTACTTTCAGAGTAACCTACATTTATGCAACCCTAGATGATTCCTCTTCACTCAGTGTGGCCCATACAAGCTGAAAGGTTGGACACTCACAATCTAGTGCAACACACAATTTCGATATCACAGTGGAGAAGCAGTATATTCTAAGACAGAATAAACTAAAATTAACGATAGGAGGTGTCTAGGCTGTTACAGACAATTGAAGAATGAAACTGCAATTACAGGGCTCCACTACACACTGCTATTTTTTCAAAATTGAAAAAAGCAACAGAGACATACATAAAAACAGAGAATTATACCTAAACAACAGCAAGAACACAAAAAAGGGATAAGGTGCTCTAACCTCATGAGAAAGAATTCACCCACTTTCTTTTACCTTTCCCATTCCAGAAAGGAAAAATAATACATGATAAGACGAGAAACGAAACTACTGCAAATCCACACAGCTTCCTCCTAATACAGGCCAAGATCCCCAAAAAAGCTCATAACTGCATATCATTTTTTATGAGAAGTAGTCTCTCTCAAACCTTTATAAAAGTGAAAAACTGTCTCTGAGTCATTCAAGAGTAGAAACGTATGAACAAAGGTTACTTTACATTTTAGGTCCCACAGACAGTGCTAAAGCCATTAAGAAAGAATGAACCTGCAGGAACACAACACTTCTATTTACACATCACGAATACCATCCCCTCTGCCCTCTCTTCCACATTGACATTCTAAGATGAAAAAACCCTCAGGACCACAACAATCACTCCATACATCTCAAACAATGCATCTTGCATACTGTGAAAGTACTGCATAAAAGTCATTTTTTTAAGTCTAAAGAGAGCTTGTGTTAATTCATGTGTGCTAATTCAACTTTCACCCTTCAAATCCACCCTACCACACAAAAAAGCTGGTTCAATAGGTAACTAGCAGAGAAATCTGAAACAGCATCAGCAAAAGAATGAACTTGTAGATTGTAGATATTCCAGAAACACTGGCAGAAATACTATGGTAATACAGCATAACCACAAAAGATAGATTCTACTGATTGAATCAAATCATTTTAAGAGAAATCATACACATTTGCCAACAGTATTTTAGAAAACTTTGTAAAGGCGAGTTGCGCCGTTTCAGTTCTGTGTGATTTCTGGATAAATGGTATCAGAGCAACAGCAGTAATTACACTGCAACAGCAGTAATTAAACCTTACCTTCATCTTTATATTTTATTGTGACTTCATCATTGCTCAGAAGTTTTCCTCTAAAAACTCTTTGCATCATTAATACTAACTCATCATAGGTGATATCCTCATTATGGATAGGAATTCTCCTAATGTCTTCACCAAGCTGAGCTTTTATGATCAGCTTCCCACTCAAGTCCAGCTGTCCATTCATGGTGGATTCTTTGTCACCTCCAGACCTTTTAACAACAGAAACATTAAAAACATACGTTAGAGAACTAAATTGCTAACAACTTAAATGTATCTGATGACACTTCAGACGCTTTCCGTGCTCTGAAAAAGAAAACCTACTGAACCACCTAGAAAACCTCTCTCAAACACATTCTACAATGCACCAGTTTCTCAAACAACGAAGTAGATCACATGCATTCTGAGCTCATGGGCAAAGCACAGGTAGCTGGAAGGGACACAGGCAGGACAGCTGATCCAGCTTGGCCAAAGGGATGTATGTCCCACACTGCATGGTGTTGCACTCAGAAAAGGGGTATGTTTGGAGGGAAGGCATTTGTCTTCCCAAGAAACCTTCATGTGTGGTGAGCTCAGCTCTCCTATGGTTAGGCTAGCTTAACTATTAGGTTACTTAACACCCACCTCCCTGCTGATGGGAGGTAGTAAATGAATTCCTTGTTTGCTTCGCACATGACTTTATCTGTCTTTATCACAACCTATGAGGTTTCATACTTTTTCATTCGTGATTCTATCCCCCAGCCCACTTGGGGAGGATAAGCAAGTGGCTATGTGGTACTTAGCTGCCTCTCATGGTTAAACTACAACAATCTTTTTGGGACCCAACCTAGGGAACAATGGTTCCACAACAGATGAGTGTGATGAGTGCACTGGACTAAATTTATACATATTACAGCTGTTTAGCTGCTAAGTGCTGTGATTCTGTGAAGGGACAGGCTCCCGTGCTCTTTCACAGGGATTACTTGCCTAACCGTATTTCAGAGTCAAGCATTTCTTAATGGCTGCTTTTGCTTCTGACATCTGGTCTACTCCTTATCATCTTGCTTTACTGTGTCTGAGAACACTCTGGAAACAACCATGGTCATGAACCTGAGCTGGAAGACGCAAAGGCAGCACTGTTGTCCCCATGCTGCTCTACTGGATAGGCTGTGACTTCAGGCTGAACTCAAGACTGAGGAACTGCGACCTCTGCATCAGCCTTACAGGAGAATGTGCCCTGAAATGTCGAGGGCCATGGGAATGTCCACTCTGGAGCAAGCACACCTCAAGACAAGCAGAAGTCTGTGTTAAGTACACCTTGCAGTGCCCGTGTCTGCAGACAAAGCCATGCCAGAATACTTCAAAGCATTTGCGGCTGTGGATGAGATCGTGATACAGTGGTGTCTGAAGGGACCACGATCAATGAAAAGGCCATGACAGGGAAGGTAAGTAACTAGAGCTGTTGGTAAGTCCATGCTGCAGCAGGTATACCTCTGAAGAGGCTTTGGCACATTACAAAGCTCACATCAAAAGAGGCAAACCTTGAAGCACCTTCAGGCATAGATATGTCCATGACACAATAGGTAGACCTCTATCTACCGGACAAGCCCAGGCTGGAGCAAGGGAAAGGATATGAGTTCACTTCAGTGTTAAATCCTATGGCCTGATGAAAAAGGACACGGGATGGAGGTTGTAATGGATATGTCTTCAAACTGTTGAGACCCTTTATGTGCATTAAAGGAGGTACTGTAGAAGGAACCACACAAACAAGACGACAAGCCTCATGAGAAGCAGTATGTCCTGTTCACTGATGTCTTAGTGTGGGAAAGCATCAGAGGTGGAAGTCAGCCGTATGGAGTCCTGTGTAACAGGTAACAGAAACTGCTGAAGAAGTCGAATTTACAGAAGTGAAAACCATCTAGCTAGCTTTAGATATTACCAAGTGAGAAAAGTGGCCGGCGTTCTACTTCTGTACTGTCTCATGGATGGTGGCAAATACACTGTGGGGATGGTTACAGCCGTGGAAGCAGAACAGCTGGCAGAACAGAGGCAAACCTATCTGGGCTGCTGCACTGTGGAAAGATACTGCTAATCAGGTAGAGGACATAGTTGTAAAAGCATGTCACGTACATGCCCTTGATAGATGTACTTGAAGAAAACCAAAACAATCAGCAGGTTGCTAGGATTGAAGCAGCCACAGCAAGCATCACGTGCTTACAATGGTGGAAGCAACTAGATATCTGGAAACATATCGTGTGCCACATGCCACTGCCCAAAACACTACCCTGGGCCTCAAAAAGCAAGTCTTGTGGCAACATGGTACTCCAGCAGGAACTGAGTCAGACAACAGGACTCCTTTCCAAAACCACCTCATAGACACCTGAGCCAAAGAGCATGACACTGAGTGGGTATATCACACCCCCTACCTGGCACCAGCCTCCAGGAAAACCAAATGATACAATGAGCTATTAAAGACTGCACTAACAGCAATGGGTGTTGGCACATTCAAACACTGAGGCACACGTTTAGCAAAAGGGATCTATCAATCAAGCTGGCCCTTCCCAGTTAAAACTCCCACACACTGTATAAGGAAATAAAGTCCTTCTAGTGCACTACGACGAAAACCATCCTGGGCCAGACAGCCATGGTTATCCTTCCCTCAGATGAAGGCAAGTCCATTCACAGGACTGCTTTTGGTCAAGGACCAAGTGCACTTAGTGGGTAATACAGAAGGATGGAGATGTTTGGTGTGTACCTAAAGGGGAATCTTATGTTCAATGAGAACAGATAATAATTTAAAATGCGTTATGTTACTTGCTACATAATACTGTATATGATGTCACCAAGATTAATACATGTTGATGGAACTGAGCAAAGTGCAGCAGTGATAGAGATGAATAAGCACAGTCAGAACTGGCTCCAGCATTCACCACCATACATTCTCCTGTCCTGAAAGACTGTTATGGCAGATGGAACCTAAAGTCATGGACAAAAGGAACACAAGGTACATTTAAGATGGATGTCCCATAGACTAAGGGAATGATGTGTGTGTATGTATATTAAAATACGGGAAAGGTGGTATTCATTAACTGGGTCACGTAGCCAAGTATGAGAACAGAGAACAACATAGTTGATATACAATAAAGACAAAATACTGTTCTGGTTTCAGCTGAAATAGTTAATTTTCTTCTAGCTGCTACAGTGATGTGCTTTGGATTTAGGATGAGAATAACACTGAAAACATACCAACGTTTTAGTAGCTTGCTCTGGACAGCTGACCCAACCTGGCCAAAAGGGATGTTGTGCTCAGCAATAAAAGCTGAGAGAAAAGAAAAAAGCTGGGGAGTGGGGATATTTGGAATGATGGTGTTCGTCTTCCCAATTAACTGTTACATGTGATGAGCCCTGCTTTCTTTGAAGTGGCTGAGCACTTGCCTGCTAATGAAGCAGGAAGTAGCAAATTAATTTCTTGCTTTACTTTGGCTGTGTGTGTGGCTTTTGTTTTACCTAGCAGAACGTCTTTATCTCAAATCACAAGTCCTCACACTTTCCTTTCTGATTCTCTCCCCACTCTCACCACAGCAGCTGTGTGGTGCTGAGCAAAGAGACAAGCACCTACTGAACAAAACTCATTCTCTTAAGAGAACAAGAGGCAGGTGGATAAAGAGAAATTCAGTCTAACTGCAGAGAAAAGGGACCTTTTATTCACAACACATGCACAGCCACATGCACAGCCACATGCACAGCCACATGCACAGCCACATGCACAGCCACATGCACAGCCACATGCACAGCCACATGCACAGCCAGGTAGCTGCAGAGACAGTGATGAAATAGTGAAGTTCATAACAGTGTTAAAATGCATTATACACATTTTACAAGTCTTGACTACAGGAACATCAACTCTGTTTCAGTTCTACTTTGTTTCAGCAGAAGTTGGTTTTAAAAGATTTATTTGCAGAAGGCTTTTTAGAACAAAATTAGCATAAAACACTAAATAGCATCCATATCCAGGTTTTCTTTCATGTTTTTTACTCAACACGCACTTAGCAATACGTTACCTTGTCTGTTTTACTGATGCTGGTTATAGGTCAAATTTCCCACCTCAATTCAGGACAGAGTTAGGATAAGCCGCCATGCACTATCAGTGGCAGAAAACAGGAAGCTGCATCAGAAAAAAATAAAAAAAGCTTTATTTACTGTCAAACTTCCTTAAACATTTCCACTCTAAAGCATTTTAACAAATGTCCCCAGTTACAAAAATCCACTACTTTATCATATGTAACAATCACATTTACACTTCCGAGTATGGTGCAGACTGAGGTTCAACTAAAACAGATCTCGAACAAGAGTTTTACTTTCATAATTGAGGAAAGAACAGTGTTCGTTTTTCTAAATTTTTAACTGCATGTAAGAGCAACGTGTTCCTTTTTTAGAAGGATAGTGATCTTCCCCACTGGTCTTAAAATGCTCACTTATATGGCCTCCAACTTAAAACCCCAGGTGAAGTTTCATTAATTACTTAAATCTAAGATAAACTTACACTGATTTAGCACTATAAAAACCTAGAAATCCATTTCTGGAGCCTCTGTAGCATTAAGCGGTACATCCTCCAGGCAGCACCAGGACAGACATCTACCAGCAGTAACAGGATAGTAGTGGGAATGCTACATTCCCACAAGCAGAACCACCAAACTGGGCAATTTTACATTACAGTCAGAAACACACAGTGCATAAAAATACTATCTACCCCCAATCCAGCTTAAAAGTCTGTTTTTTCCACTGAAAAGAATGCAGTGAGCTCCCTGACATTCATGCAGCCCATCTCTTATTACACATGCTCATCGTCCAGAGCCAAAAGATGGTGATTTATCATACAAACTAACTCAATGAAAACATAATTCCCTCCCAACTGTTTCAGGTTCAAAAACAGGCAATAAGGCTTGTGAAAGGCTGGAGAATATGCCCTACGAGGAGAGACTAAAGGAACTGGGGCTGTTTAGTCCGGGGAAGAGGAGGCTGAAGGGAGACCTTATTGCTCTCTTCCAATATACCTGAAAGGTGCTTACAGCGAGAGTAGGGTTGGTCTCTTCTCACTGGTGACAAGATGAGGGAAAATGGCCTCAAGTTGTGCCAGGCTAAGTTCAGGCTGGATATCAGGAAATACTTCTTTACAGAAGGGGCTGTTAAGCACTGGAATAGGCTCCCCAGGGAGATGGTTGAGTCACCATCCCTGGATGTGTTCAAAAACCATTTGGATGTGGTGCTCAGGGACATGATTTAGTGGAGGGTTATTAGAGTTAGGGTAGTATGGCTAGGTTGTGGTTGGACTTGATGATCTTGAACGTCTTTTCCAACCTGAGTGATTCTGTAATTTTATGTTAGGGGTACTCTACTCTATACTTTCCTCTGTCTCATACACGCATGGTTAATCTCTAACACTCATGATTTGAGTTTTAGACAATTTGATGGTAAACAGTGGGGAAAAGTGTGATCTTCTCACCCCTATGAAAGTGGTCTTCCCAGCCCTCTTCTTCTTGCTCAGCTTGGGAAAGCTGCGACAGACACGAAGAGCGTAGGGGCTGACACACAGCACAAGCAAGCCCAGGAGAATGGACAAAGGCCTTCCCCAGTCCTTTAGGCTGGTGACTGCTCCCCTCCCTCCTCCATAGTATGAAACATCCACCTCTGCAAAAGGCTGGGCTCACTAACAGGGAGATGGTAAGGCTGTGGTGACACACCAGGCAGGTGAACAAGACAACACCACTTTTCTGACTCCTCACACCCACTTTGTGAAATGAGTAACACACAGAGATGGGGCCACTCTTGCTCTGATCTTGCTGCAGCTTCAAGTACAATTTAACGCCCTGAACAAATGCAGAAAATGCATCTACAAGTGGATTAAGAATTCACTTAGGCTTGCACCTCACACAGCTTAAACATCACAGCTGGGCACAGATTTGGCTTCCTTAGCATTATGGTGCAGTTCGAAACTGACAATGGTAAGAACAAAACCTCATCAGTCATTCTGCAGCCACGTTTCAGGGGACACACCTGAGCAACTGTGAGCCTTTGGAATGCATCACTGGTATCCGTGCTTGCTGCTACAACATACTTATATGATTACACTGTCTTTCTCACCGACATCACGCACAGAAATACACTGCACGTCTAGCGAAGAATAGGAAAAGATAACAGGTAAACACTAAAATGCACTTTTTTTTTTTAAAATTTTTTTTTTTTTTTTTTTTTTTGCCCAAGTGTTCTCTGCTCGGCTTGGGGTGAAAGAAAGGAGATTCCCAACACTGCACCTGCTTACAGCCGTCGCAGAGAACTACCCGAAACGTTTCAAGCACAGAATCGCACAGCGTTCCGGCCTCCCTCCCACAACGTGACACAGCTAGATGGATCACCGCCCCCCAGCCGCAGCGAGGCAGGCCCGGAGGAAGCAGCGGAGCGGAGGAACCAGCCGCCGCGGCTAAGCGCGGGCCAGTGCCTCCCTGAGGCACGGCCGGGGGGGCGCGAGGGGTCTCCCAGCCCCTCCGCCAGGGGCCGCGGAGCCCCGGAACCCCCCGGCCCGACGCCCCTGCCGCCGCCCTCACCCGCCCCGCAGCGGCTGGCCCCGGGGCGACGAGGGGAAAGGAAGCGGGTGAGCCCGCTCTCTTACTCTGGCTCCCGCGTGGTCCCGGCGGTGGAGGCCCAGACGCGTTCCGAGCCCGGACTCGACCGCAGCCACCCGTACGTGGCAGAGGAGAGAAGGGGCGGCCGGAGCGCTGCCGCTGCCGGGCCTGCGCGCTGCGTCCGCATGCGCACTAGGGCCACCGGGCCGCCCAGGGCCACAGCACACATGCGCCGAGCTGGTCGCCGTGGCCGCCGCCACGCGGGGAGAGGGAGGGGACGGTTCTGCTGAGGTGGCTCGGTCTCTGACATTCAAGGCCGGGCTGGATGTGGTTCTGAGCAGCCTGATCTGGTGGTTGGCGACTCTGCACGTAGCAGGGGGTTGAACTAGCTGATGATTGTGATCGTTTTCAACCCAAGACATTCTATGATTCTAAGAGCTGCTGCGGGCCTGAGATGAAGAGCAGGTCCAACTGTAGCCATAATGATGGGAAATGGTGGTTCAGCCAGAGCAGAATGGCTTTGACACATGTAGGATGGCACTGCTGGGATGGAAAATCAGTTGTGAAATGCCACCCTGCTTGTGGCACAGAGCCACCATCCGTGGAGAGCCTGCGCCTCCACAAGTAACTCAGAATCATTAAGGCGGGAGAAGACCTCTTAGTCCATCTTGTCCAACCATCAGCTCAGCCCCACCATGCCCACTAAATATGTCCCTCAATGCAACATCTGCACAGCACATGAACACTTCCAGGCATAGTGATTCCATCAACTCCCTGGCAGCCCGTGCCAATGCCTCACCACTCTTTCCGAGAATAAATTTATCCTAATATTCAACCTGAACTTCCCGTGGTGCAACTTAAGGCCATTCCTTCTCCTCTGAAATTCTTGCCTTGAAGGGGTGACTGGTAGCCATCTTGGCCATAGTGAGCATGAAGTAGTTGAGTTACAAATCTTTGGTGGCAAGAGGAAAACTGCCAGTGAAACTTCAACCATGGATGTGGGGAGAACAGACTTGAGGCTGCTGAAGGATATCGTTGACAAGATCCCTTGGGAAAATGCATCTGAAGTTAATGGGGTCCATCACTGCTGGTCACTTTGTGTGTAGGCAAAGAAAGATATAACAGAGCAAGATAATGGAGTGATACAAGAGGCCTGGTAGATAAGTATGAGAAAAATAGGAATAATTTGGCCATTTCAATGTAAAGAAATATGTATCATCTCTTCAGTTTTAAAAACATAAGAAAGAGGCCTGGAAGACAGGACTTTTCTGTCCATTACAAATAAAAGACAATACCAGACAATTCATAGAATCATAGAATGGCCTGGGTTGAAAAGGACCACAATGACCATCTGGTTTCAACCCCCCTGCTATGTGCAGGGTCACCAACCAGCAGACCAGGCTGCCCAGAGCCACATCCAGCCTGGCCTTGAATGCCTCCAGGGATGGGGCATCCACAACCTCTCTGGGCAACCTGTTCAGTGCATCACCACCTCTGTGAAAAACTTCCTCCTAATAGCTAACCTAAACCTCCCCTGTCTCACTTTAAGACCATTCCCCCTTGTTCTATTCAATCCTCCTCCAAAACATTCCTTTGATAACACAGGAGATTTTTCCCTGTTTTAACAAGGAGAAACTTCCTGAACTGAAAGCACACATATCACAAAGAATACCAAAGTTCACCACATTAAGATTAATATATTCCACGTGTATAGATAAGAGTCGAACTATTGAGCCTACAAGAATCAAGCATGTAACCTGAAAAGTCTAAATTTTGCTTTGCTTCAATTCTGCAATTAAGATTCCCTGGATGAGAAAAAATAATAATAATATTTATAATTTTCAGTATTTTTAATGCTGAAAATGTTTTCTGTTTGTTCTGACATCCTCAGTACTTGCTCTAAAGTGTTTTGCTAGTATCAGAAAACCTTCAAAACAGTATGTTTGATGTGGTTAGTTAGTTAGTATTGTCAATCCAATACTATATATTCTTCAGTTGTAATTTTTGTGTGTTTGGTTTTTTTGTTTGTTTTTTTTTTTTCTGTGGGTTTTTTTTTTTTTGCTTTTCTTTTTTGTATAATATTAAAATAACACATTTATTAAGCTTTTTAAAAGTTCTGTTTTCAAAATTAAATGGGATTTGGAGAACAATTTTTGTGGGGGAAAAAAAATCACAGACAAGAAAGTGTCATTACTCTTTGAAGGAGCCACCTTTACAATATCCAGCTGCTTTTGAAGGCATGATCTAATATCATTCTTCCTAAACCATGTAATAATTTCTAAAATACTTTTTCTTTAACGAAGTTGAAGGAATCAGCAAAGGCAGGCATTACAAATTGGATTTATAAGTATATGTATGCAACCTGAAACATGCATAACCAGTGCAAAAAAAAAAAAAAAAAAAAGTATAGATTACCTTTCCTTTCCTGGATAAGGTTTACTGACCTTTGGCTTTCTGGAGCAATGGTGATGAACTTCAGCCTTGTATCTGATAGCTGGCTCTTTTGGAGGCTTATTAATGGGGGAGGCTGGCCATGCTTGTTCAAGCAGGTTATGAAAACCTGATGTTTTCAAACATGATGTTCATTTTTTACGTTTTTTTAAACCAGAGATAGCCAAGCATACAAATATATTTGAAAAAAGCGATAATGCTTTTTAAAATTACCTACATTTCTCAGGCTTTTTTTTTCTTCACACAGAAGAGAATGAGATTGTCAGAACATTTACTTCCGTTTGTTAGGCAAGAGCCCTCTACAGTGGGCTTTAGAACTTTGCTCAAGGTCACAAAGGGAGAAGAGCTGCTTATTCCTCTGCCAAGCTCCCCATGACACCAAAGGGCAGACAGGCAGAAAGAAAGGTGCAGCCAAAAGCCAGTGTGGCTGAATGCTGGCTGAAGTACCCCAGCTGGTATCTAGCAATACCTGTATACTTCCAAAAGGGAATAGGTGTCCTAACGTAAGCAAATGCTGGGGTGATGTGAATAGGACTTAGGTTTATATATTTATATAAAGAATTTCTTTCCTAGCTTGTTTCTTCAAGTGCTTAACTTTTTTTCTTTTTAATTACTTTTATTTTCTCATAGGAAAACAGAATATTTTATCTAACTAGTATTTAAATTGAAGAAGTTCTTGTTGCAAAATTTTAAAATATTCTAAGATACAGATTTTCTTCTGTAAAAACAGTTGTAAATTCAACATTTTATGGAGGTAGTGCATATAGTTTGGACTCAGAACCAGTAAGAAATGTGCATTTGATTTACCTTCTGGTAAAGGTAAATTAATTTTTTTATTAAATTAAAATTGTTCTTACAAAAGGGAGAGAAGAACTATGTTACATAGGCTAGGTAAACATGTTGAACTGGTCTGAGAAATGAAAAAGACATAAACAGAGCAATTTGTGTATGTCTGTACTGTAACACAAATCTATAATAGCCTCCTTTCAAAGACCTTCCTCTGTTGCTGCAGTGCAAGTGGTATCAAGACGTACCATTGTGTTACCTCTGCACAATAGCACACATGCAGTTCTGCTTTTTACTCCTACTGTTCTTGTCTTAAAATCTATTCCAAGCTATCTGCAGTTGGAACAGTATGTTTGTCATTCAAGATACCAGTGAAATCTACATAAAGCAAGCCACGAAAAAAAAAAAAAAAGCAGAATTATATTTAATATATTTACAAGTTTCTAACAGCCGTTAGGGAGAGTGGACAAGGAAATATTTTCTGTGGAAATTTCAGATAACCTGAAAATTCCTTGGGAATGCTTTGCAGGCTGTGATTTTGAAACATGCTAAATTTCTGAATGCAGATAAATTTGTATCCCTGGTACCCTCAAAACAGAAAACACTTCAGAAACTTTTTTCTTGAAGATTGGTGATCTGAAGTCCCTATGGGGAGGGTTGTCAAACACTAGACCAAGTACTTGGTCACATTGTCCAGGGCTCCGTCCAACCTGGACTGGAACATCTCCAGGGATGGGGCATTCAGAACCTCTCTTGGCAGCCTGTTCCAGCACCTCACCACCCTCTCTGTGAAAAACTTCCTTTTGACATCTAATCTAAATTTTCCCTCCTTTAGTTTAATACCATTCCCTCTTGTCCTATTGCTATCTACCCATGTTAAAAATGTAAAAAAAATCACTGTATCCGTTAGTATAGTAATAATTGTGTCAGGAACTTCTTGCAGGGACAGTTTGCAGATCTGATCCCCACTGGTATGCAGAGTCTCAGTTTTCAGTAAATCAAGACAGTAAACAACTTTAGATTTAGGGGTGAATGAATTGTGGGAATTATCACATATGTCCAGTTAGCTGTTTTGCAGAAAATATTTACTAATATATTAATGAAGTATCCACTACTTCATGTACTTAATATGCCTTATATGACCAAAAAGCCAAGAATTCTTAAGGTCTGTGTTGCTCCTGGGGGAAAACAAGGTAGATGCTTTCCTGTAGGCTTTTATTCAGAATCTGTAAAAGTTCTGAAGGCATAAATCTCTAGTTACTTTCCTGGGATGCTTTTCCACAGCTGACAAGGAAGTTTTTTCCTGATATACGCTCTGAATATCACATTGCTTTGGAGACCAGAAGCATAGCACCCTTGCCTGAAAAAAAAATCTGAATCTGTGTTCCACCAGGTCCTCCACTCTACCACCATTCATTCAACAAATGTATCAGAGACGTTTGTTGTTTGTTTTTTTTCCAGTGTCTAAATTGTTAGTCTCAGAATTGCCAGATACTTTACCTGTGTAGCATTAAAAATGCAGAACATATAGCTGAAAAAAAGATTCATTTCCTCATGACTTATTAGCATGAGGTAGCCAATCGTCCAGGTGATTCCAAGCATCACTACTATAGAGATAGTGGCAGTCATCTTTTTCATGAATGAATCCTTTTTATTCCTAAAAAAATACATGCACAAAAAAAAATTCTCCATATAATTTAATCTCTTTTTGAGGTTAAACTTTCTATTTTACTTACTAAGGGCTATATTGCAAATATCTGTTACTCAGCTGAGTTGAGAACATATATCTTACTTTTGGTTGGGGTATCATCCAGGAAATAAATTGAGAATAAGAAATCTGCCCACGCTTGTATGAATAATCTGTCTTTGGAATACCTAGTGTGGCTATATATTTCTTTGATTAAAATGTGAGGTTTACCAAGGCAGCATGAAACACTGAAAATTAGCATGTTAGCTATGATAAGCTTTTTAGAATAACTTCACTCCTAATGTTCACAGTTTTCAGTATAACAATTAGCTGCCATTAAAATTTGGATATCAAGTATTTCTGAAGCCCATGAGGAGTCAGAGAGATGGTATTTTGGTCTACTCCAACTATTAAAATTGTATGTTAAAGGAATGAAGTGCAAAGCTTTGTTGAATAGGTTAGTTCTTTGAGATTAGTAAACAGTAAAGCATAACCGTATTGAAGCAAAGTTGAGTAACATGGCAACCAAAACCAAAGTGGTGGTGGTTAGGGGAGAAGTCTACAATGTGCTCATTTATGTAAATGAGAAAATCCTGATCCATTACAGCAGTGGAAATTATTCTCTAACTGCTTTAAGTGTGTATTGCTTTAAAACAAATGATTTTCTCAAAAATCTGACTTTGTAACAAGAAAGTCTGAGCTCTTAATAAGAGATTGAGGAATATGTATTCTGAAAGATCTGAGGAATTCTATGCCACCTCACCTTGTCAGATTCTTGTTCTCATTCCATATCACAGAAGCAATGATCTTGATGGAGATGATAATGTTAAAGAGGAGTATGAATGCTACTGGCAAAAGGAAGGACCAGAATATGGGTTTTTTCATGCTGAAATTCTGATTTTGATCCAGGGCTGCAAGTCAGCAACTTTTAATACAAAGAGAGGCAGTTTCAAAAGATTTGTTAGGCACATTGTTCAATGCACCAAAACAAAACAAAACAGTTGGCTATTTTTCATCCTGAGGGATCCCTTTGGGCTTTCTAGCCCTAGCCTGTCTCTGAAAGGTGATCATTCCTCGACAACAGGGCTTTCAGACACGTTCCTTTGGAAAATGGCCAGTGATTTATCAAATAAACTGCAGAGGTAAATATTGCAAAGCGGCATATAGCTAACCAAATAGGTATCTGTCTGCCATATACAAGTTTAGAGTGAATATTATAATAAACCTGAAGAGCAAAAGGAAAAACTTTACGGACAAAGGTTAAAACAAAAGCGGGAGCAGATTCAGGAGGATGAGGTTACCCTTCAATCATATTTATTTCCTTTTTTTCGTTGACAAATAAGCTAGATGTCAACACTTTCCATATCAGTACAATGAGATGACCACCACAGAATCGTAGAACAGCTTTGTCTACCCTTATATAATTATGTGGAAGGGTGTTTGTATTTCTGAAATGTGTTTTCTCTGTATCATACACTATCACCAAGGAGCACTGCAAGTCTATAGCCTGCTCTGGGGTGCTGGCATCCAGATGAACGCAGATATGAAAAACACACAGTATTAAGGCATATAGTTACACCCACCACAAAGATTTTAAATAAATCAAAGGACTACATTTAAGTACTGAAATGCAATTATGCACTTAAATGAAGGTCTTCAATTTCAGCTTCTGTAAAACTGTCTACAACTCCCATTTAAAGCCACAGGAGATCTTGCAGGAGGATTCAGGGCAGATGTAAATCCAGCATCCCACATTCTTAGTGAGAAAAGCTGCAGTTCCTTACAATGAAAGTTGAGTGGAGAATTTTGCCCTTCTTCTTTGTTTTTTTTTTTTTTTTTTTTTTTTAGTAGAGGCACTTAAATATACAAAATAACATACTAACAATAAACCTGGAATGGTATTAATAATAAGCCATCACATAAGGTATACGATAGCAGGTATTGTAATGACACACAAACTTACAATTCTTCCTGTCAGTAGTTTAAAGCTTTCCCTTCTCCATAAGTAGCTCCAAGTGTTACTGCAACTACTACAGCAGGGACCCCTAATTAATAAGAGAGACACTGGCTTGTTATTGTTCAGTTGCACAGGTGAGCCTTATCTCTATTCTACATAAATAACTTCTTGCCTACCCCCTCCTTCAGCCCTACTGTAGATCTTCCAGACTGCCAACTATTGGCTGTGCTCTCAAAGTCTGAAAAGCAGTGAGTCAGAATTGTGCTCTTTCAGAAGCGCAAATAGTATCAGGACAATGAAGAACCTAATGCTGGAGAACAGTGATGTGTTGCCAGGCAGCTTTCACTGAACATTTTCTGACTTGCATGTGCAGTCCATGTTCTAGAAGTTTTAGAGAAATTATCTCTGCCTCCACCCAAATGCAAAAAATAATAATTAAAAAATGAGGCTCTGAGCTGCTTGGTAGATGCCACTGGAAACAACATGCTGAATACACAATATGGAAATGGCAGGTAGTCTTGTGTACTGTATTATTTTTCACTTTATCTCCTGGGCATCTAACTGCATTCTTCAGTTCTCCAAATAGTTTCCTTTCAGCTTGCTGCGTTGCTGCTAATTGGTATTACTTTTTTAAGAATGCACTCTTATTAATACATAATATTGTATTATTACATAATATTGATACATAACATTAGTATTATTAATATTAATTAATATATCTCAATATTATTACATAATAATAATACATAATATGTAACAAATTATGTAAGTCAGCCCATGCTTTTGGATGCATGCAAGGCTCTGGTGGAGGTCATGAGGCATCTCAGAGAGAGCTCAGTGAAGCATTTGAGTCTATAAATGCAATCACTGTATCTGAAAAAAATAAAAAATCCTGTAGTTGACAGAAACTGATTGTTGAATGCCTTGAGTATTGTGAAGATTTCTCCTACATGCAATAGACGTATGTTGCTGTGCTGGTGAATGAGCTCTTGTTTTCAGTGCTGTATCAAGACAGTGAAAACAAGCTTAGCTTATAGCAGTTGAGTAAACTGTAACAGGGGATTATTTATTAAACCATATTGTCTAAACCAGAGATTACAGTTCCTCACTACTGATCTGCTACGTTACACCTCTCTCTGTCTGTACTATGTACCTATACTTTGGTAAGAGTTGGAAGTATTTGCAACTTTAAATCTTACCCCATCCGATTGCTGACATGGTTACAATGAAGTGTCCAGGAAGGGGTTTCATGGTTCTAAGCAGCATTAAGTATAGTTGTGCAGAATTGAGTGCTGTCCACAGAAACGTTGCCAACAAAAAGTAGTGCAGCAGGACAGCCACAACCATGCACCAGGCATCTATATAATTGATTGCATTCTTAGTTTTCTACATTTTTTTATCATGAAAGAGTAACATGATTTTATAGCTGTGTCACAATTGTGCATTTGATACCAAATAATTTCTATATTTTTTAAAAGCTGTGAAATCAGTTGAACCCTCTTGAGAGAGATGTTACAGACATTATGATAAAGACTGTACATGATCACACTGGTTTTCCACAGGATCATTGTCTACATCAGTGAGCAGAGTGGATGGTGATCTGTTAATGAGCTCTTCCACATTTGTTTTATTCTCGTTGCTGTGTATGTGAGGCTACCTTTATCTCCTTGACTCTTTTCTAACTCAGATGAGAGGACTGCATTACTCATTTCCCTGTGGGTTGGTATATGAATGATGTTCAGCAATTTGATGTCTAAGTGATTCGCAAATTTCCCCTTCATTATACTCTTGTGTTATGATGTCTAATGTTACTGTCACTAAACAGAGAGAATAAGAACACGCCTGCTGGTTTCAGGTACTCAGTCTGAAACTCCTGCAGTTTTAGCACGACACAGTCGCAGCTGTACATAATCAGTGTTCTGCCAAATCATACACAACGAACAAAATTGGACATGCAGAAAACAATTGTCCTATAACTAGCAGACAGGTGTTGTGTGCCTGGTAAGAAGGGCAGAACTATAACTTGCCAGAGACTCCCACTGCAGGTTAACTCATCATTAACCCTCGCCAGCAGCTTCAGCGGAAAATGAGGAACTATACCTTTGCAAAGCACTGCAGAGTGCACATAATGGGCATCTGGAAAAATCCTGTGTGCCTTTGAATACCATCACGACACACAGATGTGAGAACCTGACAGTAGTAATAATTTCAGTTGAAATGGCTGATGACTTTGTATTTCAGACCAGGTATGTATGTACTAGATTTTGAACTTTATGTCTGCAGAGATTTGGTCAAAGATTCATTATGTTCTGGATTTTTAGAAAACAAAAAAGTGGAAGGGGGGGGGGGCGAAGAAAGCAAACATGAAAAGCTTTCTGGCCATTACAGGTACATCTGCATTAATCTGTAAATAAGATCATCTAGCTCGTTTGACATGTGCATTTTTTTTTGCCATTATATATGGTACCAACATACATTAAAACATTGTTAGAAAAAGTTTACATTCAGGTTCAGTTTTTTTTAAAGTTATTTCCAAAGCATGTTTTTTAGGGAATATTCATTCAAAAGGTACCAGGTTTAGGTTTCAGTAGCTGAAAGAACTTACTGTTACTTTTAATATTGAGCAGTATCTGGACTTCAGTACTGAGTTCACTAGTAAGCCCAGGGACATTTTCCTGTATGTCTAGTCTTGTTGATGGAAAATATGACAGGGTTGTATCTAGAAAAATAAACAACATCTGCATTAGAATTTATGGTACATACCTCCTTCTCCTTGTAAATCTAACAACGTGCCCAAGCTTACCTCTCTGTGCCAAAACCAGAACTGTAGAGGAGTTCAATTTCAGTGGAACAGACTGGACTGCAACATTGGGCTGAGTGACGTTGCCCATCAAAGAAAATTCTTCCATTGTTTTTGTGAGGCTGCAATACAATAATGAGCGGAAAAAAAGTCACTTCTAGTTGTCACAAGCAGCCATAGGCTCAGCTCCCTATCTGATTTGATTGTCTGGCATGTCAGGTAGAGTGAAGAGGCTGTGCGTGTTCTCTCGAAGAACAAGGGAAATTCTGTACTTTTGAAGTCGACAGAAACATTGCTTTCTAACATCAGGAGAAGCAGGATTCAGTCATACATTCACCTGGGAATGGGGGCAATGTGAAATCTGGCATACAGTCAAGTATGAAACAGCTTGTTAAGTAAGTCAGAAATTTCTAACAAGCGCAGGAAGTTTGTCCTTTGTGGAGAGGGTGTTGGTAGCTTTCTCTTTCCACGTGCTACGAATTGCAATAATACTTCAGACTTCTGTGAAGTGCAGTGAAATAAAACGGAAATGTTTTTAAGTGGCAGAATACCAGCTAGTAGGTTAGTCCACCATGTAAGCCCCTATCTGTCCACAGGTAGTACTGTGAAACTTGAATAATTTGCCAAAACTGCTGATGACCAACCAACCAAATTGGAAAATTCCAAAAGTCCCCACTTCCCTGTCCTCATTCTTTATCCAAAGCAGGAAAAATCAGCCAAAATTGTTGGTGTAAATTTGCTGAACCAATCAAATTGTACACTGGAGTTGAACACTGAAGAAGCTTTGGTACCTTCATGATGATTTTCATTCTGAAACACAAGGGAAAATGCTGTTTGCTAGATCTAATCAAAAAGGGCAAAAAAGGGCGAAGGCTGAGGTTACCTTGCTGTAACATTGACGAGATTATTGTCATCAAATTCTGTTTTGTTGGCATCTAAGAGTTGACTTACTGTAGTTAAAACTGCCACAGATGCCTGAGTCAAGAAGAAAAAAAAAAAGAGTACTGTTCAAAAGCAATTAAAATAAAGAATCTCTTGCTCTACAGTGAGTGTCCGACTTTTTTGCTTGCCTGAATCATACTGAATGAAGAGGAATTATCTTGGGCCACATATAAAATATATACTAAAGTTAATGTATATAAATATAAAAACTTTTTCAAAATTTAAATTCTTTATTAAAACATTGAAGAGAAATAAAAACATAAAACCAGGGGGGGTCGGCATGTATGTGATCTACATAGTGCACTGGCAAAGTAAGAATGCAGTAGACATCACTTGAAAATACATGCTCCACATGCTGTGGAGTAAACAAAATAAAGTGTGTAACTAGAGAGAATATAAGCTTAGAGCCAATGGTTCACATGTACCACACTTTTATTAACTTAGACAGAGAAGATTAAATGATGAATTTAAACATAATATGATCCTAGTATTAGAAGTCCAGATATGGGCAAGTCCATATAACTGATAAAACCAAATTTACATTCTGCTTTGGGAAATGAAGCAGCAGTGAATCCACAAAAATGCACTCAGGGCCACTGGATCACTAAATGGCAAAATGGATGCATTTGGTTGTGTTGTTATGTAAAGCTAATTGGAAGCACACTGGAGAGAGTTCCTTGTGCTGACGGAGGAGAGAGAGAATCCATATCCCAAATATTAAGCCATTAAAAACTTCTTTCTGTCGTAATAATGCTCACCTGAGTATCTTCTGAAACATTTGGTTTTCTTAGAATCTGCACTGCAATATTCGCAGCAGCAGAGATGTCCTGCGTTGTCAGTCGACTGGGAATGGAGGTAAGGATCTGAGTATTACTTGCAATTGCTGAAACACTGCTGGTGTCTGCAGTTTCCACCTGCCAGGGAAACGCCATTCAGCAGAAAGAAAATAATAAAAGGAAAAAAGAATCACCATTTTCATAATATTCTTACATAAAATCAAATTATACATGTAGAAAAATGGGAGTCTGACCATGTCTTTCTCCACTTCTTCCTAGCAGGTGACTGCAGGCAGTAATAAGGCCTCCTTGAGCTTCTGAGTTTGCAACCTTCTGTCTGCCTTTCACTATCCCTTGAACAACCAGAACTGGATTTTTTGAAAAGCCATCTGAAGAACTAAGAAATGTTATTCAGAATAGCAGTGCATCTTAGCGCAGCACTAATAAGCTGCACTGAGGACATAGTCCTCACTTCAGCACATTGTAGGGCTTCAAATTGGCATAAACATAAAAAAGGAAAAGATATTCCAGTGCTGGGGGTAATAACAACAATTTTTAGAAGCTCTGGATGGATCTGGATGGAATCAATCACTTTAATGTGCAGGGCATAAACATCTGTAATATCTCAGGCATGCAAACATACACACACAAAATAAGGCACTATCTATACATTACATGAAGGCATAGCTGTGTGACAATAAAATTTAAGAGTGTGGAGAAGGTGCTAATCATCAGAAGAGTATTTTTCATAGGTTGTGAAGATTGACAGTGCACCAAGTCATCCCTTTTCTAAACCTCTAAAAGCTGTCAAAAACAAGTTCAATTAAATCATGCAAATTTCTTGAAGAGTTTCTACAGCTCAGAGTGGTAGGAAAGAAAGGTTAATGTGTTGCATAGGGAGGAAAGACTTCTTTATCTATAATTACCAGGGATTTACTATTGATACTTGATAACATCAGGATGTGCACCATGTACGTTGTGAACACGTATGCCACTGTTCTGAATTGTAGCATCACTTTGTATTCATGCTAAATATTTGCACTGGCAGGAATAAAACCCTTTTAAATCTGGCCTGTGGATCACTAGGATAAACATCTCTTTGACTCGTAGCTGACTATCTGACTCGTAGTTCTATCTTCAGAACCCGGGCTGGTCTAAGTTCACTAGATGGCAGTACAACGCAAAAAAAAATCATAACAAAACTCAAAATCGCTGATAGCAGCAGAACAATTTTATTTTTGCAACCAAATGTATACCTGTATCTTATTAGTATTATAAACAGCTGCTACTAATATACAAATATGTTGCTGCCCAGATAGGTTATGGAGTCTCCTTCTCTATAGATATTCAAGAAGCTTTCCTGTGTGACTTTCTGTAGGGAATCTGCTTTAGCAGGGCGTTGGACTTGATCTCCAGAAGTCCCTTTCAACCCCTACAGTTCTATGGTTCTATGATTCCATGATTCTGTGATATTATTATGGAGAAGGTTTTACTTGTGATCCATTTAATGAAAGTTATACACTGGGAAATTATCTTAGTCTCAAGGATTGAACAACAAAAAAAAAAAAATCTAATGAATAATCAGCTCTCCTAGAACTGTAGCTGGTCTCTTTTTCCTTTTTCCTTTTTCAGTTGGAACTTGTAATAGGGAATAGAAGAGTAGAAGCAGAAGAGGAGCAGTTGCTGTTTGTAACATGCATAATTGTGTTCAGTGCCCTATGTTTTTGGGGTATGGTAGAGCTAAGCCTTAAAACAAAGCATAAGTGTTTATGGTTTTATCATGAGCAGCTTATCATTCATTGAGTTATTGAGGGACAAGAGTGTTTCATCCATGCTCAACTTTTCATGGGATTGAATGGAGATGCTTTGCTCTTAATCCTTCCTAACAGTGTTAACACCACTGTGTTCTCTCCCACTAGTCTTCTTGAAATCCCTTCCAGTTTCTCCTTAGTTCAATATCCTGGGTCAGCTTTGCTTCTACACTGAGGTGTTTGCTGTGAAATGGGAACTTGAGGGAAGAACTTCCAGGCTGGTTAGATAATACAAAATGGGATGCTGTGTTCAGGCACAACCAAGCAAAATTAAACAATCACAGTTGGAAAAATGCCATATGCAAAACAGACACTTCCCAAGAATTCTTCTGCAAATACGTTCATGGTTGGTTTTTCTTTCTGTAAAGTTTTAAAAAATGTAACACAAATACACAATCCCTGCTCAAGTACCTATTGCATTTTTTTAACATGATGCTGCACGATCTCTGCTGCTTAAAGAGCATGCTAAGATATAATTGAAGATTACCTGTAATGCTAGAGAGTCCAGATTTTCATTACAATTCAGAATTCTGGGAGTCTCTAAAACTGGAATCATTCCCTTTCTGGAGCACAGCCGGACTGCAATTGAAGAGTTACCTGTAATTTTGTGAAAAACATTAAGATACACATTTTGTACAGAAGTGTTTGCTTACATGCACATGACTTCATTGGGAATTGAAATTGTACAGTGGGTGTGACTGTGTATCCGGTGTTATTTGCTGTTTGCATATAAAACATTTATCTCTTGGGATTACAAGTGCCCATCAATCATTGTTCTCTTTCAAACACATTTTGCACTCAGACAAGAACTTGTCAGAGTTGCCGAAAATACTCTTGCCAGATTCAGATAGGTATTAATATGCTAGAGCTATAGAAACATGTCTTTTAAATCAGAGACGGAAATCAACATTAAACCATCTGATAAACTGTTCATCATATCTTGAAAAGCATACTCCAAATATCACAAAAAAAAAAAAAAAAAAAAAAAAGGTCTTGTGGAGATCCATGCAATAGGTACTCCTCTGAAAGGTACTGCAGTACTCTGTACTTTCCAGATCTCTTCTGTGAGAAGCCCATATCTTGCTTTTTTTCCTGATTGAAGTGATACCACAATGCAACCACAGTTCATGGAAAGTGTCCTGAATCCTAATGTTAAGTAGTAAGTTATATCAAACACTTGTTCTTTAGTGACATGAACTGACTCTCAGCCAGGATCTGAACAGGTATGTGTACGTGTATCATATCAATTACATTTGAGGCAGATGTCTGTGTGGATAGATTTATGCTCCTGCTGCCTGAGCTCTGCTTTAAGCAGAGAGCTCTGATCTCCTGCTCTACTGAGCTTCTATCTTTCACAAACCTTACATTTGCCTTTGGGAAGTGAAAGAAAGTGAAAGAAGCGAAAGAAACACATACCATTCACAGTGTTAGGTTCACACTTCTCTTTGGAGCTGCTGTATTTACCTACAAAAATCCTTTCAAAAGTAAGGTTTTTTACCACGTTTTCAGAAACATTCACTGTGTAAATGCTGTCTTCACAAAAGTTAACTGTACAGAAAAAAAAAAAAAAACATATTCTGATCAAACATTTTTAATAGATGGAGCAATTTTCAAAAATAAAATGTTATACATTTTATTATGTATATTATGTCCGTGTATAAAATATTATACATAGACAATAGAAACTCACTGAATCTTTGGCCTGAAAGGAAATAAATGTCTGTTAAATCAGTTAGATAAATGTTACCTAAAACCAAACTGCTGTAAGAGATCTTGAAGTCACCAAAGACATAAAAGCCCATAACTTTTACTACCTGCACTATTTTCACTGCCTCAGTCCTGGTATATTTGAAAAAGTTGATAAAGCTTCACTCTCAGAATCTTGCTACCTAGGCATTAATTAGATCTGTAACTTAATGCCACAAAACACAGCAGAGGGGGGGACAAAAATCCAAAGTTGCTGCGAATGAGACTCCAACAGTTAATGGAGTTTCAGTCTTAAAACAGTTTCAGTCTTTGGTGACTGAAACATGATGTCTTAGACATGGTTGCTGGAATGGGAGGTGGAAGTTCAAGAAGGCTCCCTCATGTCACCCCAAACCCCCCACTTTTGCCAAACGCCTCATATTGGTGCTTCTACAGGCAGGATGGTGAACTTAGTAGATGTGTGGCCTGACCCAATGTGGCAGCCTATTGCATCCTAATTTCATGTCACACTGCTAGAACAATGCAAATTGACTTTGTAATGTTGCAAATGCTTGAAAATACACTACAGCATGGTCTTAGGATTTGCAGCATCTTGTACTTGCTAACTTTTGTTAATTGAGACCACATTTCAGGTGATTGTCTCCCATTAGCAGATATTAGACAAAGAGTATTTACGGTCCTGAGAGGGTTTGGGAGACTTGGAGCCTTTCTCCATGTTCTGGCACTCATTTCTTTGCTAAGTCACATAACTTTTTGTGAATCTTATTTTCTATAGGTTCTGCATTTCCTCAACCAGCATTCTCCTTGTCTATACTCATGTCCCAAGTGCAGAGATCAGCATTTGCCTTTGCTGGCTATTATGAGGTTTTCACTGGACTGATCCTCAGATTTCTCAAGGCTCTTCTTTATTGAGGTGAGAGCTAAATGGCCTTAATTTGCAGCAAGGGAGGCTTGCATTGGGTATTAGAAAAAATTTCCTCACAGAATGAGTGGTGAGCTGTTAGAACAAGCTGCCCAGGTAAGTGGTGGAGTCACCATCCCTGGAGGGTTTCAAGAAAATGGTAGATGTGGCACTGAGGAGATGGTTAGGGGGCATATGGTGCTGACAGGCTGTGGCTGGACTAGATGATTCAGTGATTTTTTCCAACCTTAATTACTCTATGATTCTATGAGACTCTACCATTAAGTGTGTCAACAATACCTCCACGTCACTGCAAGTTTAATATTGCTCATGGATTTGCTGAGAGGGCATTCTGTGCTATTATTCAGATTGTTTATGAAGATATTGGGCAAAGCTGGCCCTAGAATTGACCAGCAGGTTGCCTTAATTTTCCTGTATGTCAGTCAAGCCATTGATACTGCACTTTGAGCTCAGCCACTTAGTTTATTTCACCCCAGCAAATGGTCCATTCACCCAACTTGTACATTATCGCTTCCCAAATGAGAATGCTGAGGGAGATAGTATCAGAGGCCTCACTGAACACAAGATGTCTTATATCTCTCACTCTCTGTTGTTTGCAAAGCCAATTATTTTCTACAAAAGGTAGTCAGGTTGCTCAAGCTTGAATTGTAAAATCAAACTGACTATTCCTAATAATTCTCATCTTTCATGTGCATGAAAATAGGCTCCAAGAGAATGCAGTCCAGAATCTTCTATGTTCTGGTGAAACTGACTGGCTTATGGCTTCCAGAGTTCTCTTTCTTTAAGGATGGGCATAATGTTGATCTTTTTTCAGTTTTCTATAGCCTCTCCTATTTGCCATGGTTTTTCACAGGTGACAGCAGCCCCACAGTGACATTAGCTAGGTCTTGTGGCACTCTTGCATGAATCCTGTCTATACCGATGCATTTGAATACTTCTGTGGTGATGCTGCCTTCCTTCTGACAGTGAAACCCAGGAATGTGTTGCTACATTCGTGCATAAATGCATATATGTTCATAGATGAACACATATTTAAGATTTATCTTGTGTCATTTCAGCTATTCAGGTCTGAATGTGTTTTTGGCTGGTTTGTATATGTACTTACACTACTTAGTCTTTGAATTACAGGAAAGAGTTCATCTGAAATAAAACTATTCGATGATTTTTTTTCCCCACTGATGCAAATCTCAAATTACTGCAAATATTCTGAATTTGTAAGTAAGGCTGGTCCAGAACTAAATACAAAAATGAGCAAACAAACAAAGTAGGAAGAAAAGCAGGCTCTTTGGTATGACCTGTGACAAAAAGAGCCAAGATATGTACAAAAGAAATGAAATATGAACCAAGATGAATATTTCCATTAGGACAAATGTAATTGGTTTACAAAAGTTTTTTCGCCCCATGTTCTCTGCTTTTTCCTTCTGGCAATAAATCATCACCTACCCAGCCATACCATTTCTCCTTTCAACTTCCTTAACACCCTTTGTGCTGTTTTTCCACACTCTCGATGCTCCATTGGGCCCCCGTTCCTCACTGTTATGTCCTACATTCATCTTTTGATTTCCAGTACATATAATACACATCTTTATTTTGTCATTTGCTAGAGAGGAGGCAAATGTCATGGATAGTTGGGAGTGGCTAGGAAGGACTGACCAGCTCATTGGCAAGTTGAATTTGTCAGGAAGGGAGAATAACAGACAGATGGGCACTATAAACTTTTACAATGTACAGTAAATCAAATACAGAATACCCATACCCAGGAGTGGACATAGGAAATTAGAATTAACATCATGATTTGTTTCCAGTGCTGAAATTCCAGATGATTTCTCTGAACTATTTTGCTCAAACATTCCAATGCATCATGAACCCATCCAACCCGCCATTGTTTGCTGGCTGCTCTACCCGGTTCGTCACAAGGAAGCAGTATGGCAGACCTGAAGTTTCTGTCTACCTAGCAACCTCACCAAGAATATTTTCCTGGATAAGCCGCAGACCTTGCAGCATCCATCTGAAAAATAGAGTGAGTTCATTTGACAAAGGTACAGCTGCACAGCTAGCTATGTGGCAGCCTATCTGCATGTCAGAGTGGTCACACTGCAGGTTGTTACTTCCAAAAGTGTGTGCTGGCTGGTCTTACCACCCTGGTGATCATCTGGGAGCACCCCCTCCATTTACACCAGCGCAGAAATGCTATGCTGTGGCAAAGAAGCCTGAAATGGGAGGCAGCCAGGCCAGTGCTACACCAGGTGTCAGAAATCTGACTCACCCAAAACTTGTGGCTGTGGTAGCAGGAATTAAGGAGACTGCAGTCCCCTCGGTAGTGCAGAGCTGAATCTTGGCACCCCTCTTGGCACCAGCAAATCCAGAGAGAGGAATACTGGCCCCTGAGATCTGACTCAGATTTTCAAGTCACTGTGATGTTGAAACAGAGGAATTCAAACAAAGGCCAAATTGGCTAGAAATAAACCACAGACAGCTGAAACCTTTAATATCTTCCCCAGATATATTACTCATTCAAAAGAGTGACAGAAGTGGGTGAAATATACAGCCTCACCGAGCAAGATGAACCACATCACTGCTTGCACGCCTGACCCTGCTGAGCAGTGATGAGGAGACAGGAGAGGAGTCATCAGCCTCCCAAAGCAGAGGGAACTACAGACATAGCACCATTTGCTGGTGCTGCCTTGCTTGTACTGACCTATATCACAAAATTGTCCAACCCACTCGTTGGGGCACACACAGGCTCTATCCTGGCAGAATCCACCATTGAGGCAGAAGCAAGGAGGTACCACAGGTCCTGTAGTTTCTGTTTAAATAAATTATCAAGATGTAGGTAACATAAGTAAACGTAGAATATACATGCATATGAATAATTTGATGAGGGGAAGAAACAAATAAGATGCTGATTTGTTTGGATCTTCATCTAAAAAATGTTTCATTCTGTGATCCACAGGCTAGCACATACTCAGCCACTAGTTCATCCTTATCCCCAGTAACAATGCCGTGAAAGTGTAGTCAAAGGTTTCAGTAATTAATCTGCATTTGCACAAATACATAGGCAGAAGCTGTTCTGTGTAGCTGCCAGAAGAGCAGGAACAGTATGGACTTCCAGTCTGCAAGAAGCTCAAGCTGTTGAATATGTGAAAAGCCCAAATTGCTTCTGCAGGATTTCACAGGAACAAGGGGGCAAAAAGAGGGCCATAGATCCCCCTGACTCAAACTGGTCACAAGCAGAGGATAATCAGACATCCAAGAATCACAGAGAGATATTCTGATGTGGCCAGGAGCTATGGGATAACACAGATGAAAATCCATGCTCTGGTCTCAGCCATAGCTTCTATTCATACTCCAGGACAGGTGCCAATTTTCATTCTGTCTTTTGGCAAGAATAGAGGGCTTTGTCTGAAGTAATCATTGCACTGGCTGCTGCTGCTTCAAGAAACAAAAAACCCAGCATACATGCAACAGCAGTGAAATTGCTGATCTCAGAAACTTCTGCATATGCCATGATATTGGCAGTGTTCAACAAGCTCTGAAAAACTGTAGGTTTCTCAAAAAAAGACACTGGAAAATCTTTAATGACTAAGGAGTGTTCTGCAACAGAAAGTGCAGTAGAGAAATCATTGGTTGATCTCAAGCTTTGAGAGATGGCTTGACGACATGGGGAATTCCGCATGAACCAAGACTTCCTCTCAGTTTATCTCACTCAGTCCAGAAGTGGAGGGTGGAGTTTGGAGTCCGTCTGTAACATTCACAGTGAACACAGTGCTCTGAGGCACTTTATTCCTTGAAATTATACAGAAAGATGAAGCTGAGGCCTACCAATGGATACGACATTTTAGTGTCTGTATTTTGAGATGCTGGCAAAGGGAATAAAGCCAGAAAATGTAAAAGTTAATAGTGCCGTCAGGAACACGTGTGCTGTTGTATATTCCTCATGTTCTCACTAGGACTGCTTAATTTCTTACATTTTAATGGGATTCATATAATTGGAAAATTATTGCAAAATACAGAGGATCTGCCACATGGCTGGGGTAATTCAGTTCTTGGCAAGCATTGCTCAACTCTTTCTCATGTTGCTGCTATTTAGTATTTGTATTTCAGTCTGCCTCAGCTATGTTTCAGCCAGATGTCTATGATGCTAGTGGAATAACATCTATGGACAGCTAGGTAATGTCTCCACCAGCCATCAGTTGTCCAAAACAAATGGTTTCTCCACTGGAAATCTTACAAAAAAGGAAGGGAAACTCATGCAGCAGTTGAGAGCTTGATGGCCTCACCTCAGCATTTGCAGAGAAGGGCTCTGTGAGCTCAAATTGGGTCGATGTTTGAACTGCTCATGCTCCATTACTCATCTCTGGGGCAACATAGCAGAGAAAGAGCAGGCCTTACAGTGGGATCCCTTTAGGCCTGGGAGCTTGCAAAATACTTGGGAATCTGTAGCACAGCTCCAGGCCTCCGTCTTATTTGGTGAACTTGTGCCTGAAGTAAACATGGTATACAGAATCCCTAAAAACAAAGCTGCAGGAGTGCTGCCTTGCAAATGCATCAGATTCTGGGCTGTCTACAGGAGAATAGGGGAAGGTGATCAAGCAGGGCAGCCTTGGGCTGGAAGCACTGATGGTGGTACTTCTACAGTCAACAAGGCTGTCAGAATCTAACTTTCATAACTACCCTCCACACAGTAAAACTCTTGGCCTAGATAATATTGGCATTGGCTTAAAAATGTAGGGTTCTTCTGTTTTTATTTTGAGTTTCAGAAAACATATTCTTTTTATTTGTCTTTGGCTTTTAAGTTTTTCAGAAATTAATCACTGCAAGAATCACACTGATTTTGACAGTATATATATTTAAATCAAAACTAAGATTGTTGCATCATACTGCGTCATCAAGACCTTTTTATTTTGTCATGTTTTGTTCTTAAACCAAACATCCCGGGATTGCAGTTTAAGTTTAGAGAAAGAAGAAACAATACTCCATCTATGCACAGCAAGTGCTGCATCATGTGGACATGAAGATATCTTCCATCCTTGAAGCAACTGCAGTTTACAAATTAAGCAATTAATATTTACTTCTGTGTCATTTTGTGTGTTTAGGTGTGTTCCCTCCCTGCAAACATCTGATAAATCACCTGAAGCAAATATAACCTCATGAGAATGTAAACTTTTCTCTATATTGGTGTTTCCTACATTCCTTCCGCCAAGTCTTCTATAATGCAAATTGTAATAACGTCATGGACAGGTGCTATACAACACATTTTGTTTATATGGTGTTCCTTATCTTGTAAAGCTACCTTGTAAAGATACTAACACTTTAAAGCATGATTTACCAGCCTAGAAAGAGATTCGTTTCTACCTTTTGGAAAGTAAATCAGATTTCTACCAAAAGAGTGAAAAACATTCAAGACAATTCTTCAAAGCTATGTCAGAGAATTAAAGAAGACAGACATTTCCACCTAAAATGCCCAGGGCAGGGATGAAGCTAATAGTAATCATGTTTAAGCGCTTCAGAAAAAGCAAAAGAAAACAAAGACCTTGGATACAGCTCAAATGGTGCAGAACTGTATTTCTTACCTTTGTGAAACCTGACGACAAGCTGCCAAATGCACAGGGAACAGAGGGTCACAGTCGCTGCACAGCAAGCAGTCCCAAGTAACACTCTCTCCCAGTAGAGTGAAGGCATGTTGCAGTGCCAAATGTCTGCTCTGCTATAAAATTATGTTATACATCCGTAACCGTGATGGATAAACCATTAACTGCTACTTATCTACCGCTAGCACTTTAACCTTTTCGGTTCCATTTAGGGAAGAAAAAAAAAAAAAAGCACAAAAACACACATATTTGTAGAGAAGTAGCACATCATTATTTAAAACATTTTTCACACCACAAAATATCTCACTTATCAAGACATTATATCTCAAGTATTCTTGTTGCTTGGAGCAGGTACCCAGCTATGCTTGTACTAACAAAGCTGGAGCCCTTTTACTGTGTGTGTCAAGCCCACAGCCATGCTGGTGGACCTCTCCTCACTCCCAGCACAGTACAGCACCCCAGTACACATCAACAGGATTTCTGGTCTCCAAACCAGACCTGCCCAAGGTCCCAGGACGCTGCCGGGCATGGCTCTACCTTTACTGGTCAGGGTGTTAACACCAGAGGCCTGTCAGGGCCACTACCAGAGTGCTAATGGCAGGGAAGCCAGGGGTCTGAGGAGGGAGGCTGGAGAGGAAGAGGAGGAGGTCTTCCCCTGGTGAGAGGAAATGGAGATGGAAACACTTTATTAAAAGTGTTTATAATAAACACTTTATTATAAGACTTTATTAGGGCTGGCCAACAACAGGCCTTGGTGTTTAATTTCAGGAGCATAAATGGCACCTCCACGCCATGTAATTGGGACAGGTGGTGAAGCAGGGACTACTCAACAGCTGCCCCTACCTCTGCCCAGGCTGGTAGCTGCAAACCAGTGCACAAGGCCTGTGCCCATCTGACAGGGGGTGAGGCCCTGGCGCACCATGATGCAAACACCAACAGCTAAATAAGAGGAATATAGAATCATAGAATCTTTTGAATTGGAAGAGACCGTTAGTGGTCATCTAGTACAACTCCCCTGCAAGGAACAGGGACACCTACAGCTACAGCAGGTTGCTCAGAGCCCAGTCCAGACTGGCCTTGAGTGTCTTCAGTCATGGGGCATCTATCATCTCTCTGGATGATAACTGCTCTTAACACACACACACACACACAAAAAAAAAAAAAAACAAAAAAAAACCCAAAAAACAGAAAAACCTTTCTCCTTATATCCAGACGAAATCTCCCCTCTTTCGGTTTGAAACTATTTCCTCTTGTCCTGTTGGAACAGATCCTGCTAAAGAGTCTGCTCCCTTCTTTTTTATAGCCTCCCTTTGCGTACTGAAAGGTCTCTGTCAGGTCTTCCCAGAGTCTTCTACTCTCCAGTCTGACCAATCCAGTTCTCTCAGCCTGTCCTTGTAGGAGATGTATTCCATCCCTTGGATCATTTATGTAGCCCTCCTCAGGATGTGTTCCAACGGGTCTACATCTCCACTGTACTGAGAACTACACAACTGGATGCAGCACTCTAGGTGAATAGAGGGGCATGTGGGTAGTAACCTCTCACTTCCCCCCATCTGAAATGGAGGTGTCATCTACCTTATTCTTGAAGGGATTCCAGGTGCAAACCATGGTGTCCCTGGGGGAGAGCCTCACTGCATCATCTCTGGCATCTCCTCCATTAAATGTGGTCAGTGAGCAGGCACTGAAGCAACAGGGAATAGATATCCGCGTCTTTGGGCTCACAAGATATCTGTCTCATTCAGATAGAATGAGGAAGGGAAAGAAAACTCTGGAAAAACATACACAAAAAATGTGAAGAAGAAAATTTACAACTCAAGAACTGCTAAAATCAAAACTCTCTTCGTGCTATCATGTCTCATACTGACAAATTTAAAAGTAGGACATTAATGTCACTGTCAAAAAGAAGAGGCAAGCAGAGCTATTTCAAAAAAAATGATTCAGAATAAAGACTGACATTTTTTCATTGGTAACCAGTGAATGAGTCCTTGGTACACTAGCAGGAACAGTGCCCTTCTTCTGCATGGTGTTCTTCCTCAGCAGCTTTTAGGAAGGGGGCTTGTTAGGCTTCTTTACTTGCAGAGGCACTTTCATCCCAAGTTTAGAAACAGATCTCAAAAAAAAGACTTGTGTAGAGCCAGTGAGAGCAAGGCAGACCTAAATAGACAGGACATTCTGAGGGGAAACCAAGCCACAGAATAGTCCAACACGGATTTAAGCTATATTCAGTATAGACCCAACTGTGAGGATTGTTATTAAAAGCATACTCAGCTCCCACATCTAGTGTCCTTTGCTCTTAGAAGTGCTTCTGTGTGATAGCAAGGGCCTTGTGTACTCACAGAGATAGCAAAGCAGGAAAGAAATAAAAACTAAATTCCATGTTTACTAATGCTGCCCTTACTTTTCAGTGAAAATGTCATCCCTCCTTCATTCCTTCACATATGTGGCATCACTGTATGTCTTTGAGTGAGATGTTGGTCTCTACTGTGATTCCAAAATTTTGGCCTACAGTCTCAGGTTGCAAATGAAGATAGTTTGTCAGGTGGGAAGTGGCAGAAGAACTATAGGCTGAAAGAACTGGGAGCTTCTAACTTCACCAGAGCTCTTTATATAAGCCTTAATAATCAAACAGTAATGGCATACGGAAACAGATGGCAAAATTTAAACAAAAATACTTCCTAGAGGATAGTACATTTTATTTATGAAAATAGTAAACTTCTTTTATATGATCAAACTGAAAGAAAACCTTAATACTTGCAAGTTTGTATGTGACACAGCTGTGGGAAGACAGAACTATTCTTGAGTGACTAGATGAGTTTCTTCTGCTTCTCTCCATTTCCTTTGAGACTTAATTGAAGCCAGATGTTTCTTACTGCCTTTCTATTTTTTGTTTTCAAGCCCAAATAAAGTGCAGTGCCAGCAGTAAACACTGTCTTTGACATTTGTTCATGTGTCAACTACATCTGGTTGAATCACAGCTACAGACAAGTAAAACTCCAACAAAGCAGTGCAGAATTCTAGGATTCTAGGATTTCACTCATGCTGTCATTCAATTGTGGAGAAGGAACTTGGCATCATTACTTTTGGGGTTGCCATACAGGTGCCATAAAAACCCAGAGTATATCTGGGAACCTCATTCCACCTAGACAGCACTGGAAGCAGACTGGAACACCATATGCCATAAATGCAGCTTCCCCTCTGCTTTAGTCCTCAAGCTAGAGATTTCTAGCTGCTCAACTGCTAACCAGTTGCATGAATCTTCTTTAGAAATGCAGCCTGTTGTCCTTTTCTTCTTCCTCCCTTTCAGAGATGCAACAATTTGCAGACATGACCATCTCATTTCATGCCTTTGCAGTGATGTTGACCCGTTGGCTAACATCCCTTTCAGAATATCTTACTAAAATGCAGTAGCCCTTATACAAGAACTTTTTTTTCTACATAAAGCTCCAAACCATGATGTTGTATTTGTAATTATGCTTTTTCAGCTATTTTTTAAAATGTGTTTTTATTCTAAGAAGTGTATGTAGTGTCTTGTAGAAATCCATAAACTGCAACAATTTCACATCAAGTTGCTAGAAATTACTATTCTGAAAGTCATTTGAAGACTAGTTATGCACTGTTTGACAAATATTAGGATTTTTCCACATGTTTTGAGCAAGTACATATTTGACCTAGAACAGATTTTAGAGGCAAATGCGCAGCAGCTTTCCAGTTATCCTCCTCCCTTTTAATGGATGTGCAGTCCTTGGGAGTACTTGAAATTCAGTCTTTATTCCACTATTGCGCTTACTAAGGGACTTTTTGGATAAATAACTATTCTGTTTTCTTCCATTAACTTCTGTAGCCCTAACCCAACTGCCATAGACCAGCAAAGCTGAACTACATAGGGATACTACATTAAAGTACCAGATTTACCAAAGCTTTCTGTTACCTCAATATTTAGGATAAAATCCCCTGCACTGCCAAATTTATTCTAGGTGGGCTGTCAGAGTAACATGTCTATCTATCCCATCCTGCCCCATAATGATTATGGTTTTCCCCAGAAAACATAACAGACATCTTAGATGAATAAACTGATTTTATTTAAATAAAATTACAGGCATATCTTGTCTATTATACACTACCATACAGTTTTTAAAAGACACCAATATTTAACAATAATTTAAATTCTCTTGAGAGCAGCTACCTTTTCTGAGTGGTATTTGCAAACTTGTCAGAGTTCCCTCCACTCATTCAATTCCAGCAAAATCAGACACTAGTGAAATGCCAACAGTTGTACCCTTTCCACCATACAGGCACCCTCCTGTTCTTGGACATCTGTTTTGAATAACACTTGAGAAGACTGAGTCAGATGCTCTGTGTAATGAAAACCCACCCTTGAAATGCTTGTTTCTGTCCTTTGTGGTACATTATGCACAGAATCCCACCATAACACTCTATATATTAAATGCAAATCCAAGAAACTGCTCTTTCTTTAAGACTTCAGGACCTGTTTTATTTGCATTTCTTCAAGTCTGGTAAGACAACGCCACCTTCTCTTATACAAAGAGAGGTTTTGGAAGCAGTACATCCTGTAGTTCTTGGTAATAGACTGTACTCACTTCCACTTCAGGCTTCTTTTAGAGGCACCTTTGTGAAGCAAATCAGCACCACAACCAGCTGGGTGTCTGGTGGTCTCTTATCATTTACATGGAATTCAGCACAGGGGAACATGAGGAGATGCAGGAGATACCTCAGCAGGCTGAGTTCTGCTAAGGATCTCTCGAAAGAAAACAAGCAGGCAGACTAACACTGTTGAAATAACATCTGGACATGGACAGGGACAAAGCTGAACTCATGAGGCTGAGGTGGTCCCAAGAGGAAAAGTGGCAGCTGGTGGCTCTCCTGGCCGTTAAGTCCGAGTACTGGCACTTTCTGCTTCTGAAAAATCAGGATTTTGCTAAACAGCTGCCATATTCACAGCTCGCTCAGGTGACTGAATCCCACGTGGACCTGTCACTTTGTCAACAGATTCTGGCTCATTGAGATAGATTTTTGTAACATTCCCCAGGTTCTCTTCCATAAGTAACCATCTTCTCCATTTCCCAGCACTTCAGAAGCTTTACACCCCAGCCATGTAGTGCAATGAGTGAGTACTAAGTTACAGCTGGGTGCAGTGATATGCTGCATTTGCCCTAGGTAGCCCCGATGCTATTAGCACTCCAGCTCCTCAGCAAACTGAAGGATCCTTCCCCTTATGCCCGCAGAAAATTTGATTTTAATGAAATAAAGCAGTAATGAAACTCAAGTCTTAGATTTTCAAAAGGAATTAAATATCCATCCCTTAAGAGTTTACAGTAAAACTGTTGCAAAAGTGAGAGCTACAAAAATGCCATACTGATACCTAGTCTACAATGATGTCCTGAGACACACTTTGTTAAAGTCTGCCAAAATCTCCAAGGCACTTCAGAGAAAGATAGTGAAGAGGAGCAATCAATAAGAAAAACAGTGATATTAGGACTATGTATTTGAAGTTTCCTAGTTTACATTTGTAAACAGAGAAAAGTCATGGAGCCAGCTAGTTTTACATCCTGATGTAGATTCATATAGATAATCTGACACTACTTTTAAGTGTCATGACACTTGGTAAAGAAAGATCTAAAATAACTCAGAAAAGGACCAACTGAACTCTTCTAAAAAGACGTATCAAAACGCAGCCATGTCAGCACACTTTTTTTTCCTGCTTACGATTTCACTTCAGTTTAGAGATATAGCACCTTAATATTTGTACAGTATTAACCAGGCTTGTCACCAAAAATAAAGCACCAAAGAAACTTGCACTGCTTCTGTCTATGAGGAGAGAAGTTCTTTCTCCTTCAAAATAAATGGCCCTGTTTATTTTAGAAAGGCACTGGTAAGCCTGATGTTCTAAAATTCAGCACTAACAGCACATGCAGCCAACAAAAATTCTCTTTGGAAGAGAGGAGACAAAAGGGAAAATCTTATAAATGAAGTAAAATAGCTTGAGAAAAAGCATTTAGTGCTATTTTTTTTCTGAGCCCTGAGATCCCCTTGAGCTAAAAACTATGGTTTTGCTCATCTTTTCAAGCAATCAGCTTACCACAATTAGTAATTTTATGTTACTCATTCTTCTGGTGAAACTGGAAACTGGAGGGGCCAGACCCTACAACTGTCTCTTCCAGAGCCCAGTGCTACATTCTCTCAGGAGAATATGGAAATAGCAGAATAACAGAACAAACACTTCTGCAGCACCAAACCCAGTATTATTTGAACAGAACTACTGCATCAGCAACTAGAAAATAGTATTTTTAGGTGGAATGTTCTAAATGCTAGAAGCTATTTTCCAGAATAACCGCCTCACCACAGCTAACCATGCATCATCGCCCATGACCATCAGCACATCTCCTGTCATCAGGCCCCTGGAAAACTGAGCATATGCTACCCTGCTGCTGAATCCCGGTTTTGTAAGATATCAAGAGAGTAAGAGCCAGGCTGCAGGAGTTAGCCCCACGGGGGCAGTGTGCTTACACACTCACTCTTCTGCTGCCTTCTGCCACGTATCAGTTATTTTGCTATTGCAACTGCTGAGGTTGGAGCACGTCCCAAGTGAGACTGAGAGCTGGAGAGGGCACCCCGGGCCTGGCTGCAGCTTTTCTAGTGGGAAAAATAAACGCAATTAAACAAAACAAAACAAAACAAAACAAAACAAAAAAAAAAAAAAAAAAAGGAATTTTTTTATTATTATACAGAGAGCAATAGCACGTGGCTAGCTGGGCACAGAACAACTCTGAAGGAAACCTCTGCCCTCTCACTGATCACTGTTTTGCATTGTACAGATTGCTCAGCGTTTGTGGGAAGAGGTGCAAACCCATCTCATCCACCTCACAGTTCAGTATCACCTAGTCCCGATCCAGGCACAGGGTACAGATGTATATCTGCCCCCAAGCCTTGTTGAAATTGCACCAAATCCCACCTAAGGGAAGGAAATAGACTGGGGAAAGGAACTGCTTTTTTGGCCAGGGGCTGATGCAGGACGACTTTACTGGAAAAGAAGCTGCTCTGCGTGCTGGGGAGAAGCAGGGTCAATGCACTGCCTTTCAAAGCCAAATGATAGCAAAGAGGCAAGACTATCTAGGCAAAAGAGGGAACTGTGGTGGTTTTCATTTACTGTACACCCCTCTGGTCCTCCTACAGAAGTTTAGGAGTGAACACACAGCACACTGTTCAAGGAAATGCTGAAGGGCTTTGCTGTGAGTAGTTCTTTCCACTTAACATAAAGCCACAAGCAAAGATGTGAATTTGTTATAAAAGACAGCTGCAAGGCTGTGATTTTGTATGTTGTTCTACTCTCTTCCAGGTCTGCAGATTTGTTTATGCACTATGCTGTTTGCAGTTCAACAAACGCACTTACTTGGACACCCTAATTGTGGAAACAAAACCATTCGTTCAGCAGCAGATGGAAAACATTTTGCTTAGCTTTTAATGACTCTAACACACAGACTTGGTAATGCCACCTCACTCAAGTCTGAGCATGTCTAATATTAGTCTGTTTTTCACTGAGGCATGTGATAAGCAAGGTACTAGTGGAACCAAGCTTACCCTCCACAAATAAAGATCTAACCTGTCGATGTAGACAATTCTTAGGTGATGATATTTCCATTGCAAGCTGTACTGAAGAACAAATAAGATGGTAAACAGGTCAAGAAATGAGGTATCAGTTAGCCTAATGGTAGAGCGGACAAACTAGTTGAGCCATATTCATACTAAATTTCATCTTCTGACTCCTGATCTCGTTCAGATGTTTTCAGTAATCCCATTTCCATGGACTGAGACTGCTTAATCTTTGACCGGACTGCCCTGGAGAGAAAAAAAAAGAAAGGCTTGTCATAAATATTAGGAATCAGACAGTGACTCAAAGACTAGCATGGCTGCTTTTAGAAGGTAAAAAACTATTCAATGCTTGCATCAAATCAGGGCATTCAGATGATTGATTTATTAAAACCTGTAACAGGCCACTGCTGAAGACACCGTGAAGAGGATCAGGATCATTTTTACAGCAAAGTTCACATAGCAGTGAGAATTCTGTCATGATTAGCATTGGGATGTAAGGAAAAGGGCTATCTTTAGAAATTAGAGGATGAAACTGGCTAGTGAAAAAAAAATCAGGTCTGGTCAAAGGAAAGTACTAGCAGTGAAACCTGACCAATCATCTTCAAGTCATTAAGCCAGTTGTTAAATCCACTTGGAATTGGTAAAGACAAGCACCGAAAAGAGAGAAAAAGGTTTCCCCAACTTCTAACTCACTGCAAGTTGTGCAGTTACAAATGTGGAAGACCATCAATGCTAGAAGCATTATTCTATCCAAACTGTATTTGATGAATATTTTTCTCCTTTCTACTGAAGTAACTAGTCACATTTTCCTCATTGGTTATCTACAGCTAATTTCATTTTACTTTCCAAGACAATTACTTTGTGGAAACTGTTTGATTTGCTGGTAAAGTCTTCCAAAAATAAAGCCTGGTAAACAAACAGGTTTCCATAGTTTTAGACAGTTTTCAATTAACTTACCAGCTGACAATTGTGTAGTTCACTGCAAGTATAAGAATAGCAAAAGCATAATGCCAGCAGTAGCACATGGTCAGGAACATCATATTGGTATGATCCATTTGATTCCACTCTGGGCTCCCATTTGGAGGATAAAGAACAAAGCCAATCTGCAATAAAATAAAAGATATTTGGCAGACGTCATGTGATGTGTATGCTATGCTGTATCATATACTATGCTACCCATCACACAGCAGACGTTTCATTTGCTCATAGTGCTGATTATTAGAAACAGATTTGCAGTCATACTCAGATGGGATGGATTTCACAAAGCTTTGTGCAGAAATGCCTTTGAAGACACAGAGCCAGTTTCAGATTCCCTCTGCTCTTGCTCAGAGAGAGTGATCAAGTGGTCCAACAAGGCTCAGCACAACCAGAACCACTTGTAGTAAGGAAAGGGGATAATTCTCAGCCACATGTTTTACAAACTACAAACTCATCACCATGCAGAAAACCCACCCAGCCACTTGCATGTATTCTCAGGAATGTGTTAAACAATTCAGAAGATGAATAATAAATCAATAAATAAAGGCAAGCCCTACATCTGCTTCCATCTGGGAGAAACATCAGGTTTTGAAATAAAGTAAAAATGCAGCTTCCTCACCCAAGGCTACAAACTTGTGAGAAATATATAACTGATTTGCTTAGCCAGAGCTGGGGAAGACCAAATTTGTATCATTCCAAAAACTAGAAAATTAGTAACCCCATGGCTGGTGAGGGGTCAGACCTTACCAGCACCACTCCTCTGTATTATATGACACTCTTCAGAGCTCAACCAGTTAGTTGAAGATTTGGGAGCTGGGAAAAGGGGGGAAAGGAAGAAGGAGGGGAGGAGAGCATTTTGCATTTACATGCTGAGAATTCAATGAATGAAGGTGTTGATGCAGAAAGAAAGCTCCTTTACCTTCTACAGATCTGTCATGCTGCAGCCAGTATGTGGTTTTTAGTCACACATACGGTTGAAGTCTAATGTGGGTGTGAAAAAAAAAAATGCACTTAAATCTTGTATTTTTAGTTCTTCAGCTTTTACTTTGAAACAGAAAACACACTGTCTCTGGAGTTAAAATAAGAACTTGTTTTAAAGTTCAACTAGATAGACAACAAAGAATAAAAGAGTGCAACTAATTCCTCTTTTGTAAAGCTTCTTAAATCAGTGAGGAAATGTACAAAAAAAGAAAAAAGAAAATAAAACACTGAGGGCCGCAGCTCTTGAGTTCACTTATAGAAAAATACTACCGTTTAGGAGGTCTGTCTTCCTGCCAAAGCAAGTATTTAAATGTTTGATTTGGTGCTGAGTGTCCAGTTCTCCTAAGGAACAGCAAACGTTTTTATTCATCGTGTCTGGCCAGCACATAAAAAAGAGAAGGCTGTCTAGACATGCCGGAAAGAAAAATCACTGTAGTGACCTCAGTTCTCCACTATAAGATCAAACTCATGGAGTCACCAGCACTCCTATTGCTCTGTTATAAGTTTGCAACAATTTATGAGATTCCCTCTAACAGCAAAGGGATGCTATGAAATATTCATTAATCCAACAGAATCCCCACATAAACCAACGGATGGCAGCTACATTCTGAAGAGTCGTTGCTGGACAAGTCCAAAACGTACAGGCTTAAACTGTTACTCCCCCTGCTCACGTGCTGGAACATGGAGAAATTATAAACTGTATAGTATTTGATTAATGGGAATTGGGAGTTTAAATACCTTTTGAGCGTAGGTTACCACTGTTGAAATGTTTTTAGAATGTAGAAAGAGGCAACCTGCCTCAGCGCATGAAAAATCATTTGCGCCTTCATTCTTCTTCATGGCAGGGCAATGGAGCTGCTTGCCTCCCCTTTACCATTCTCCCCTGGGCACTGACCACCTGTTCCCACAGCAGCAAACATTGCAGGGCTGTAAAATAGCTGCCATTTGGCTTGCAGATTTGGATAGGATGTTACACAGATCAGAGGGGACGTTTAATGACATTTAGCAAGGGAAAGCTCAACAAAACCACCTTATTTTTTGTATTGATTCAAATAAAAGACAGCAGGAGTAAAAGGGCCTATTGTCTGTAAAACGCCTCTTTAAAGGGACATTAATGGTTTGCTGTTTTCCATGAGTCCTTTGAGGTTTGTATTTAAAAGGCATATTACATCAGCTTTCAAACACCTGCAAAGGGGTAGATGACTAATGTTGGTGAAGGAAGACATTCCCAAGGCAAAACAGTGACCCACCTGCCAGAACCAGCTGCCTTGTAATATGCATAGGCTTGTACGGAGCATCTCGAGTACAATACTGCCACGGAAGAAAACTTCCAGAAATATGCAAATAGCACCTCCAAAGATAGCATACAGCAATAACTGATGAACGTGAATATCCAGCATGGCTCTCCCATGAAGGTGGTAGCAAAAAAGAAAACCTGGAATAAATTAAGTGAGTAGTTTAAGAAGTGTAACAAGAGGGATATCTTGTGCTCACAGAAAGTAAAAATTGAGTATGTCTGTATTGTAGTTCCAGTGCGTGACTGCTGTGCAGGTAGAAGCACACATGCTGGCAGCATACTCTCTCAGTACATACACTGAAGCACGTACCTGAGCTACTGTGCACTTAACTAAAATATTCTCACAGCACTCATATTACTATCTCAGCAGCTTAGGAAAGCAGAGGTGAACCTGTGTGTTGCAGGACCATGCTCTTGGACTACAGTGTGGACAAATCCGTATCGGTTTAAGGAAAGCCAGGAATGCTTGGTTGTTGTTTTTTTTTTTTTTTGAAGGTTTCAGGGTGTCTAATGCTCATCTCTCATAGATCTCACTCTCTAAGGCTGATTTGAGAATCCCAGTCAAAGGGCTGATAGCTGAGTGCCAATTTCACAGGCACCTCTGCAGGGAGAAGTAAACTCACCTTCAATAAAAACTGCTAAGGAAAGCATCATCCTGTCCATGGCTACTGGCAGTGCATTAGTCCCATGAGCCACAATATCAACCAAGCCTGAAACACCGTAAAAGAGATACATGGTGGCATGCTGCCAGTTCATCAAGTGATCCCAGTGCTTTTCCTCGTAATTATACAACTTCAGGTGAGGTCCGTCAGGAACAAACTGCTCAGCCACCATTCCTGCACATGAAATGAGAAATATTGCTATTTGTCCCAGTGCTTAAGATAGAGACTAATGAGAAGGCTTTTTATAAACAGAGGAGGCACTAATATACACTAATGCAGCAGCAAAATATCAGACATCTGGGTCCAGTTTCCTGAAGTCTGCTCCTTGCAATTGCTGTGTTTTCCTTCCTTCTTCCCAGTTCACTCATTCCCAGTAAAGTTTCTAAGCTGTTGTGCAAATTCAAATGGAGGCACAGAGGCCTCAAAGATATTAATATTCTATACATTTTCAGGAAAAAAGGCAGTGGGTGGAAGAGAGGCAAAATAAATGTATTTGCTGAGGGAAAGACCACAGAGGAGCTCAAGCATATATTAAACATCAGACAATCCAAAAAGGAGAAAGCCACAGGAAGCCAGGCTTTAGCTCCACTCCTGATGGGACTATTTGCATCCTGCAGTTCCCAGTAGTGAAAATGGACATGGCCATTATGCGCTTTTTCTTCTTCTTTTTATTTTAAAACAATTGTTATTGAATACATTTTTCAGCTGTCTTTCCCAGTGTTTAAAACATGAGTTTAACACATGCTGAAGTTCTCAAAAGAAAGACTTCCCGCTTAAGTCCCTGCAATATGTAGGATGGCAGAGTTCAAACTCTTAGTTCAAAGGAGATCTTTATGATAAAACTATAAAAGGAAAATCCTTCCGCTGTGCAGTGCTATTCAAGGTCCCATGAGGACATATACAGAGTTAGTATTTGTATTGCTACTCCATCATTTTCCTTGCTTTGGCCTCTTGTTATCTTGCTAACTGAACAGTGCTCCAGAAAAGGGAAAGGAGCTTTAGGATACTTTATATCATCAATTAAGTTTGTGAAGAGTTTGGTACGCATCAGACTTTTCAGTCACTCCAGTTATTTGTGTTGTTTAGTACAGCATGTGCCAGCATCCCTCTGTATAAGGAGAGATATTACAGAACTAACACAGAGTTTTTTCACCTTTCTTTCAAATTTTCCTAACACAGAAGCAGCAGTTTTCAATCCTTCTGCTGCTTTAAGTACTCATCCTTCCCAAACTTTCTCATCCACGTTTTTTACCAGAATTGAAGTTACAACAAGTTAAGCTGATAGGTTTTCTTTCCACTGGATTTGTGTTTTACTTGGTTGTCTTCCTCTAGACACTGACTGGGACATTTGTAGGAAAGATTCCCTTACCCACACCTCAAAGTGAACATTATTATTCAGGTTTTCATAATTTTTTAAAGCATATTATGTTGTAATCATAACATCACTTCAGTGCTGATGTATCTTAACTGGTACAGCTCCCAGAGGGGACAGGAAAGCAATAAAGAGGGTTTGGAACAACGCACAGGGATAAATCCTGGAGTAGACACCATGGAATTTTGAGATTTAAAGAAGAATAGATAGATAAAATAGAGGCTTAGTAATAAAAATCACAATCTTTTCCAACTTGAGGCCTACATATGCTGAGCACCCATGCCCCTTATTTAGTTTACTTCCTCAACAAAGGCAAATAGCTGCACACTCAGCACCAGTGCTGCACACTCTGATCCAGACAAGGCCTGATACTTCCAAGTGTCTGCACAGCCCTCTGCACAGCCCCATTGGTATAGTGTGCAATATATATATACTTTGCCTCAACATGAGAAACAGGACCCCTGGCACCAAGAAGACCTGGAGTTCATCCTTTCTCTCAGTATTTTCACTTTTTGGTGGTGTTAATAAAACGTTATCTGCATTTATACTTTATATCAATAGCTCTGAGGAGCCTACCTGACATCTGAGAGCTGGCAGGCCATCTGAAACCATTCATAGCAATGGGCTGGAATGGCTAGATTTAAAAAGAGCTAGGCAGTGCCCTATTGCCTGGTACTAACAGGCTGCACATGAGGGCTTCTCACCTAAAATACCTTTGCTCCTTCCCTGAAGCAGTGAGCAGCACATGGACACTCAAATGGACCACATTTGAAGGAGCCAAGAAATCTTACAGAAGCTCTGGAAGTGTACTATAGATGGAAACCACGTCATAGTCATAATGATGTAATTATTAATGGATGCTTCACTAATTATTTAACACATAATATTCAAAGGACAAGGGGAATTAAGTAAAACACCAATTCTGACCCAGATGTCTATCAGAAGATTCCAAAGAGCGCCTCACTTTTTGTTTTTTTACTGAGTAGAACAGTATGTATCAATCTGCTCCCCCTTTTCAGAATGGTATCCTCTCCTGAACCCAAGACAAAAAATGGATCAAGAAACCTGTTCACGATGCTATCCTTCCTGCACCACTAATTAAAAGCAAAACAAAACAATAAGTCAACAACAAACAAACAAAACAGAACAAAATACATTTTGATAAAAAACAAGCTTTGGAAAACAAAAACAAAAACCTGTTAAAAAAAAAACAGTCTTTTGCATTTTTATTTTCTTTGGCAACTCTGTCCATCTTACCAATCAGGGCGAAGACAGCCTTGATGATGCCCTCAACAAATTCCAGGCGCTGAAATCCTGCCCTGGAGCCCAGGTAGCAAGCGTTCTTGTTCTTTCGACAGACATACTTCAGGGGGTACTTCACTGACCACCACAGGCCAAAAAGAAGGAAAAAGCTTCCAGGGAGTGCATGGCCTTTGAAATTGCCCATGGTTTTCTACTGTGCAATACCTGAGGGTAAAAAAAAAGAAAGAAGCAGACTGATTATTGGAACAGTAGGAGAATTCTGTGGGTTGTCATTTTAACTGATCTCTCTGCTTCGATCAGAAGAGTGTGACTGAAATAAGCACTCACACTATTCAAAAACAGATTTGGGTGCTTGTCTCCCCTGGCTGTTCAAGACATGCAGCCAGTCTCCTAAGTTTCACAGCTTTGCAGATCAGGACTGAGTGACCCAGCTGCAAATGTTCTGACCTGAAATGCAAAGCTGGCAGCTGACAAGTTAAGACAAAAAGCAGTTATCATGTACAGTGGCATGCTGTTGGTCTCACAGTAGCAGAACACACAACACAAATATTCAAAATTTGTCTCCTTCACCTTCAGAGCATTGTATGTTTCTCTGCTCCACAAATCAAGATAATGCATGACAGAGGGGAAAATGTACTGTGTACTGATCTCATGGGTAACCACTCACTAATACATTATTGTGTAGTTCAACCCAGATGCCTCGTGAGGATTTACAAACATCAAGTGGTGAATGATAGGCAAATTATGTACCTCAGCTAGCCACATTTGCCCCATCAAGTACACTGAGTTGAGTGATAAAGTATGTTTCATCAGTGTCACACAGATGTTTAGTGGCAGCATCATTAAGAGGATCTAGTAATTGGGGTCATCATCCCAACTTCCAGGAAAGTTAACATGGATCCAGTAGCTTCTTCATGAAAATTACAGCTCTAAGATCAGACTGCATTTTTTCTTTAAGCTTCTATAAGCCAGATTACAAATTACACCATGACTCAAAGGCACACAAAATCTCTGCATAGACAACATGTAATCAAGTATAACCACTTAAAGAGAATTAGCAAAATGTGCTTTCTTTTATTATTGTTGCTTACTTAAAAATCTCACTACCACACTACGCCAGAGCCATCCAGCCATCAATAGAGTACAGAGGATCTTTTTTTTCTTTTCAGTAAGTATTTCCTATGGTCAGTTCTGTGTAAGAAGTTTTAAACTGTGGCTTGTGGGCCACAGAGTACTTGCAGATGGTTCACGTAATGCTGCCTAGTCACGTAGTGTGAGCCCACTCCTATTTCTGGAAGACAAATTCCACTTAAAGCATTATTTTTCTATTTATTATTTTTAGGAAGGGGAAACTTTTCCACATACACAGGTCCTACTGTTGCCAAGACTACTTACTATGTGGTTGCAGGAGGAGAGGTGACCTATACAGCCACAAAGGAGAAGGGAAAAAAACAAGAGTATTTCACTCTCTTCTCATTGAGAAGAAAAGTGACAGTGATGGAAACATCCACAAAATGCTGAGTCGAGCTCTAAGCCCCCCCAGTGCTCAGTACATCACTGATCCAAACTAGCCTGCTGGGTTTTTACCTGCGTGTTTTATTGGGATTCTACAGGCAACAGCCCTGTTGCTCTGTTTGGTTCTTCTAAAACCAGCTGACCCAAATGGCATTGATGTCTTTTCAAGATATGTCAGTTTTTTTCCTTCTTTGAATTAATATAAGAGGAGAGGCGAATGAAACAGCCTTTCCCCACCCTGTGTCTGTACTCAATGAACACCATTCATTAAAAAGGTTTTTTCATTAGATATTTTATTATTCATCACAGGTGCATAGCATTCCAAATGGAAAGATGTATTTTGCACCACTCATCAAAGCGAGACACTGCATTACAAAGCTAAATGAAATCTATGGAAATCCAACCTCTGGAAGATCACAGCTGCAGTAAGTTCAAAGAAATAACCGTGCATTAGTGCAATTTGTAGTGCATAGTATATGAAACGTCAAAGGTAAGTCTCAGTCAATATACTGAGTTCATAAATAACCTAAGTCATTTAGAGCTCTAATACTCCAAGGTTTGTCTGCCATAAATGTGGGTTATCCATCAAGATATTCTGTTCAAAACTATTCAAAACAAGGAAAGGAAGAAAATAAGGAAAGGAAAAAGGGGACAAGAATGATGCGTGCAGCAGCTACTTCATATCCAATGAAAATAAAATAGAACCAGAAAAAGAATGACTACTGTAAGCAATACAATTGATTATTACTAGTTTAGGGGAGTGAAATCTCCAGTCTGAGTTCACTCAGAGATACAGGGACTTGTTTGCATATTTTATCTAGAAAGACATACATCAGTTCTGCCAGCTGCACACAGTGGGCTTTGTATAATACCAAGGGCACTGTGAGGACCCACAGAACCTGGCAGGATGAGAAGCGTACAGCCATGGCAAGCTGCTGCCTTCCCTGTTGTGGAGACCAGAGGGAATTCAGCAACCCCCATTGCAGCCCATCCCAGTAATCAGTCTGAGAGTTTATTTTGAGAGTCTTATCCAATAAGCTAGCAAATAAACCACAGAAGAGCTGATGTTGTGAGGCATGCACGTCCCAGAGTTTCTTCCATCCTCAGTAGTGCCAGGGCCAAAATTGCTGGCATAGCCCCTTCTTCCTAAGTGCTACAGACACACTCTCATCTGCCAACCCTTCCCTGGAGCTCAACACCTGCCAGGGATGCAAGCAGAGGGATGCCAAGGCTGCCCTTCTCCTGGACTGCATCAAAGGAGAGTTGGCCAGCAGGGAGAGGGAGGGGATTGTCTCTGCCCTTGTGAGGCCCCATCTGCAGTACCGTGCCCAGGCCTGGGCCCCCAGCACAAGAAAGACGTGGAACTCTTGGAGCGGGTCCAGAGGAGGGCCACAAATATGATCAAAGGGCTGGAGCACCTCTCCTATGAGGAAAGGCTGAGGGAATTGGGCTTGCTCAGCTTGGAGATAAGGCTCTGGTGAGACTTCACTGTAGCCTGCCAGTACTTGAAGGGTGCTTATTACAAGCAGGAGGAGACAACTCTTTACTGAGTCTAGTAGGGATTAGGATAAGGGAGAATGGCTTTAAACTTAAAGAAAGGAAATTCAGGTTAGATGTTAGGAATAAATTCTTTACTCAGAGGGTGGTGAAGCACTGGCACAGGCTGCCCAGAGAGGCTGTGGATAGCCCATCTTTGGAGGCATTCAAGGCTGGGTTGGCTGGGGCCTCGGTCAGCCTGAGCGGGTGGGTGGCAGCCCTGCCCACAGCACGGGTTGGAGCTTGATGATTTTTAAGATTCCCTCCATTCTATGGTTCTGTGAGTCTCACCCAGGACCCAGTGGTCCTGTGGTGCCAGGAGGAGGGAAAGACGGATGGCAATGGTACAGCTGTCCAGGTAGTTTCCAAATTCCAAACACTAGACAATGTTTCTGCAGCTGACTGGAATAAGGAATGAGAATAATTTACAGCTACTTGTAACTGCAAGACACATTTTTTTCCCCACACATGAGCTCAAAGTATCATTTTTCTTGCAGTAATCACAGAAAGTTTTGCACGATTTAAGCCTTTCCAGAAATCACATGCTGGGTGGTATTGCAAAAGTATTTTTACACTCAAACTTTGCCAAGCAAACACAGGTTGTCGATGGCAGCCCACAGATTCCGCTTCTAACTATAAATGCTTTGTGTACCCTGGGTGTTCATTCCCCAGCTCAGGCTGCACCTTTTTCCTTGGGGTCAGAAGGGAATGTGGGGATCAAGAGGGAAGGAGGGAATGAGCAAGCCAAGCATGCAAGAAACGGCATGCATTTTCCTGGGTATTGAAAGCTGCCTTTCTAGCCTCAAAATTATCTCACTTATGCTAGTAGAAAAATAAAAGAAAGGTGAAAAACAGACCTAAAAAAAAAATAAATAAATAAAAAAATAAAAAAAATAAAAAGATTCAAACATCCCCTGACTTTTTTGAGAGGAAAGCTTCATAACTTTTACAGATTTCACTCAAGATCTCTTGAGGATGCAGTGTGGGGACTGAGCATAACTTGGAAACTGTATGGAAAAGTAAGCAAAACCACTTGGCTACTGCTGCTCAGTCACTTTCTAGAGAAGTAGACAGATATGCTTTTCTTCCTTTCTCCATTTAAAAATCCAGAGCCTGGGGCAGGATAGTCTGCACAGGACCAGGCTGCACGCACCCACTCAGTAAGAACCAGCAGCATGCACACAGTTCCCTGCCTGCACATTCTTCTGTCACATCAGCATGCCCTGTAATTTCCTGTGTTTATCAGGCCCTGGAGGATGTTGTAGAGGACAGTCAACCAGAAACAATCTTTTCCCCCAAATGACAGGAGTTATGAGGCCACAAACTCACTTTTCTGCAATGCTGCAGAACTGTGATAACAGAAGTTAAAACAGAATATGAAATGTTAGCAAAGTTACTGCAGTGGTAAAAATAAAGTGTTATTTTGTTCCCCACAGATTAGGAAACAGAGTGTGGCATTTAAATTATTTGAAATGGTGTTTATTCATCCACAGTGCCCATGGTAATCAATCATTATGTCAGTAAAAATAATGCACACTGATAGGAGGAGGAAATAACACGTTGCTAGACACTTCCTAGTCAATGCATAAATCCTGATCCCACAGCTTCTAGTGAAAACTGAAATCTACCACATTCTAATGCATCTGACGTGAGCAAAACCCCAGACAAATTTACTTGAAAGCGAAGATGCATTCACAATGCAAGTGCCTTTTATCCTGCAGCCGTTAAACTGCAAACATTACAAAGGCTCATGCTGATCTGGAATTATCTGTAATTATTATGTTTGCTGTATACAATACTGATTTCATGTCAAGACTAAAAGCGTTTCAGCAGCTACAACCCCAGGTTCCCAGATGGGATTGCTATCTCAAAATTAAACTTATGCTAAGTATTGCATATATGAAAGCAGCACTTGAGACTTTTTGAAGTGCTCAAAAAAACAACCCTTCAGCCTTGATAGATGTGATTTAAGGAGTCAGAAGATAAAGAATTTTAGGTCAAAAAAAGTGTTAAGAGTAGGTATCTTTGAAATCCACAAGAGAATTCACACCTTTCTTGAATTTTCAGGCCCAGAAGGTAGGGATGAAAAACGAAAGTCCCAAAGCTTCAGTGATCAGAAGTCCCTATACTGACCTTAGACCGGAGGAACTCCAAGCTAGCATCCCTTACAGGGCTGGGCTGAGCCCACAGTCCAAACTACTTGGTGTTTTTAGTAACTCCTGTTTGACAGCAGCTCCTCCTTCCACAACACTTGTCCCTCTCAGCCTGAGTGCTCTACGCTGTGTTTTTTCGCTTCTCGTGACCCTCCATTTTTTGGCTTTCTTTTCCTTCCTCTGCATGTCTGTTGACTCTGTTTCTGCTCCCATATTCAAGCAGTTCATGTCAGGGGTTACCCGGGGACAGTAAACATGCTGTAACTATCTTACCATTGGCTCTCCACATCAGAGCACTACTTCTCTGGGGATATGAAACTTTTAGAATCCAAGACTGCCAATTTGATCACACATAGTCCATTATTTCCTAGCACTGCTTGCAGTTAAGTGTAAAACAGCATGAGTAGATACTTCCCTGCTTTCTCTTCCCTCATCTCTGCTCCAATGCACAGTTCCTCCTAAAGGATCAGACTCAAACCATGCTAAGGACATTGCTCCTGGATCCCCTGAATAAGACTTTTGCAGAGTGTAACTCATGGGTGTCTCACATATTGGCTTGCCTGGGCTGCAAACAAAATATGTATGCTGCTCTGAAAGTAATGCTTCCTATTTATTTCCATAAAAACTACAACAGACATAACGAGGAAAATAACACTATTAGATAGAGAACATTCTCAACAACAAAATATTATTTTTTCAACATAGCCACCACCATTAGCTATATATTTTTGCCATCACTGAACAAGAACCTGCATGATGTGCTCATAAAAATCACCAGTGGAGGTGATCCGCTGTCACCAGTGCTACAGCACACCACCCACCATCTCACTGTGCTCACATCCACTGTTTGGTCTTCATCAGCATTCACAGCAAGAGTCAATGAATGTCAGTGGGGGCCATTTTTTTTCCACACGGAGGAATTTAATGATGCACCTTTGCTTCATATGTACTCTCGTGTCAGATGTCACTCTGTCAGACTGCTCCTTTGCTGCCATCTGTCACACAGTAACAAAATGTAAGGGAATATTTGTGGGAAAGTTCAACCTCTACTGCCGTACCACCAACATCCACCTCTGATGTGGGCCAACATCATAAAACAGGAGGCTCACAAATCTACATATTGCCAAAAGCAATAACATGGATAAGGTGCGACTGAAGCAAGGAATATCTTTCTTTAGGTAAGAGAGTGCTTACGAAAGTCCAGTAGAGAGATACGATGAAACTTTTGAGTTGAATGTCTCATTCCATTTGAAAATTTGCAGATAGTATAATTATGTTGACTAAAATGGAATTGTAAATATACCAAAAAATTGATGGTTTTTTCAGCACTCTTGAAACCTATTCTTAAATCCCTGTTCGACAACAGAAGGCATGTCTGCATATTATTTGCTGTTCATAGGGATGTGTTCAGCACTGCACTGTGCCCCATGTTTCAGTTTCAGCTCAGACAGTGCTGCTCACACAGTGCTGTGTGGTTGCTGGGAGTGATGGTTGTGTGTCCAAAGCTGGGATGGGCAGTGGGGCAGAGCCACTGCCATGATGGCGTGGCATGGAGCAGCTGGAAGGCAGGATGGGCCAGGCCATGGGCTGCTGGTTGGACATGCCTGCTATAATTCCTGGCTCTGTGTAGTTCCAGGTGTGTTTACCTACATCCTCGCTGCTTCCTGCTAGACATGCTAGAAAAATATCAGGAGATTAAATGTTTGTTGGATCAGCTGGAGATTTAGAGCTGAAAGCCCAGCTCTGGAGAGGAAATGTAATAAAACAAGATTTGGTTTATATTAGCATCTTTTCTATGGAACTGCTCTTACAGTACCTTAACAATAGAAAAAGGCTTCAGCAGAACGGTGTAAGAAGACAGCAAAACAGTCAAGACTTCCAGATCAAGATAAATATTTGTAATCCATACTAGATACCAACTGGACTGTGAAGAATCCTGTCTTTGGTGCTTACGTAACACTTCACAAATTGCTAGAAGTTGCTGTGATGATTTACGTTTCCAAATACCTATTGAAGAAGAATCCATATTATTTAAAAAAAAAAGGATATTGAGAAAATTTAGGGCTTGAGCGGTCCAAGAAGGTATTTTCCACCTGCAAGTATGCCAGGTCTGAAAGAAAAGAAAGTGAGGAATTCTTTGGAGAAGAACAGATTTTCAGGTATCAAAGACAGGGCTTAGTATGATTTATTATCCTTTTGCTGCAGGGATTACATAAGGGATTGCCTTATGGTAGCGAGCAGTTACTGGTGGGAAAGGCATTAAGGTAGCACTTCATTTTGTAGTACTAGTTGCTAGGGTGACCAAGGGCTTTGAATGAAAAACTGGAATGAGAATATTATTAAGAAGACTGTTTTAAGGAATCACCAAACATGGTAAGCAGAAGTGTCATGTACTGTGAATGCTGGTAGGCTTTCATCTGAAGGATAGGATCAAGCTGACAAAAATGGGATGGAGCTGACTTTAATACATGCAAGAGTACTAGTAAGTTATGGACAGTGGCACAGGTGGGACTCAGTTTTCATACCAAAACCCCACAGCCCAGCTCAGCCAGACTCTGCAATGCTCAGCATGGCTCCTGACTGGGCACCAAGCAGGTGGCCCCCAAAAGCCGAGCTCCTCCTGTACCCTATGAGGGAGGAGACTGGAGCACAGTGGCGTGTGTGTTCTATGTGCTGGCTTCTCATGGAAATTGCTGATTCCTGTGAGACACAGCCTCTTTTTCCTGCATGCATGATTTCTGAGAGTATTCCGTTACGCGATTCCTCACCTCCAGCCATCCTGCCTGTCTGTGGTGTATATCCAGGGGCTTCAGCAGGGAAAGGCAAACAAAGTGATTTCAAATATGTGTTTAAATCTCATGGATTTGGACTCTGTAACCAATGATATCTGAGAGCATGGGGCTTGCAGAGTTGTGTTATGATACAAAGAAAAAAAAAGATAAAAAGCTTCCTTGTGAGTAATTCCCATAAAGCCAAGCAAGGGAGTGGAAGGTGGGATTTGCATCAAGAGCTTTGCCTTTGCAGACTTGCCTTTGTAACTGGAAGTTTTCTCTGTAAGCCATGAAGAGATGTACTGCTTGTCACAAGGGCAACCAAATAGACTCTACCCACTACTACAAATGCCTCTACCCACTACTGCTTGGGAGAAACAGGCTTTCAATAGCAGAAACGTGGATGCGAAAGAAAAACACTAATGAATGAGTACTGGCAAGGTAGTCAATAACATTGGTAATATCTGTCCTAGTTATCCCAGCTGGAAAAATTAAAACACCTCACAGAAACAGGTACAGGTTCTCATTACAGGATCACCTTCATTCACCGGATGGGAATCAGCCAGAGCTAATGCAACATCATCAGGGAATGTAATGAGTCCTTCATAATGCAAAGGTACAGCAGCAGCAGCCCCCGCTGTCTCTCAGCTGGCAGTGGAAGTGGCACAAGCAGGGACACTGATGCTGAGCAGGAGTTGTGGGATCCCAACAGTCCTGCAACTCATCTAAAACGACTAGCATTACAAATGCTACACTTTGCATCTTAGAAATGGCTCAAGTGTACAGTCACGTGAAGAGGTTTTAAGAATTTTGCTCATAGAGCACTAAAACATTAGAACAGGTCCTAATTCAGGCATCACTGGATGAGAAGGGACTTAGGGCACCTTCTTGTCATCCAAGGCACAAAGCAGTCCCAGCACGCAAAGTCTGGCTCATGCTGAACAGTAAGAAAGGAATGTGACAGTGCCGTGCTACTCACTTCAGAAACAGATTTTTAAAAAAGCAGGGTCATTTACAATCCCTGATTTTAGGAGCTTGCCTGACTCTCACCAAATTAGAGAAGATCAAAGTGACCACTGCTGCCCACCACAGCAGTGCATGAATGCATCCAGTTGCACCTCAGAAGTGGAGCATGAGCCAGCTGACAAGAGTTCTAGCACCAAGAGCTGATCCACGTTGCCCAGAGAAGCTGTGATGCCCCATCCCTGGAGGCAGACACGGCCAGGCTGGATGGGGCTTTGGGCAGCTGAGCTGGTGGGGGTCAACCCTCCTGCCCATTGCAGTGGGATTGGAAGCGGGTGTGCTTTGAGGTCCCTTCCAACCCAACTATTCTGTGATTCTATGACTTCTGTCTTAAGCCTGAAAAGCACAAGTCTTAATTTTGTGCCGCCACGCTGGCTGTCTGCAGCACCGTAAGATGGTATTTCCAGGCAGATTCACTGTGCGAGAGCAAACAGAGAACGGCTCAACCAAACACTGGCATAATTATTCACACTGCTCCTCGAGATTCATCTGGCTTCTCTGCTCCTGCGGATACTTCTACCCATGCTCTCCACAACTGAGAGAAATCTGTTTGATTTACCCGTAAATTTGTAAAGAGAAAGATACAGGAAACGTCCACATAAACAACACTGAAAAGTTGCAAAAAAATTTTGAGCCAACTTTGGAATAGTAACAGCAGTCAGTGATGAGTTTTCATATCAGATAGATGCTGAATACACTCCTTTTGCAAATGACAAAGTACTTATGGTGATGTATGGAATCGCACATGCTGCAACTCTAAGAGGACAACAAAAATAGCACTATAAGGCAAAGCAAACAAAGTTACACACACTAGAAAAATCACACAAGTCTGAGCTATATACGTGCATAGTAATCCTCAAAGAACCCGTTCGAAATAGGAAAAAAAGCATACTTTTTCATGTAGTTCTACGTTCAGTTCCTGAGCTCTAACATCTCCAAAAGCCATTTCTCAGAAGGACAACGCAACGCTGGATACCCAGTCAGCCTTAAGCGCTGTTGGGCGAGCCGAACGCGATCCATCGCCGTAAAACCGAAACGAAACGCAGCAGAGGCAGAGCCTGGAAAAGTTTTCCAGAGCTTTGCTCCGTTTCGAAAAGGAACCGAGAGGCTGAGAGAACCGAAGCGCGGAGCACCGCTCCCTTACCTGCGCCGCCGGCTCCCGCGTTGCCCCTCGGCGCCGCAGCTACCGGCCCGGGCTGCCCCGCGGGAGGGCGCCCTGCAGCTGCCCCGGGAGCCGGCGGCCGCGGGGGGACGGGCGGGCTCCTCCCCACAGTCCTCGCCCAACGCCGGGGGCTTCGAGGGAAGAGGGAAGGGGCGGCCCCGGGAGCGGCGGGCGTGGTTGGAGAGCCTGCACACAGCAAGGGGGTTGAAACTAGATGATCGTTGTGGTCCTTTTCAACCCGGGCCGTTCTATGTTTCTGTGATTCTGCGATCAAGGTTTTCTCCGCGAAAATAGTCACTCGTCGCTGTAGCTCCTGTAATTACACAGGAATGTATGGCAGAGCCCTGAAACCAAAAGAAGAGTGTCCAAAAATACTGACAGGGTGATGCCACAACTTGTTTACAAATGTCTTGCCATCACAAACGGTGTTACTGACGATGCTGAATCAATCACATCATTCTGATGCACCTCTTGCACTGCCAGCTCAATCCTCAAATCTTACAATCAGAAAAATCCTCCTTCGAGACGTTTGCCAGGAGGCTGTGACAAACGTGTATTTGGGCTCTGATCAGCCTTCCTGATCATTCCCACCACAGCACCAAGCTCCTGTGTTGGCAATCTCTATGGCACCTGGAATGGCCAAGCAGAATGTTCCCTCCAAACTGTTAGCTGTATCTGGGACTAAGCACTGAGGCTCCAGCAAGTCTCCTAAATTTCTGCCATGCACCATGTGAAAGCTTTTTGCCTAAAGGAAATAATGGGCGAAATTAACTCCATGTAAAGATTAAAGCAGATTAAGAATGCATTCTTGTTTGAATCATAGAATCATAGAATGGCTTGGGTTAGAAGGGACCTCAAAGATCATTTAGGTCCAACCCCCCCTGATTTGCACTTCATCTTCTCAACCAGCTCTACCCTGTTTGTCTCTTCAGTATCTAGCTACTCTTTCACTCTCAGATAAATAGTACTACAGCAAGTACCCTTCAGCATCTGGCAAGCAGATGTCTTTGCAAGACAGTACAGAGAAAGAGCCAATGAATATTTTCCAGGAGGACCACCTCTCTCCAAACAATGCTCAAGAGCCCATCTTCTGTGACTGCTGCTGCTCCTCCTTTCTGGAATGAGCAACTGTTGCAATTTTTTTTTTTTTTTTTTTTTTTTTGACAGCAGAATGCGTCTCGCATAATGGCATTTATTCCTACCTAATGGATACTCTTCTTTTGCAAAAGAGTTTTCAGTTGGACTGAACTGAATCAGCAAATGAAACTCATAATCTCATAATCGCAATTATCTCTTTACCCTAGGTTTGATGTGTTTGTCTCAGCAGTGGAGAAAAATCACTTCCTGGGATACCTCATTTCCATCCATTATTTAAATGACATGAAAGTGATTCTAAGTAACAATTAGTATCTCCAGTGTCAAAAACTCCATTTACAAAACTCTAACTGGAAGGAAGTCCTGCAGGGATTCTACATATCTATAAGGATGACTGCAATGTGCATTAAGGTAATCACAGAGAAGTAAGTGTGCAGTACTGTTAGTGACTACAGGAACAACAGAGCATTTGTCAGAGTTTTTTTAGAAAAGACCAACCAACAAGAAATCAAGGATTAGGATGCTGTTCCAAATGCATGATGCAAGCCTGGCACAACTGTGCCCTCCTCTAGCTGAAGGAATAAGAGCATCTACTCATTTCTGAAAGGGTTATGTCCCAGATGTTTATTGGTAAAATGAGACAAGAATATTTGCCTTGCTCATAGTAGATTCTGAGAACCAATACTAGGTCAATTTCCTTAAGGAAAACTTGAATATGTAAAAATTGAATAAAATAAGTGAAAAAGACTAGTTTGGTTCATACTCTGTTTTCCTGTCTGTTCAGGATTGCTTTCCACAATAAATTTATAAAAGACAATCTAGATTATCAATAGATTCAGTTTACTACCTTGTAACTAATAAGCTATTTATTCCATTCTATTTTTCTTCCTCTCAATATGTCCATAAGCAAATGAACACTGCTTTTACACGCTCAACACTGTATTGAAAGTTAGGCCTGTTCTGGGAGTGATGACCAATTGCTGCTTGAATAACATGGTTTTGATGCGATTAACACAGCTTATGCTCTCTGGTAAAATGACCGCATAACTAGAGGATCACAAAATCAGAGAATGGCCTGGGTTGAAAAGGACCACAATGATCATCTAGTTTCAGCCCCCTGCTATGTGCAGGGTCGCCAACCAGCAGACCAGGCTGCCCAGAGCCACATCCAGCCTGGCCTTCAATGCCTCCAGGGATGGGGCATCCACAGCCTCCTTGGGCAACCTGTTCAGTGCGTCACCACCTCTGTGTGAAAAACTTCCTCCTGATATCTAACCTAAACCTCCCCTGTCTCAGTTTAAAATCATTCCGCCTTGTAAAATAAAAAATAAAAAAAAATATTAAAAATATTAAGAAATGTTCAGTATTATCAGTAAAAAATATTAAGAAACATACTTCAAATAAATATCCATTAGCCTTAAGTCCCTAAAATGCTTGGCAGAGTAGACTTTCTTGTGGCTTGTTGGTTGGTTAGTTGCTGCTGATACTGAGCACTGCACCTGAAGCAAGTCATAAAATGTTTCTTCAAGACTAAGCGCTATGGTATGAATTTAAAATTAGTGCCTGAATAACTTTTCAGAGAAGTTACCTAAAGAAAGCACTGCAAGTTGAAATGTCTGTGGCTTTGAGACCCACAGGTCTGTTACATTGCTCTTGGTGCTGTGCCTGGTTTTTTTGCTTCATCAGAGTTATTATCAGAGGTATCAGGCTCTTATATCCACGATAGCAAGAACTTTCCTCTGTACTTTGCCATTTGCTCACTTGTCACACATTTGTGCCTCAGTCCAAATGCATTAAACACAAATTAGAGTTACACATGTTCTACGATTATTTTCACACTGCAATTTGACCAAGAAGGCTCGCAATAGCCCTTAAAGGCATCAGAACCAGTTTCAGCCTGGTCATTTGAGGCACACAGCTCCTTCAGCCACTGTCACCACAACCACAACTTTGTATTTCCCTTCTCTGGGCAGCCTGGTCTACTGGTTAGCGACCCAGTACGTAGCAGGGGGATTAAAACTAGATGATTATTGTGGTCCTTTTTAACCAAGGCCATTCTATGATTGTAACCCTGCTCTCTGAGCTGGTTCCTTCAGGGCTCTAGTAGCTGGAGGCCATGTCTTTGACCTTTGCTCTCTCACTTCAGGCAGCTGCCTTCATAGCTGCCTGCCTGCAAGGAAGAAGGCCTTGTCCCAGCATGACTGCAGAGCAGACATCTATGCCATCCCAGCCCTGCACGGCCTGTGTACCTCCTGGGTCTGCTCCAGTCCAGCACAACTGAAAAACATTTCTGTCTGAAAACAACCCTGAAAGCTTCAAGCCCAAGATTTGTTCTCTGTCAGCATCTCTGTATGAGCATATCTAATTTATAGTGAAGGAAATGTAGCATACAAGTGTAGCTGATACAGATAAAGCAATTCTTCTCCAGACTGTACAGAAAGTTGAACGAATAGTTCTGGTCTTGCAAAGCACGTGTGGCAGTTGAATAAGGAGCAAGTTCATACATTGGCTATGCCTTAAGAAAAGCAAACATTGACATTCTCTTTTCATTACAACTTGTGAGCAAAATAAATGAGAACTGAATACAAAGACTCATTTTATAGTAGCCCAATTTTCAGAGGCATGCTAGAGATATTTGCTCTTGTATGGATTGAGAAGTCACTGATTTAAATCTGTAAAGTTTGAAAAGGTTTCTAGGCCTAATTCTGCCATCAGTAAAACATGTGACTATGATATACACAGCATTTTAGAAAATATTGGCTTTAATTGTTATTAATTATGTTGTTGTTACTGTTTGAAGTACTTTTCTTTTTTACATATTGCTTGTAAAATTTTGTAAGAATTTTTTTGTTCTATTTTCAAGCCTGTGTACTCTCTGGGTTTTAACCAGCAACTTGCCAAGCTCACTTCTACCATATACAAATGTATACCCCCTTATGAAAGCCTTCCACATAGAATAATATGCAAAAACGACTACTGAGAAAAACAAGTAGAAAGAGGAAATATCATCGTATCTCTACATGCATTAACAAAAGAGCTGCAGTGACTGCAAGTGCAATATCTGAAAAAATCCATATGTTATGTGTAATTGGCACTGTTTCAAAGTGCTTATAGTCCTTTGAACTGATCTAACAATTTGGCATGTGTAATTTAGTGCAATAAAGTCAGAAATGCCAAACATGCTAACAGTAAGAATTTTCTGTATAGATTTCTCCACTCCCATATATTGAAGATTCAGAATGGAGGAATCTGGGAAAAGCAGAAGCACTGTGAGAGAACACTTTGCACATCCTGAATGTTTTACTTCTCGTAATCTCAGTGCTCGAATATTGGCATTGACACTGTGAGCTGTGCAATTGGGTTCTTCTACAGCACAAACATGTATGCAAACAGTGATCCCTAACTGAACTTCACGGATAAGGAATCTTTGCTTTTCTTGTCATAAATCTGCTGAATGAGACCAAACATGATTTCTAAGGCTGCAGAAATTTGAAAATCAGTTCTAAGAAGAATATTTCTGATTGGATGAGTCTTGGCTGATTGGATGTGTCTTGTAGCTGAACTACACTCCCAGTAAGCAGAGAATACCTTTATGTGCAACTATCATAGCAATTCCAGTGTCAATTCTGCAAATTCATGTCATGGTTTTAAACTACAATAGGGGAGATTTAGATTAGATATCGGGAGGAAGTTTTTCACTCAGAGGGTGGTGACTCACTGAACAGGTTGCCCAAGGAGGCTGTGGATGCCCCATCCCTGGAGGCATTCAAGGCCAGGCTGGATGTGGCTCTGGGCAGCCTGGGCTGGTGGTTGGTGACCCTGCACACAGCAGGGGGATTGAAACTAGATGGTCATTGTGGTCTACCCAGGCTATTCTATGACTCTATGATTCTATGATTTCTTTTCACTGCTCTTCAGCTCACAAAGCAAATTATAACTCAAAGGTAATGTCAGACGAGGGAGTTCTCATCTATTTTACTCACTCAGGGTCAAATACCAGGCAAAGCCAAAGTTTATCAGTTGTTGGGATGTGGAAATACTAGACAGGACTTTCAGAAAACAGGGACATTCTGTCAGCTAATAAAAGAAACTAAGGTTATGGAAAACTAGAAACTGTCCCAACCACTGTTAGGTTCCTGCAGTAAAGGCACCCAAGAAAGTCTTATGAAGAAACCAATGGTTCTGAATGCCACACAACTCTCAGGTTGTATGGTGGCAAATAGAGCCTGTAGTCACACACAGAAATGTAAGCAAGGAAGTGCAGAGACAATCTCCATTCCCAAACACTGTCCTTCATTTACACTAAATGAGGCACTAGCCCTGTGGGAAAAGTAGTATGCAGTCAAATGATTAAATCGTGTCACACAACACGTTTCACTGGGGGAAGAGAGAGGGGGTCGGACTAAGCTGTAATCTGGATTTGTCTTGTTCTTCAGAGTTTAACATTGTGAACCTAATGGTGTTCCTTCGACATTTTTTATGATGCAGTTTTGTCTTCCTCATTGTTTTGCTAATTTCTGTTCCCTCTGTCTCTCTGACTCATGTGCTGTTCTCTGCACATAGTTCGGGTGAGTCAGGAGGGAGGGCTAGCGGGGGGGAGCATATGGGGTGAGCAACACTCTGGACAGAGAATCTAGGAAGGAGCAGCAAGAGGAGAAAACCTGCCAGCTGAACAGTGATATGAAAAGCACCAGCTGCAGCCCAGACTGTGGAGAGAGAGAGCAAGAGAGAGGTGCTTTTACTGGAGAAGGCGGAAAAGCAAGAGGAATAGTATGGGGTGGAAGGTTTTTGTGGAGGGAACGCAGGCTGGGAGATCAGAACCCTGTGTTGCCATGCAAGTGTTACTTCCTGAGGTCTGTCCTTAGCTTGTCTGGCTTGCCTTCAGTCTCCTTTGTGGCTTTTACATACAAAACTTTTGCTCTCCCAAAGCACCTCTTTTTTTTTTTTTTTTGCCCAGATCCTTGTCCACCAACCCAAAACTCCCAAACCAGAGACAGCTCTGTACTTTCTTCACCATGCTCCTCACCAATGGTGTCCTGTTCAGAAGGTCCCATTCAATCCACCAGCTCCAGCTCCTTACTCCTGACTTCGCTGTCTTTGCTTTCCCAGGAGCTACGAAGCTGCAGCTGTATAACATCAGTCAGCTCCCTTCATCTCTGCTGTAATCCATATGTCCTGTTAGTACTGATGAGGCTGCAGGCCTACCTCCACCTCCCTGCTGTAGTTTCAAAATGTCCGTCTGTCTGTCTGTTAATAGATGTTGGCACAGTTGTGCGATAAGCATCTGAATGTGCATTGGAACTCACAGGGTGACGTCAGGTAACCTGATGGCAGGCAGCTAGGCATCTTTTTAGAAAAAGAGGGTGATAGGAAAGGAGGACAGTGAGAATGAGAAGGCTGTTTGGAGAAAGGAAGCTGAGTGAATGCAGAGAAGCATGGGGAGAGCTTGAAGGACATTTTGTGATGAGGAAGAGGAAAGGGGGAATAGAAACCCAGCCTGCAGCACATTTCTCATGAAAGGTGCAGGGGCACAAACTTCTTGTGTGTCTCTATATGTATATATCAGGTATATATTTATGCAACACACATATAATCATAGTCAGTATGTATTAGAACATACGTACATATATGTGCATGCACATATATGTTACACCGTAAGCAGGCACATGAAAATGAAATCATCAAGTAATTTGGAAAGCTAGTGATTGGTGTAAAGGACAAAGAGTGAATTCTGATTCTGGATCTCCTGCTGAAGTTCCCTACCAGAACATTGTTTTAACTCCTTTCTGTTTCTGAGCAAACGTATTTCTTTATCTGCTCGAAAATAGATGTAAATGTGTGCGCTTGTGCTTCATTTCAAGTCTCAGTTAGGGATGTGTCCTCTTTCTTCAGCTGTGACAGTGCACAGCCCAGCAAAACCTCACATACCTACCTGCAGCTGCCAGGTCTGAGCTGGACCGGATGAAATCCAGGCAGTGTGCCACAGTGCTGGCTTTGATACAGACCCTTGCAGAGCAGAAGGTACACTTGGTGATGGAGATATCTCGAAATGCATTCCTAAGCTTTCTTATTTTAATTATGCAGTACATAAAAAGTGCCTTTAATGTTTATTTTTTTATTGGGTGAAGGAATGCAGATTTCTTACTAGTTAAGGCTGTGTGACAAGTCAAGAAAAGCCATGAAATTATTTGTACAGACCTGCACAGACCTCCTTAATGTAACTTACATATTCTGGAAGGAAAATATTCCTTTAAAAAATAATGTTAAAACTGAAAACGGAAGCCATCAATTAGTCTTTCTATATTTACATTTAAAGACTAGAATGTGCTGTTTATAAGGAGAAAAAAAAAAAACAACAAAACAAAACACTTTCTCAGAAAGAAACTTCTGGGATCGCACACAGCTGATCTGTCAGAATAAAGGCCAAACTGGCCATGCCCTGAGGCAAGAATTTCCTAAAAGTGAGTATTAGAAGAGAGCTTCCCAAAAGCTTTTGTGTATTTAACACTGAGAATACAGACAGTAAAACCAACCGCTGTGAGTACAGGTGATACAGACATTTTGGCCTAGAGAAGCAGCTCTTCTCATCCCTTAAGATGGGCACTGATCCCAAGGAAAGCAGGAACCACAGAGGCCTCTTTAGTTTTGCAGGGCCCTTCTGGCCTGGGCATTCGGGGTATACTTTAGTGAGAGCACCCAGGGTGACATCAGCAGCTCCCAAAAAAATGAAGATGGGAACTGTGAACTGTGTACTGGAAACAGAGGGCAGATCAAGAGAACAGCTGGGGATATGCCTGCAGTGAGAAGCTGCCAGCTACTGACTGAGATATACAGGGTCTCAGGAACCAAATCAATCCCTTAAACGAAACTGAACTTTGCCATGGATTGCAGTCTGTATTGATTTCTCTCATTTCAACAAAAGTCACATGTCAACAACACCGGGAAAAATTTAACCATATAGTCCTGTGCTCCTGGTAATGTTTTTTCTCCCACTGGCACTGGAATTGATTTTAACCTCAAACTGATTCTTGGTGTGAACTACAGCACATCAGCTGAATTGGTATTGATGGGCTCCCTCTACTGGGAAATTGCTGTTCATGCTGTCTATCCATAAAATAATTTTTAAACGTTGTATTTGCTAATGCATATACATTTTTAAATTACACTGTCCATAGAATTCTAAAAATATTTCAACCTTTTCCCTAAACACTACATGTTTCCATAACATGTGTGGACAGAAGGAGTTGGGTGTTATTTTTTACCTTTAGAGTTGGTCTCTGAAGTATATAAAAAGCCACAAAACTTAGAGTAACCTTGTAATGGATCACCTCATTGAGTAAAGTTTTCTTTCTTTTTTCTTTCATAGCTGGAATCAAAACTTGACTATTTCCTCTCTGTAGTCCTAAAGGTCCCTTTGTTCTTGGCTCTTTCATCACAAGTGACAGGAGTCTGTTACTGACACTGCACAAGCACATGGACACAAACTGTTGAACAGGTTGATTTCCTTAGCAGACACTTAGAATTACACTGTTAAAAGCAAATGGAAAAGAGTGCTAGCAAATAAGATCTTAAGTGTTATGTTATATTAACAAAGTCATTTCCCAGGAAATTTGATGTATGCTTCCATAAGAAATTAAAATCCTTGGTCTAAAAAATGTACTGAGTCAATATACTAAGCAAACAAGGATACCAGTATTAGGTGAAGCCCCATTATCATCAGAATATCTCACGCAAGATCCAGAACAGACAAAATTTTATTTTATTTTTCTCAGGAATGTGCTGTGTTCAATACTTTCAGTTGTTTGATACCAGACCAACAAATATTGAAATTAGGGTTTTGTGTTTGAAGTACAGCTATATCAAGGACATCATCTATATCACCTAATTTACCTCTGTGGAGAATGGTGTACCCTCTTACACCAGAAATTAAATGAACATTTTGCTTCCTGCCTGCAGTATCAGCTCAGAAGCATAGATGTGCAAACACCCAGATGCTCACAGCTCCTTTGGAGCACTGGTATTCCCTTTATTTGCTAATTCAGTCATAAAAAGAATGACACACACTGGCTAGAGCAGTGACTCCAGCAAGGCCAATCATCTTTACCCTTGGGTCTTTGCATCAGTGCAAAATTGCCTAAAAAACACTAATGATCATACTGAGGATTCCTCTGTCTTCTACATAGCTTCTATGATAATGAAGGATTGGTGATGCTTCTCCAGCAAACATAAACATCACTTTTAGCCACTATCATTCAAGGTTTAGTCAAAGTCTGGAGAAACTCATATATAAAACCCTTCTCATCTCCACATAGCGAGTTAAAGAAAAAAGGGCCCTGGGATTTTGTCACAATACTTCTTTGTGAAAACTGTGCATACAGTTAAATTCTATGTTGCTGTCAATTCTCCAATGATTGTGGCAAACAACACATGGATGCAAATCTTTCTCCTTTAACTAAAGAAAAATTTTCATCAGTCTTGAATGGCCTCAGCTCAAAATTACTTTTTGTTAACTAATCAAGTTGCTGAGTAGGAGCAATAAATATTGTGAATGGTGTTTGGTATCTGGATTATAATAGAATCATAAAATGGTTTCGGTTGGAAGAGACCTTTGAGATCATCTAGTTCCAACCCCCTCCTATAGGGAGGGATACTTCTCTCTGGACTGGATTGCTCAAAGGCCAAATTGCTCCAGCCTGGCCTTGAATGCCTTTAGAGAGGGGGCATCCACAACCTAACTGGGCAACCTATTCCAGTGACTCATCACCCTCACAGTAAAAAAATAGGAATATTCTGTCAATTCCACGTAAAACAGCAGAGTAATTGAAAATCAACCCCCTACTATGCTATATGCTATCATGAGGAAACATATTATAGCATTTGCTTCTTGACAGCTATCTAAACCTCTGGTACACTGAAAGGGAAGTGTCTAAGAAGTTTGTGTGATTTTGGTACTTATTTCCCTGTGGTCTCCAGGGCTAGATTTTGGCTGCATTACTCTTCTGAACAATAGTTCAAGACTTGCTTTTTTTAATCAGTGGTTTTGGCAGATGGCTGTAGAAGTTCAAGGTGTCATGATTATAAATCGTTTCTTCGTCAGTAATTCTGATAATCAGATTTGATTATACCTGTATTTAATTTTATACTTTTAATATGTACAGTGAGTACGTTCAGAGCCAGGGATTTTGCCTTGAAGATGCCTACCTCGAAGATCAAGTAATCACACCAGAAGATCTCTTCATACCCCTCTTTGAAAATACTGTGCTGTAACTGGATCTTGCTCCTGAAATGCTTACATACCCAAGCGCTAACATCTCGCAGGAGCTCTTAGCAGTTAGCTAGAAGCAGTGGGAAGGATCCACAAAGAGGTGTTGTTTACCAGAACATTGTCTCCCACCTTGAACCACAGCAAGTTCAAAATGTTCTTCTTGGGCCTCTAAGCCAGGTCAGTTTTAAATGACAGCCCATGGAGGAAGTGAGCAACCTGCTTCTGCTGCCTACTACTTCGCTCTGTTCTAAAACTATTATGTGTTCTATGTTACCTGTTACTGAATATTCTAGAAAATACATTTTTGATCCCTCTGTCTTCGCTGCCTGCTAACTGATCTTCTTTGTATCCAAGGTTTGGATATTGATCCAATTCATAGCCATCCCGCTCTTCGAAAGAGCAAAAAAGCATGTGAGAATGAAAGCCCCGTAGGGTCCTCCTGATTACTTGTTCATCCCAGTTCCATTTGTTCCATCTGTTAAAATAGAAATATCAGCCATGCTATCCAAATCAAAGCCCTGTTTGAATGATTACCTTCCTTCTTCCTTCCCAAATGCCTGATTAGTTATGGAATAATTGCTGATATGTGTGGAGAATGATTTTATCCCACTACATAATTTTAACTCTTTCTAAGTAATGCTGCTTGCATGAGCTACATGGGACTATGTTGGAAAGTGCTGCTATCTGGCTCAAAAGGAAGCATCCAAAAGATTCTGTCTCCAGCATTACACCACAGGGGTAATGGCTGGCAAAAAACAATAAAAACACCAAAAAACTCTCCCATTTGAGAGAGGAGATTCAGTGATAAATACATGAGCTGCTTTCAGAGAGCATATATAGTGAGAGACAGACCTGATAGGCTGCCCTGGGGGCAATGGGACTTGCCTGTGCATTCACAAGCTAGTAAACAATTCAGAGCCAGTACTCAAGCCTTTCTATATCAGCTCTCTTTGCTGTTTCCTTCAAGTGTGATGTACAACCGGTGCATTAGTTTTACATTTGTTGCTGATCAGAATCTCATGAATACAATTTTTTTGCAAATTCTGGATATTGCTGGGTCTGCTGAGTTAACGTAGCTGCAAAACAGGAGGAGGATGTTGATCCTCCAAAATCCAGGCAAAACTGATGCAGCCATGACATTCAGCTCTCATGAGATATGAGAGCAGGCTGCTATCTATCTGATATCATCTAGTAGGTGGCAATACTGTCCAAGGCAGGGGATTGGAACTGTATGGTCATTAAGGTCCCTTCCAAACCAAGCTATTCTGTGATTCTATTCAGGTCTATTGTAAGGCAGTCTTCAAATCAGGATTATAAGAGGAAAGTTATCTGCGCAAAAGTTTTGGCCAATGGAAGAATTTTCTGAAAATCCAATCTGTACTGGGGAGGACAGGAACAATACATAAGAACAAATATTTTTTCAGTCAGATTTATTAGTTTGTAATATATGTTGCCAGGCAAGAAACATCTCACAAGCATTAGCAAGGGTTCAGTCACTTTCTTTTCTCAAAGTCCTACAGAAACAAAACCAATCCCAGAATGAAGATAAGTGTCACAAAGTTTTGAGGATGCCCTAAGCTCTTAAAAGGTTGAACATTCAAAATTAAGGCTCTAAAGTAAAGTAATAAAACCTTTGTTGATTACAGAAAATCCTGGGAAGGATACCCAGCAGACTTTGACTCTGGCTCACAAATCCATCAGTCTTCACTATCCTCTATTACCAAAGCAGGCTTTCTTCTTACTAAGCCTGGAGAAATTATTCCCAATGACAGGGATTTTCTCTGAAGGGAAGACTCCATGTCAAAAAGCTGTGTTTCTAAGCATATGGAAATTGTATTCCTGTGCATAGAAGGAAATCTTACTTACAGATGATGAGATTTACAGCTGAGTTTAGAAAATCCTCAGCCAGAAAAAAAATTCCCAAGACCTGCTTATCCCTGGCAGAGTCACTTCCCAATTCCTTTGTTTGGCCTTAATTCATGAAAAAAAAAGGAAAAAATGAAAAGGATCCACCACCCTGAATTTGTGGGATGTATAATCAGCCCCTTGAAGAAATTGTATAGAAGTGCAGGAGGCTGATCATCTCTGTTTTTTAATAGAGGTTTGAGCAAGGCTCAAATTTTGATGAGGCAGAACTAGAGTTGTAATAAAAGAGTCTTAGAGCTACGAGTCACAGCTACAAAATAGAAAATGAAGGGAGGAAAGGCCACAGCAGAGAAAAAGCTGGCAGAAAAACTAGTTGTGTGACTTGGGAAATGAGACTGGGGACATGGGAGAGAAAAGAGTTTTATTGCATGGACAGTGACAACAGCAACATGTGGAGGAGAGTGTGAGGGCTTATTTTCCTATCATCTCCACAAATTTGGGGTTGGGAGACTGTCAAAGAGAAGAGATCCCCGTTTCCAAACCATCTCTAAGTCTATGTCAGGGCCAAGTAATGGATGATAATTTATGTGTACATTTTCTTTCCCAATCTTTCTATTCACAATTAAAGCACAAATATATGGCTTTGAATGACTTTCCACAGCTCTGTAATACATAGGTGTTCTCCTCCTAAACAAACATAACCACTATTGTCCTGCTGCAATGCTAAATCTGCCTGAAACCCTCTAAAGGTGTGGTTCATTGCCCCATGTCTCTGAGCAGGGTCACGTTCCTACTGGAGAAAAAAACGATAGGAATGTAGTAAAATGGTATCAATTATGCAGTTGAATTCTAGTTTCATTTTGCAGCTCTGGATTTGCTCTAGCTAACAAGCCTCTTCTAGTCAAAACAAGAACGCTCCCTCTGTTCATCACAGATAGTGCTAAAATTCATTAGCCCAAGACATTCTAGCTGCCTGTGCATCAATATCCTTTCTCAGTGCTTGCTTGTGAAGGAAACTGTTTGTTGTGTTTTGCGGGTATAGCTTCTGAGTGTTCATCTTTCTGCACTCTCCCTGGCTCTGATTTCTCTCCCATTGTCTTGTGAGACTTGTTCTTTCTCAGATGCAGTCTCTCTCTTCTCTCCTTCATGCCTTCAGGTTGCTAAAAGGCAGGAGAAAAATAGAATAGAATTAAGTGACTCTTACATCATCAACAAAATCTGGTAACGATATTTCAGTAGTAATACATAGTAAAATACTACATTTACCAAAATATCAGGCAGATCAGCTTTAACACAATGGGTTCAAACTCATGGCCCCAGCCAGTAACATTAATAATCAGCAAAGAGCAACACGCTCTAATACTTTTTGGGTGGTAGGAGGGTAGTCTGCCTGAAAGGCAAGCTTGGGAGAAGAGACATGAGGGGGAAAGGAGGCTCTGAAATTTCAGCTTAGATTCCTTGTTTTTCTTATTTCACATGATCCATCTTTTAAAATCTGAAAGTTGCTCACTGACAGTTACAAAGACCATGCTGAAAACAAGTGCTGAAACATTTATTTAGAGAAAAGCAACGTGCAGGGAAGGAGAGGAAATGAAATTACCTTTTCTCCACTTCTAATTTCTTTTAATCTGCTGGTCGTATAAAGGGTGGTTTGAACAATACTTATAGGGTTCCAAATGCAAAAAAGGATTTTTCAACACTCTTTTTGGAGCTCCGTGTTTAAGCCCACTCCCAAATTTCCTTTCAGATCTCTAATACCTATCACTCAGTTCTTCAAGGTTCTTCAGTCCTTGACATCTTACAGGCTTTAATAGTTTGGCCTAGTTGAAAGACAGATCAAAGTATAGCCCAGCACACCTTGCTGTAAATTACAGAAGGGTTCCAGAATCCGTGTTTTTAAAATGCAACCAAAGTCAAACTTAGTTTATTATATTCACTGTACTTATCACACAACTGACATGCTCACAGACTTCCTAGCAGTAGTCTTTTGAGAAATGATAAACAAACAATCAGCTACTGATGAGGGCTGGCAAATGAGGCAGTGGAAATTCTGAATGAAATAAATACTGACTAGTTCCTGAAAGGAAAAAAGATTACAGAATTCACATAAAATCTTAAAAATTGAATAACAGAGTTGTCATCACCATAACTCTTCATATTCCTAGAGGACTGAGCATGCATGGACTGTAACTGTGGGACTGATCATGTAATTATGCTATTTACTGAAAAGAAATTTTTATTGTTTCTTCTCTTACTGCTAAATGGAAGGTCTGCACAGAGAGATAAAGATTACTTCTCCATATGAAACTGACAATGTCAAAAAACTGAAAAAATAAAGACACTTCCATTTGTTGTTACTGATGATAATTATTCAGAGTTATTCAAGCACAGCTTTTCAGTGGGGTGACTGAATTTGACAGAGTTCTTCCAATACTTAAAAGGGATTTACTGTTCAGTACCCTTCCCTCCAGTATGTGATACAGCAGATAGTATGTATCATTATAATAAATGCATTAAATTGTCAGAAAGGTCATTATTGGCTCCTCCTTCAGTGCAAACCATGCAGAATCATGCCTCAGGAGAGAATAACAGGGAGAAGAATGAAATAGGAAAAGGTTCCATGCTGTCTGCATGCCCTTACAGTGAAAATATAGCAATGGCTGCTGCTGCTGCTGCTGCAGTAGTGCAATGACACTGGAGTCCCAGGGAGTGAAGAGAAATCCCTCAAACACCATGATGCTTGGCAGTCTTACAGATAACATGGCATGTGGTTAAACCAGGTCAACAGCAATGAGAAAGTGACTTGGATATCACAGCAAAAGCAAAGCAGATCTGTTTTTATATTGTCTTGTTGCCACAGGATGTGCAGTGTCTCATTTTGAAGTTACACACTTTGGAACAAGTCTAGGTGGTGACACTACATCCAAAATGCTCATGTTAATGACATTAGCAGTTTTACATTTCTTCAACTACAGTAAGGATCACACCATTCAAGAAATTCTAATTCAAGCTTATTTCTGCTCCTCCCCAAGCAAAGACACAAAGATTATTTAAGGGATAAAGCTAGCCTGATTTATTAATTTACTTATTTTTTATTTTATTTTATTTATTTGTTTCTGAAGTCTTCTTAAGGTTGCTGCTAGTTGTCACCTACCAAAGAAACTGAGCGTTTGCTCTTGAAATGCAATTGCTTCTCAAAGGACTCTGCAAATTCCTGCATGGAGTTTGACCTTGTCTCTGGGCCTGAGCTGTCTGCTGAAGGTGTTCTGCTTGCCTTCTTGTGGCAGTGGTATTTGACATCTTGGTCTTCTTGAAATTCCTTGGAGCCCTTGAGATGACCTGAAGATGAACCTTTGGCAGAGGCATGAAGTCGTGTTGTATGGAGAGAGGAAAGCCTGGCCTGCAAAAGAAGAGGTCTTTGCTGAGTATTGAATTCTAAAGCAGAGCACACATGGCAGGTTCTCTACTACAGAGTACTCTCCAAGCAGTCTACAGAACAAATAACCTTGCCCAGACTTCTGTATCTTTCCTTATTTGTGCAGAAGAATCACACTGTCAAAGAGCTTGCTTCCTTGGGGCAGCAGCGAAATTTACTCATTCCCATTTTTGAGTATCTAAAGTTTTGGCACCCAAATAAGCATTTGAAATGTGAGGTGTGCCCACTGTCATGGAAAAGAACTGGAACACTTCATAATCCCAAACACCCAGGCATCCCCTCGGGGAATGTGTTCTAGGCAGGGCTTTTAAACAGCCCTTTTGAGGCCAGATGAACCAGACACTGAGTTTGACTCACAGGTATTCTGGGTCTTATTAGAGATTTTGAGGTCAACTGAGTGTGACAGAGACCATTTCTAGCCCTGTCTTGTTATATCGGCTGCCTGTCCTAAATGCAGACAAGATGCTCTACTGTTCATCTCCAGGTTTTTTAGTGGTTTCTTGGGCATATTCATCCTGACCTCACAAGAGAGCATTTTCAGGGCACTAAGGGACACATCCCTAATAGAAAAATGATAGAATGATAGAATCATGGAATCATTAAGGTTGGGAAAGACGGAAACAGGCTTTTCACAATGGCTTGATGAGAGGTGCTAAATCACCAGTAAATCTTCTGTTGCATCTTCCAGCAAAATATCACAGCTCCATATAGGTTTTGCCTCCCTCGTTATGACTTCCTGTATGCAGCTATTGGCAATAACTGAGGGACTGTATATCCTGCTGTTTGTTAATTTATACTTCCCATTTTCACAGTCACCTGAAACTCTTTTTGTTGTTGTTGTTTTGTTTTATTTTTACATAAGTCTTATATTTTCTAGATGTACTTAACACCGAAGGGTCCTCAGCACATATTATGCAAGTTCAACTTCATTTCCAGACCTAAGCTAACTCTTGCAACTAATATTACAGACTGCTGCTGAGTAGTGGTAATGATTCCTGCTATGCTATTTTTACTTTGAGGCATACTGTTACAACACTAATCGATATTGCTGTGATTTCTGTAAGGTCATATCGTATTCTTATTTGGAAAAGCACCAAAGCAATCGGATTGTGCTTGAGGGACAGGAGTACACATGCCATGCCAAGCTGTACAAGCTGAACATCTTCTATGTCATTTTAATGGTATCAGTGTATATTGTTTCCTGGAAACACACATTGTTTCACACTAAAAATCACAGGTATTTTTTCTTAGGGGCTTTAAAAAAAGAAAAATAGAACAAAACAGGAGAACAGATGAAGCAGAGGATGGTATTCATCAATCTTGTTTTACATTATCTCTAAATATTTTATGCTACGAAGATGTTGCTTTTTATTTTTCCTTCTCAGATGAAATTATAGTGACGCTCTTAACAAAAAGAATGTAGTTCACATGCTAACATAGACACTATGGTTCAGAAAAAAGACAGGCCTTCCTCTGAAATGCAGATTTGTCTCAGTGAACCTAGGGTACAGCTACACATGTGACAAGGGGAAATGGTTTTAAACTGGAAGAGGCCAGATTTAGACTATATATTAGGAATAAATTCTTTATAGTCAAGGTGTTGAGACACTGTAACAGGTTTCTCAGAGAGGTTAAGAATGCCCCCTTTCCCCCCCCCAGAAGCACTCAAGGCCAGGCTGGATGGAGCTTTAAGCAACCTGGTCTAGTGGGAGATATCCCTGCCTTTAGCAAGGGGCTGGAACTAGATGAACTTACAGGTCCCTTCCAACCCAAACCATTCTACGATACTATGATCATGTAATCTCATTACAGCGGCCATGCTTCCTCTCACAGTGCGCACACACATTGGCACATTACTGTCTTATGAACACAACCTCACAGAGGACAAAGGCCTTAGTACAATTGCTAAGAATGAACATTTCATGGCTTATTACTAGTAGAAAACAGTAGTCCTATTTTATTTACGATAAATTCTGGCAATGAGTTTACGTAAGATCCATTTATTCGACTTAATACATGTGAAGGAGGGAAGATTTAGGTTGGATGTTAGGGGGAAGTTCT